>NC_092843.1:3487500-3806250 GCF_039878825.1 Excalfactoria chinensis | reverse complement strand
ATTTAACTCACATTTTCATTTGAGGCACCAAGTTTTTCCCATCCGGAACATCCTGTTCTTAGAAGCAACTACACTTGCTACTTATATTTTGACTACAGATTTCACCAAAACATTTTTAACATACAATTTCAAGGCCCCAAAACATCCCTGATGGAGATGAGCTGGAAAACCCCTTTTGATTCTTTTCTCTACTGTTTGTCTGTTGAACAAACTTTCAGTTCCTGGAGTTTTTCACTTAGATAGGTAGTATCTGCCTCTGTCAGGTTTTCTGAATCAGATAGATTTTCAAGAAACCTGGTTCCTGCACAGGGCTTCCCTGTGATCGGATCGATGACGTTTCCGACCTTGAAAACTATTTCAGCCAGTTCATGTTTCACGTGTTTGCTCCTCCGCTCAGGCAGAGCTTTAAGAAGAACAATGTCTCCAACAACACACTGCTGCAACGGGTCGTGGGCAAAATAGGTTTTCCTCTTGTTAAAGAACTGTGGGAGGGGAAAAGAAAAAGGAAACCTTGGCATTAGGATTCCAAACAAAGCACATTTTTACATCACCTATTTGTTCCAGTTTTCTCCACATAAATGGTGGAAATACTAATTGCTCCCTATCTGAAAAGCATTTCACAGAATCACACAGAATGACCCGGGTTGGAAGGGACCTCAAGGATCATGTAGTTCCAACCCCCCTGCCTAGCAGGGCCACCAAACATAAGCCTTTACTAGATCAGGTTGCCCAGAGCCCTGTCCAACCTGGTCTTGAACACCTCCAAGGACGGGGCATCCACAACCTCCCTGGGCAGCCTGTTCCATTTACAAGTAAAAATGCTCTTCTGGCACATCAACACATTCATTCATATCCCAAGCATGCTTACAATTATGTCTGCAGAAGAACACCTACAGAAACTGTTAGAAAACTAATTAAACACAGTGTAAGCCAGCAAATGTTACCTTTCCAACTCAGCAATGCATTAACAAAGCACTTCAAAGAAACGTTTAGCAGACAGCCTGTATAGGAAGCATCCTGACAAAACACATTGCTTGTCATCCTCACAGCCAAATCATCACACAAGTCCCTTAGGGAGCTGGCAGTGTGATGTTATCAGCAATTCTAGGGGTCAGATTAATAAAACATTCTTCTGCACAGCACAAAAGATATCTGGCAAGATAAGGTAACCAGCTTTTACCTTTAGTAAGTAAGGATCTAGTACAAGCCTCGTCACTCTCACTTTGGCAGTCTTCTGCATTTTGGTTCCTATGACTTTCCCTACTATCCATTTTGCATGGACAGCTCCACGTGGTACAGACATGGTTTAGTTATGGTCATCCAGTGCCTGGCAACAGAGAAGCAGACATGTTATCTTAACAAAGAAATAACCAGCTTATGATCAATGGGGAAATTACGATTTCAGCTGTATATTAACAGCTTAATTAGGTTGTGTAGGAAAAACAGGGTAGATACAAGCAGTTCAAAACACTTTATCTGGTACTCCATCAGTCTTGTGTTACATCATAAGAAGAGATAAACGTGCCCACATTGACAGGGAGTTACTTCAGGATGGCAGTAATGCTGGAAGTAACTTTTAGGATGAGACCTTACCCCATAGGGTCAAAAAATCCCTTTGAATGACTCCATTTCATACATCAGAGAGAAACATGTACCCACTGCAATCACTCTGACTTCACTTGGTGCTCCAACAGCATATTTTGCTGGAATAGCTCAAGTGTATTCTGCTCAGATACTTGAATCTAGATTATAATGGCTGAATGCTCATTCCCCTCATAAACTCCTCTCAGCCCTCCACAGGCCCGACTGCCAGGCCCAGCCTCTGGCTCCCTCCTCACCAGTTAGGTCAGAACGCCCCATACCTCCCATCCAGCGCCACTCGAGCCCCCCATACCGCCTCCCCAGGCCCGACCCGCTCACAGCACAGCCCACAATCTCCCACTCCAGCCCACAACACGCCATTCCAGCCCCCATCCCACTCGCTACCGGGGCCGCCGCTGAGCCGCCTAACCGGCCTTAAGGGAGCGAAGCCGGAAGGGGCGGGGCCACAGCCGGAAGAGCCGCGCGGCAGGGGGCGGGGCGTCCTGTGGTGGAGTTAAAGGCGCAGGCAGCCCTTCTGGGCAGGATGGCTGTACCCCTTCACTGTTTGTTCTCCTGCATCATCGCTTTTCTGGAGAATACATTTTTCCTATTGCTCTTCCACCACGTGAGGCCGTCCTCTCTTGTCATATTGCTGTTAGCTGGGAGCAGAAGCTGACCCCACAACCTGCTTTCAGGGAGCTGCAGAGAGTGATGGTATCTCCATTGAGCCTTCTGTTCTCCCTCCTGAACCGTCCCATCTCCTCACAGTACCGTGTTCCAAACCCTGCACAGCTCCGCTGCCCTTCCCTGGACACGCTCCGTATCTCAAAGTAGGTGATTTTCCACGTCAAGCTGCAATAAGTGAGACCTGGATGCCACCCAAATGGAGACCTGGATGGTCGTTATTGGTTACGCTGTTGTGTTAGAAATTCAGCGTCAATCTGTGAAATCAGTGGTTGATAAACGCCCGCTTTACTAATGTAACGCTGGAAAAAGCTTTGGCTGTACCCTCAGTTTGAGGCAATGCGCTCCCGGCTGCTCCTGTTCCTACACGCAGGCGATCTTTTGTTTCTTTCCCCACTCTTTTAAGTCTTTTATCACCTGCATTTGGGCTGCTGCCCACTTCCCAGGCTTTGTTGTGCCACCCTCTGTCACCATGGGCAGAGGGCAGCGAAGACGGCTGCGTTGTGTGGCTGCAGGCTCTGAGATCATTCGATCCAACGCTGTCCAGGGAGTCATTTGGGAGTTCATTCTAGTTCTCACAGTTGAGGCTCCTGGGCTGCTGCTGCTGGAGAGCCTTATTGCTTGAATTACAGCAGAGCAGGGAGGAGTCTTATTGGCACAGGCAGGAAATGGTTAAGAGCCCTTCGTATCACCTGGGAAAGCGATTCTTTGATTTTTCAGAGGGCGCTAACATGCTGCACAACGTGGGAAACAAAGGGAAGGAGATCAGCTATAAGAGTTGTTCCTGGGCTTTATTTTCGCCGTGCAAGAGCTGGATATTGATGTCTGAAAAACAAAGGATTCTGGGTTAAGTGTTCTTTTTCTCCGCTCAGAAAATGATCTGTGAAGTGGATCTGATTCCAGCTGGTGCCTCGAGATAACTTCTTTCTGATTGAGAGGTAAGAACGATCCTTACAGCACTGACCCGTTTTAGAATAGGGAACTCATTGCTGAAGCTGTTCCACGGGCAGTGCAAGGAATGCACTCAGAAGTGAGTAAACAGCCGTAAGAAGCCCACAACACTTTCCCTTTTCCTTTGCAATGTGTGTTCTGTTTGCATCCATTTCTGAGCTTAAGAACTGAGAGAACCATAACGAGCAGAGGAACATGCGACCAAGAGCTGCAGTAAATGCTTCAGCAATGACAGGAGAGTTTATCTGTATTGATGTACTTTTGCACTTGACGCACTGAGCATCTTATGTTGGTTTCTCTTAAAATGCTTCCTGAGCCTTGTTTCTTTATGCTGCGTTACACACAAAAGGGTTTTTCTTCTGTGTTTGGGCTTTGCTAGCAAAGGGTACAGCTGCTACCCTGTTCATGTGCTGGACCCAGAAGGACAGACTGCTTCTGGGGGTGGAACACTGGGATCCCAGTTTCCACTAATTCTTAGCCTGTATGCAGAGGGACTAACAAGGTCTCCCCTTAAAAAGCAACACTGACTTTTTGCGTGTGCCCCAAAAGCATTTGTTTTCACTGAAGTTTGACTTACTACAATGTGACTGTATATTCCAGGCAATCACTGAGAGCAAGTGCCATGTGAAGGGAAATACCCACCGGAGAGCCCTGCAAACCCAACATTTACCTTGGAAATTTCAGAACTGAAAGGGAATAGTACCCTCACTCATAGCAAGGTTAATTGCAGCTTGTTCATTGAGGTATTTCTTAGCATCTGTTTCAGTAATGCACAGAATTTGGGGATTTATTGAACTTTTGGGGAGTACTGGTTTCATTTGCTTTGTTTCAGCTTCCAGTGAATACAGGCAGTGCAGTACTGGCTGATGCAGGGGTTATTTCCCATTTTGATAAGCTGTGTAGTACAGTGGTGTAACCCTGCAGCCTGTCAGTGCTGTGATACAGATAAGCATCAGTCACTGCAAGAGTGGCTGTGCCAGTTATTCTGGCTATTGCTCACTGTTCCCAGTTTCCTCCCCCCACGCTTTACACAGGCACTGATTTCTTCCTGTGAAGAAGAGGGAAGACTATAACCCAGTTAGAGTTGGTGAATGTCACTTTGGATGTAAAGAAAGGCAGCACCGGGACCGTTTACTTCCTGCAAATCAGATTTCTCATCACTGTGTTCCAGTTCTTCTCATCAAGCAAAGCTTTTTATCATAGATAGCTTCCATAAGGCAAAAGAGAAGCTGTGGACTTTCAGTTTCGGAGCAATCTGTTCCCAGATTCTGCCTGGACAGGAAACTTACTGCCTTTTGGGCAACCCTATTTCCCCACTATCAACCCCCAAAGGGTTAATATTGACCCTAAAGAGCTACACCATGCTCTGCTCTGTCCCATTTCGTTGCTCTGGATCTCAGGTTTGGGTGCCTGTGGCAGCAGCTGAAACAAATCACTGCAGCTCAGTGGAAATCCAGTCTTGAAAGAAACGATGCAAGATTTGCACTTAAAAGCTGCAATAGGTAGCAGATAGCTGGAGACAGCTGCACTTAAACAAGAGGTCACAAACCCAGATTGCTCTATTTGCTATGATTTCTCTTATACAAAAGCTCTTCTAAAATCCTGACTGCTAAGTGCTTTTGCTTATGTTGGCAGTATCTGATGTTCATTTACACCATATAGCATGAAAATCTTCTCTGTTTCTTTAGCAGGACCATCGATTAAAATGCAGTTCACATATCTTGGGAAAACTTGATATTCAAAAATGTCTTTTCACTGAGTCAGAATGTACTTTTCCATGGAATAAAAACTCTGGAAAGGAAAGGAAGAAAAAAAAAGAAAAGCTATTGGAAACACTGATCAAATTATATTGTCATTTCAACCAGGTTATATAAGAAAGTACAAACTTCAAAGTGAAGGGCTCTGGTATTTTTTTTTGTCATATTTGAGAAAATAAGTGCATTCTTCTGAAACAGTTCAATTCTATCTCATCAGCATTTTCCATATGGAGCTCTTTGAGAATGTTCTGTACTGGCCCGAACTCCGAGTTCCTATTTCACTGAATTGGCCGTTTCACGTTGTGTGTTAGAATTGAGTTATGAAGTTCCTTCTCTTTTTGTCTCCAGCTGCTGGTGTTTCTTCTTGGGTGAACAGGAGGGTTTGTGACCAATATTCCACACCACTTTGCAGTTCTACTGCTTTAACTGCTATCTCCGATGGTGAAAGTATTTACAGTAATCCTCTGGTTTTGAAGAAAACTGGACAAGAAAGAGCTTTGGAATGTAACAGGTTAAAACATAATTGTGCTATTAGCTCTGCTGCAGCTTGCAGATTAGACATCAAGAACTTGCTGGAGTAATTACTGATGGTTTGGGTGCTTCCACATGATGCTTTCCCTGTCAGTGTTCTTGTGGTCACATTACACCATGCTCCTACAGTCATTTTGTGGTTTTTAAACATTCCTTTCCCTTTAATCGAAAGCACCTTTGTGTGTTAAGCAGAAGGACCTGAGCTCCGAGGGGGAAGAATTTTGTATTTTCCTGGATGTCCCCCATAGGATGGGATGAGGGTTTGAAGCTTGATGATCCACAGGGTCCCTTCCAACCCAAGCCATTCTATGACAGGATCATAGAATCACCAAGGTTGGAAAAGATCTCCAAGATCAGCCAGTCCACCCCTGCCCTGTATGACGATCCCTGAAGCACAGTGTCTTGTTCTGATGCCTTCTGGTGTGAATCATTCTTTTCTAGCACTGTTGGCACCTTGCAGCAATTAATTAAGCCTATTATTCCTCATCCTAACCACTGTGATCACGCAGAGCAGACATGATCCCATCTCGTGACATTTGTCCCTTCTCTGTACTAACCAGTACTTTCCTTTTTACTGCAGATTATTTTCTAGCCCTTGGGATAGAAAATAACCCTTAGGGATCTCTGCCCAGTTATCCCATTATCTTTCTTGAGGTGTGTTGCCCCAAACTGGACAGAAGACTTCAGTAGAAGCTGTAACAGCCCCAGCTGGAGGGAGAAGACTCCCAAACGGATCTCGGTTGTGTCAGCAAGATGAATTTCCTCCTGAGGTTTCCTTCTCTGCTCTGAGTTGTCCCAAGTTCTTACCCTCAACCCTGGCAGACAGCTGTTTGTTTTGGTACCTGATTTATCTGTTCTGTCAGCTTCCCTGCAAGTCAAAAAAGAAAAGCTTCCATATCCACTTTACCTCCTATTTAGCTATTTTTTGGATGAGGGGCACATGCAAAGTAAGTGGAAAACGCTCAGTGTGTTTGCAAGCCAATTTATACATCAGCAAAAGAAAAGAAAGGGATGAGGTATCTTATAAAATACTGGGGGACACTATTGCAACTTCAGTTTAAACATAAACCTTTGTTTTGGAATTGCTTAAGGACAGATTGAGAGTCTGCCATGCTAGAACAGCCTTACGCTGTAGAAAACCAATAATAGCCCAGTCTCCTCCTGACCTGTATAGTTCACAGGTACTAACTGGGTTGTGTGAGTCTGAGCTGTTAATTTTATAAAGCTTTTTTTACAGGCTGACTTCTTGTACTCAAATATAACCATCTGAGGATTGCACAGCACTGATTCGCACTATGATTTAACCCCAGCTTTCAGCATTTGGTTTGACTGGTATCCATAAACCCCTCGTGGCAATGGAAATTGCATGTTTTTTTCTTATGGTATGCAGTCAATTGCATTTAGAATGTAAAATTTATGTTGTGTAGGCTGCTTCAAAATTGATTTAATTTCACTTTAGAAGAAAAAACACTGGAAAAAAAAAGTTCTAAATGGCTTTCATCATTGTGCATTTGTATGCCCAAGAGAAACGGGTAAAATCAGCTTAATTTCACTGCATATATTTATTCCTGGTATTTGTATAATTTCAGGGATATAAGATCTCGTAATGTGATGGAATTCAATAGGTTGGTTGCCCAGGGAGTCATAAGTGATGGAAAAGCATTGAGTTGCATTTGATACAGTAAGGTTTTGCTGTGTGCTATAGCTCTATTTACAAGCAGAGCTTCCACTGATGCATCTCATATAAAGGCACAGTAATACATACAGCAAAGACCTAAGACCTTGAATGAGAAAGATTTTTCTCCCCCTCCTTCAATTGAGCCATGAAAATGTTACTGGGATTTCTAGCCCTTAACACAGCAGTGTTTGGTTTCAGGTGTGGCTGTCCTCATAAACTGAAAAAATATGTCTATCCGAGGCCTGAAGAAGAAACAACCAAAGACTTTTAAAGTCAAGATTATAACGGTGGATGCCGAGATGGAGTTCAGCTGTGAGGTAAGAGTCCCCATAAGAAACCCTTTTAATCTTATTTTCAGCTGGGAGGAATTGTTTGTCCCTACTGAAATTAAGATGCTTCTATTCCTTATGGCTCTCCAGTCAGTTGGACAGCAGAAAGCACCACTGTAGAACAATCCCAACGTAGCAAATGCTCGGTTGATGGATGAGTTGAGCTGCATCAGATTCGTTAATAAGATTAATTCCTAATCATCCAACAAAAGCAAGTATTTAGAGAAGGGCAGTTAGAAAACTGACGTCTATTGGATCTGGTGATTCTAATGAGGGAGTTGAATGCCTTGTGGGGCACTCAGCATTTAGTTTATTAGGTCACTCAGACAGAGCACATAAATCACAGGCAGTGTGAATTATGGATGTAGAACACTTGCAGACAGAGTTGTGAAAATAAAGAATTTGGAAACCTTGGTTCAGAGCTCAGAGTCCTTGTTAACAAATCCAGCTTGATATATTCCTTCCTTTGCTCTCTTTCCTCTCTCCCCGAGTACTCCTTTCTTTCTGGGTTGATTTCCTGCTTTCCATCCAAATAGTGCCCAAAAGTTCATTTTTTTGCCATTAAGTTTAGTGACTGATGATGCGATGAGACAAAATCATCTTCTACTCTGTGGCCAGATAGAAGAAACAGATGTGCAGACTCTTCAGTGAAAAGTGAGATGCTACAAATACGTGTGTGTATTTTGGGACCTTCAACCAAAGTTTGTTTTCTGTGTAGCTGGGCCAGTAAATTACTCTCATTCTGCATCTCCTCCATTAAGTTGCTACTCTTTTTTTTATTACCAGATCGAAAACCAATCCTGGCTAAACTATGCATTAAGTCGTACACCTAGAAGACAGGCTCCTGCTCATTTAAATCAGAGTAGTATAAAGGCTTGGCTCATTGCCACTGGAATAGCTGAGGTGTCTGAAAGACAGATTTGCTCTGATTGTTTGGCAGTTCTGCTCTGTGCCCCTTTGAGTTACTCTCCAGACTCCATAATTTGTCTAAAATGTTGAGTGAGATTTCTACAAATATTAATAAAACTTTGCCATGTCCTTGGAGATCAGCAGTGCAACCCTCATTCCCTCTGCTCATAAAGGGCTCGATGCTGTGATTAAATGACTGCAGCTTTAGAGCACTCAGAGGAAAGGAAGCAGAGCATTACAGCTTTGCTGTAGGCAATTTTAGGCGTGTTCCATTGGAAAGCTAAAGGTGTGATAACAATTCTTGGGAGAAAAACAAATGATAACCTGGTTTGCTTGCCTAAAATACAGCAAGATCCTTCAAGATAAATCTATTTTGCTTAATTTTCTTTTTCTCTCCCAGATGAAGTGGAAGGGGAAGGACTTGTTTGACCTGGTGTGCAGAGCACTTGGCTTAAGGGAGACTTGGTTCTTTGGCTTACAGTACACAATGAAGGGAATGTGCACCTGGTTAAAGATGGACAAAAAGGTATAGAAAACAGGAATGGTAACGTAACTATCTTCTACTCTTGAAGGACTTCTTTGACTTTTTTTTAAGCTCAGGATCTAAAGGAATAGTTTAAGTGAAACCCATACTTTCAGGTGATAGTTTTAGGACTGAAATTCATAGTGTTAAGCAGTCTGCTTCTATACAGTTTGGTCTAAAGTGTCACCCACCAATCACCACCACACGCCCTTCTGAACAGGCTGCATTAACCACATCACCTGCTTTCTGATTTTCCTCTGTAGTGTTATTCTGAGATGTTTCTGTACTATTTTTGCTGCTGATTCTGATTTTATCTTTAAACAGGTTTTAGATCAAGAAATTCCCAAAGAAGACCCTGTTAGCTTTCATTTTTTGGCTAAATTCTACCCAGAGAAGGTAGAAGAGGAGCTGTTACAGGAAATTACCCAGCACTTGTTCTTTCTTCAGGTCAGGACTGTTTTTTAACCATGAAATCCTTCTATGTTCGTCCTAGTCTCTTTGTATTATCTTTGATTTTGTTGGCTGCTCTCAATCTCAAAATGACTCTTCAGGTTTCAGTCATATCATTGTCTCTGTAAACATCTCACTTCTACAAACATCTCTCCTGGATACTATGGTTTTGCGTTCTGGTAAGTTGAATGTTTGACTTCTGCAAGGGTTTTGTTCTCATAATGGCTTCTTACTCTTTGTGTTATGGAATGGGAGCTAAACTATGAGAACCTGCAGTCCTGTGTAAACAACTTTTTACACTGTAATGCTATAATGGGATGGAAAATACCATGATAATAGTGGGGTAGCAAAGTCTTTGGCTACTGCAGATGAGAACAAAGTCAAATGTAGCAGCCACACAAATGAAAGAAAAGAGTTGCTTACCTCGGGAAGGCCTTGGGTATTAAGGTATCTCCAACAAAACCACCTCACCTCCACTGCCACCCTTTGCCAGCCCATGACTGGGCTTGGAACTGGATGGGCTTTAAGATCCCTTCAAACTCAAGCCATTCTGTGATAAGGTATCTGCCCTAACTGGTCGTTAGTGATTCAGTATAAAGTGAAACCCTCCTTTTTATTGACTTTAAGAATTATCTTGAGGCCTTCATCAAGTGGTCTGCTGTGGCTGCTGCTAAAGTTGGATGAAGAGCGTCTCAAAAGCTTGTCATTGACCTGCATAGGTCTTAAGTAACCATTCCCTAAGCTAGTTCTTTCACAACAAGAAGGTCTTGAAGGGACCTGTTATTAAGCGTATGAACCTATGGAGTGCCTACACAAGCAATTATGATGGCAGTTGTGAAGGTGAGAAAGAGGAAAGGAATGGTGGTTGTATGGGAAACTGGTAATCACAGCCTGAACCTCTGATTAATCAGCTGAGGCAAGTGTCAGGTCAGCTGTGGGAGCACAGGTGAGGGTAATTCAGCTGTGCTCCTGGAAGGGATGGAGCTTGAGTCCACCTCTTCTAGACTTCTTTTAAGGGCTGACCACCACTAAGGCAGCATCTCTTGGAGATTGTATCTCTGTGGAGATTGCCTCAGTGTTTTCCAGTCAGACTGAAGGCTTCTATACTTGTGAGTTTTTCATATAGATAACCTTTTAGATATTAACATTTTTGTATTATTTTCACCTTATGGTGATAAGCAGTATGGGTTGTTAAGGTTTTTTTACCCGTATCATCTGCAGGTGGGACGAGACTCATGACTGTTTTCTATCCCTGTAACTAAAACTCCCAATCTCCTAAAAACAGCCCAGGTGGTTACTGGAAGGTCTTGTTGTGTATGACTATGGAAGGCATAACCACTAGAAAACAAGACCCTACTAACCTGTCCTTTGTAAAGGTAACCTGTCCATTGTAAAGGCCATGTTGGTTTTTGCAAAATTAAATGTTTCCATGAAGTGGAAGCCATCAGAATTAAGAACAGTAACCCCACACATGCAGTGATGCTCACAGCTTTGCAGAGGCAGCTTGCCTGTTTGTCACTGGCCTTCCTGTTGTCCCAGAAATTCAGTGTTCTGTGATCTCCATAAGAAGTAGTTACCTATAGAAATAAAGTAAATAAATGATTAAAATAATAATAATAAAATAAAGGTGTGTAATCCTGGAAGAGGGAAGCCATGCTGTGGCTAAGAAGCAATAACCTCAGTAACTTGCAGCTGTAATGGTAGGTATACAGGCAAAAGGAAGGACGCTTGCTTTTTGCCCCAGCATCTGTGCCTTCCAGCTTCTCTTCTGAATTTCTGAACTTTCTGGGTGCTAGAGTCTTCTACCGTGTTGCTTTGTTCTGGTATCTGTCAGCAGTATGTGTCCGTGCAGGTAGGTTGGATTTTGGAGTAAAAACAGTCTGCATCTGTAAATAAACAGTGTTCTTATGCTGGTTCCCTGAGGAGGATGTGCTAGCAAAGCAAAGGGGAAATACTGTTAATCCAGGGGTTAATATACTAATTAAAACTTCATCTTGAACCTTTAACCATTTGGGAATCTGTTTTTTAAGCCCAGTTTGGAAAGAAATGAGAGGGGCAGAACGCTTTCCCTAGCCTTTTAATCCTGATTTCTCTTCTCTCCTTGAACCTGCCTCGACTAGCAGATGTACAATTAGCAAATTCTTCTCATTCCAAAGTAGAAAAACAAGACAGGAACAAATTGGAACTTGCAAAGTTTCCTGACTGTAAGAACTTCAGATCACACCTGGATGCTAACAGGGAAACATGTACTGACATCTGGATGCCTACAGATTGCAGTCCTCCCATCTCAGACTTTGCATGTTAATATAGCATAACATCTTTGTGTCAGATCTGTGAATAAATGTAAATCTCTAAAGCTGAGTTTTCTTCAACAATTAGGTAATTTGTTCCTTTTACAAGGATGTTATAATTATAGAATTGATTAAAACCAACAACAAAATGACCCAAAACCAAACCGAAAGACCTCCAGACAGTTGCGGGGGATTTGTCTCAAGTCATTCTCCATTCTGAAACGTATTATTTGCACCATGGAATATGAATGCTGGAGCTTTCCAATTTGGAAGAGAAGTCTTTTCATTCTTTCCATTTTAACAGCTTAGAAGGAATTTTCCCTCTGCTATAACTCAGCTTCATATATTGTGCTTACCAGAGACCGAGTATAAAGAAAAACTTTCATGATGGTTCATTTCAGTTCATGGTACCTCCAGTTCCTAAATGTGTCTGTAAAGGCAACTCAGTACTATCTCAAGTCATTTTTCTTCTTTGGAAATGTAGAAGACTGTGCATTATGCAAAATGTTCTTATCTTTGTGCTTCTTAATGGGCCAAGGATATTATGTATGAGAGGTGGATTTGGGAAGATTAATTTCTTCCTCCTTTGGGTTTCCAGGTAGAATTACCCAATGGATTCAAAATCAAGCAGCCTTGTACAAACTGTTACCTCTGATCATACTAGCACCATAGATTACTGACATGAAAAGAAAGCTAACAGACTCTCTACCACTTATACTGTGCTTTTATTTTTAAGCCCTGTGTTTATGTTGTGCATATACCACTGTAATTGAATAAATCTAATGCGCTGTGAGGCAGTTTTCCCTTTGTGGGGTGCCCTTTATTCCATCCCTCTGGGAAACCTGGAAGGATCCTCTTAATGCTTTTTAGTATAATGCATCCGGTGCATTCAAAATGCAGCTGGATGCAGCCCTTAGCAGTCCCATTTGGTTGGACCTGACCATGCCAGGTGATCTCCAGAGGTCCCTTCTGACCTAAAACTTGGATATCTTTTGTTTTCAAGCTGCTTTCTATATGTTTTCCAGCAAAACTACTTTTTTGTGGTTATGGTTATGTAGCCCTTTGATGCTATTTTAGATGGCAAATCAAATCACTGCTTGGTATAGCACATTTAGTAGGATGGTTTTTAATAACTGAGTAGCTTCTGTATCATTGCTCAGTGCTGAAGGTAAAATCGTTACAGCTTCATTCTGGGTAATGAGCTGGTAATAAAAGGGAGCATTAGAGAGGTCTGTAATTCTACCTGTATGGAGAATCTAAAGCAAAAAGCTTAATGGGATGAGACTGAAAAACATCCTCCACCAATTTATGATAAAGGCTTTTCCCTCTCAGTCTAAATTGAACAATGTGATTGAAAATAGAATAGTTCATAGTTCATAGAGTCATGAAGTATCCTGAGTTGGAAGGGCCTCCCTACATTAAGGTGGGAGACAGTCCACTGGCATTGCTGTCAACTTGGAATTAAGACGCTTCAACTTCCTAAAGGTCCTAAATATATACATATATATGTAAGGTAATACTAAGGTTTCCTGTGTTTCTGAATGTCACTTTATTGTTGCTGTTATCTTGTAATGGTGATAGCTGGTGCCAAGTTACAGTCTGGGCATGTCTAACTTCATTGCAGCCTGACGTAAGCCCTGACTTTGAGCTGCTTCTTTAACTTGCTCCTATTTTTTCTCTGATGTAGGTTAAGAAACAGATACTGGATGAGGAAATCTATTGTTCACCGGAGGCAACAGTTTTACTGGCTTCTTATGCTGTTCAAGCCAAGGTTTGTGCATAGCAGTGCTCATATTTTAGCCAAATCTGTACATAGTGTGATACGTGAAATACTCAAGTGCTAAACTTTGCTGTTAAATTGGGCCATGCTGGGAGGCACGATTGCTGCTGGGGAAACAAAAGCAATAGATGCCATTAGATTACCATTACAAAGGATTGGAGAAGAAATTAGTTTGCTGTTTTATGCTACGCTTTCACAGTTTTCTGGGATTTCTTTGGATCCAGCATTTCAATGTGATTTTCCTCCCAGTTGCAGTTATACCTTGTTATTAAAATGTCCATGGATTCAGAGGTGCTGATACCACGAGCAGTGGCAGGGTGGTATTCTCTAGCATCTTTCAGAGCATAGTTAGCTTTGTGCCACCAAGAGCCCATGGCTCAGATGAGGGGGAACCTGTTTTCCTGTCCTCACACCGTATGGGACAACCAAAACAAACTCTATTTCATCAAACTGCAGCCATCAAGTTCTTCAGGGTTCTGCATCTAACAAGTTCAAGTGTCTCTTTTCTTTTCCCTTGGGACAGTATGGTGACTATGACCCAAACTTTCACGAGCCAGGCTTTCTTGCCCATGATGAACTGTTACCCAAAAGGGTAAGTCTGTATTATGTATAGAACCAAAACTTGCATCTCTCCTTTGCTGCAGAGCAGGTGCAGCTTTGGGTCTAAGCAGAGCATTAGAAAATGATTGTTTGCCTTGAATATGGTGAAATGACTGAACTCATTGCTGCATTTGCAGTGACTGGGAGAGGCAGCACATGTATTTGTGTCTTCAAAGGCAATCTGCTTCCTTCCTTCCCCTGTAGGTCCTCAGGCAATATCAGCTGACGGCAGAGATGTGGGAAGAAAAGATAACTGCTTGGTATGCAGAGCATAGGGGTATCGCCAGGTATGAAATAACTTCGTTTTTTGGAAATCCTGTACTTATCAGTAACTACTTCTTCACAGCCTGCAGTGAAATTTGGTTTTTGTAACTGAGCAAAGAGATGCTGGGTTGCAGGCTGTGCTGCTGGGAGCTTTGCTTCTTATGAAAGGGAAAAATCCATTCCCCCAGGGTAAAGGTATCACTGCATGTAGGGCAGCGTGTGTTTGTAAACTGGACTAGCTTTGAAGCTGAGAGCTTTCGCAGAGCTTCACAAACTACAAGCCTAAAATCTGATGTACTTTATACCTTGTAAAATAAATAATAACAACAATAAATATCATGGTTCAAAAAGATGGCAGCATACGTAGCAAGGTACCACAGCAGTACAGGCATTGAGCCATCATTCCAGGACTGAGTTTTGGTGCTACTCCACATGGATATTCAGCTGCTTCTAACACATTCAGCATACCTGGAAATTCAATTAAACACGAGGTGGGAGCTGCTGGCACCAGAGGCAGCCTGTCTTATTATTTTGGTTCAGTTTTTTGTTGGCTCTTCTAGATTAGCACTGTCTTTCCTGAATATTTTCCTCAAGACTTGATGCCTCAGTTTGGAAGGAGAAGAACAGTGAGTGGGGAGGCTCTGCCCAAAGCACTCTCTAGAATTTCTCAACCAGTTTTGCTTCCTGAAGGGATTATAAGGAAACATAATGGTGGAGGAGGACTCCAAGAAGTGATAGAATCATCATAGAATCACAAGGTTGGAAAGGACCTATAAGATCATCTAGTCCAACCATCCTCCCTTTACCATACCTACAGAAAACCCCTAAACCATATCTCCTAGATCCCTATCTGATAATGTTAATAATCCCTATAATGTTGGAGTGGCAAAAGTAACCCACAAGGATAAGACCAGACTTGAATTTTAGTAGAGGTTGCACTATATGTGACTCAGACCAAAACAGCTTTGTCTTCTGTAGAGACGGTGTTTTTAATTATCCCTTTTCTGTTGAGAGTAAGACAGTGAAATTAAAGAAAGTCCAAAGGACTAGAATGGCTGTTCTTATTGAAATGGGAAATATGCTGTCAGTTAGGACAGAAGGATTGGACACAAGTGTAATCATCGCCTTATTCTCTAGGGATGAAGCTGAGATGAACTACCTGAAAATTGCCCAAGACTTGGAAATGTATGGTGTCAATTATTTTCCCATTGCTGTAAGTGCTGTATTTGAGCAGTTTGCAATTGCTGCAGGTGATGGTAGTGCTGTTCTAAAATCCTTCAGGGTGTCTGGAGCTGGGACTCCTGAGTTCTGCTGTTCTTTGCTGTAGGGAGGCTGTGTAGCAATTGACCTCGCTTGGTTTGCTTGCCTGCTGACAGAGTAGGTGGATACAACAGCAAAGGTTCTGCTCTATGATTGCACTGAGTTCTTGAATAGCTCTGGGTATGTAATGGGAAGAAGAAGGAATAAACGAGAAGTTTGAGCTGCTTTATTCAACTGGGTTAGCTGGCTAAAAGATGTATTGTAGAAGCAGCCATTTCCAAGAAATACAAATAAATATCGGTGTATTAGAAAAGCGTGGCTCTTGTCTGTGGTTGCTGATGTCACCAGAAAGAGCACTTACTGATCTCTGTTGTTCTGCAGCAAAATAAAAACCATACCGATCTCTTGCTTGGAGTCGATGCCAAAGGAATTCATATCTACAGCATTAATAACAGGTTCTCTCCAAATAAGTCGTTTGAGTGGAGTGCTATCAGAAACATTTCCTATAGTGAGAAGGAGGTAGGCTGCATCTGATATATTATTCTTTTAATATGGGCGAGGGTGTGGACTGGGATTCTTGGAACAGGCTGAAAGCAGCCTCTGTTTAAATAATTTGGGGGAGGGGGAAGATCCTAGGGAGCTTTGTTAGAAAAACTAACAGACTCGTCCTTCTGATGTGCTGTGTAATCTCAGAGAGCCCAGGGCTGCTCTCAGCTCTCCAGAGAGAGCCCACCTTTCTGGTTCCTCCCCTGCTGCTTGTCCTTTGCAAAACAAGTGTTGGTCTCCATAAAAGATAGATATTATGCACGTCACCGTGGCTGGCTTCGGTTATCTCAGCAGGGATTAGATGATCCATAAAGACTTAATGCCATTTTTGCATGCTGAAGTTATCCCTGTAAATGAGGTCTGAAGCACAGTGGCAAGCGGAGGCATGCAGGGAGATGCACGTGTTTCTCTGACTGAATTTTTCCAGTCTATTAATGCCTTTCCATTACAATTCCAGTGGGGTTTTAGAGCCCATCTTCTGCTTGTAGGAAGCACAGTGGGAAATGGGTCTCTCCTTTCTTTGGGCCTGTTGAAAAGCAAAACAACCCAACAAACAGGGTTAGATCTGCTAGCCAGACTGATGCTTGCATACAACAGGCAGGGCAGCCTACAGGAGAGTTCTACCTCTGAAGGATTTTGTTTCCTTGGCTTTAAATTTCCCCTCTGGTCTGTGAATAACTCCCTGTTGTTGGGGAATTGGGCAGCCCTCTATTAAAGCTCTGCTGGATTTGTTACCCCATTCACAGCCCTGTTCCTCGCAAGGCAGCGCACTCCATCAGTTGTTACCTGCAGGCTGAAACGAGCTGTAGAACGTTAAGATCTTGGTGACTCAGAGGGCTTGAAATTATACGCTGCATTGCAAATGAATGACAGGAATAGAGTGCTAACTCATGAGTCACAGAGAGAAGGATCTTAAAGAATGGGGCTGTTTTTTATTATGCAGCCAAACCCAGCGCGGCATATAAAGTAAAACAGTGCATCCTGACCTGGAGGCATGAAAAACCTTTCATCTCTTCTGGAAATAGCTTGGGAGATAGGAGTGAAAATGTGAGAAAGCAGGAGCTGTAGTACTGTTATCACATGGTCAGAAGAACAAATCCATCAGGCCTTTGTGATATGTTTTGGTTGCACCTGAAATGGTTGGGATTCAGAGCAGGGGTTGACATCTCCCTTACTTTCATACCCAGAAGTCAGATTCTTAGCAAAGCATTCTGTTTCTCCTGATAGCCGGTGCGTGTTACAGTGTTCTCAGTGCAGTTTGCAAGGCACAGGTGGTACCATTATGAAAAATATCATCTGAACTGGCATCAGATACAGCTCTGTGGGAGGCTTTATCTTCCAGAATGGCCTGTATAAAGAGAGCAGCCCTGGTTCTGATTCTTGCGAGCAAAGCACTTGAAATCGCTCTCCCTGTGTTTGTGGCATAAATCGCTGCTTCCCTGGAGAGAAGTGGAGATGGGCAAAAGTTTGCATTAGTATTAATAGCTTCAGTTTTGTTTTTCCTCCTTTTCACTGCTTCCTCTCATTTTTTCCCCCCTACTATCTATCTGAACAGTTAACCATTAAACCTCTTGACAAAAAAGCAGAAGTCTTCAAGTTCTTTTCCTCTCAGCTCAAGGTAAACAAATTGGTAAGTGTCCTGTTTTCCTCCTCTAAAACTGGGCTGGCAATACTGAGTTTGTAAGCCTGTGCAGAGGCCAGGGAGCATTGAGTTTCAGCATGTGTTTTCCATAGGATTCTTCTGTCTGGGAGGTCAGGGTGTGTGTGGTTGTCTTCTCTCTGTGTTGGCAAAGGAACTGTTGGATGGAAAGTGAGATACAAAGGAAGGCCCAAATTGCAGGGGGAAATGCAGGTACAGGAAGGGGAAGGTGTAGTACATGTGGCACTGAGGGATGTGGTTAGTGGGGATGTGTTGATGGTTGGACTTGGTCTTTTCCAACCTTTATGGTTCTATGAAAGGGGCAAAACCACTGCAGCATTGGCCTATTGGATTCCTGTTGGGTATTTATTGACTTCTGCCTCAACAAGGAGAGGGTCCTGATCAGCTGGTTCATTTGTCATCCTTGGCTGCTTCTTAGCACAGCCAGACCATTTCTCATTGAGTTCATGGAGCAGCCATCACAGGTGACCATTCCCACACAGCTATCTCTTGGCCTTCACCCATTGCCTGTTCTTTTCAGGAAACTGAAACCAGACAGGGATGAGGGATGGAACGAGAACCCCTCATGCTGTTATGAACTTGTCTACACTATTATAAATCTGGGTATTAGCCTGCCCTGAATGTCACTTTCCTTGCAAGGGATGCATCTGCCAGCACTTGTGCTGGAGTAAGAAATGTCAGATTCTGACCTGTAGGGCTCTTTTTTTCCCCCTGGATGGGGTGCAGTTATGTCACACTCCCATTTTCTTTCCTGTTTCGATCCAGATTCTGCAGTTGTGCATCGGAAACCATGACCTATTTATGAGGAGAAGAAAAGTGGATTCAATAGAGATTCAGCAAATGAAAGCACAAGCCAGGGAAGAAAAGGCCAGAAAAAAGGTACATTTTCTGCTCCTCTGTTACTGAAAATGCTGATTATTATTCCAGCTGGTGCCCTTGCTATCCATGCATCGATATGTGTGTAGGAGGTGAGAAAGCACAGAAGTGTGGGACATCTCTATGTGTATATGCAGCATCTGAAGATGTAAGTGATGTTTGTGAAGCCAAACAGGCGATCAGAAAGATTTGGGGTACGTAGCAGATCGATCCAAGCATTCTCCCAGCAGTCTGAAATAACTGGTGTTACCAGTTAGTGCAGTTCATTTCTGATGAAGTGTAAGTAGCTTCAGCACTGCATCTCTGCTGAATGTCAGCTCACCAGCTTGAGAGCAGCCCGTCCTCCGTTAGGTTAGTTTCTTACGCTGCCTCAGGCCCAGATGTGATTCTGCTGCAAAGCCACAAATGTGGTATTTTTCTTTCCAGATGGAGAATCAAAGACTGGCCAGAGAGAAGCAGCTCCGAGAAGAAGCTGAGCGAGCCAAAGAAGAGCTGGAAAGGCGGCTTTTCCAGCTGGAAGATGAAGCCAGGCAGGCCAATGAGGCCCTGGTGAGTAGCACGCCAACTGAATGTTCCTGTGCTTGAAGGGCCTTCTTGGTTTGGGAGCTCTTTTCTTTTCTAGAAGTTGTGGCTTACGTAAAGCTGGAGAGTTTCTGAAGGAAGTAACGTTGTGGGTTGAAACTGGGAGAAGAGGGTTTAGTGCATGTTGCGTTTGGCACTGACAACTGGAGGGATCAACCTATATTAGGTTTTGGTTGATGTCTCTGTCCATCTCAGCACAGCAGTCTCCTTGCTGTGTGGAGGTGAGAAGCAGGACAGAAGATCAGTGATTCTAGAGCAGTGGAGTAGTACTAAGCCCTTCAATTGTTTTTACTTTAAGGCTTAACATTTTTATCCCTTGATCTGTTGACAAAAAGCATCTTCTTCCTGATTGACTTCAGGGATGAAATTGAAGATGCTAGGCAAGGAAACTGCAACAAATTGTTTCCCCTTAGCTTCGATCCCAGGAAGCTGCAGAGCTGCTGGCTGAGAAAGCTCAGATTGCAGAAGAAGAGGCGAAACTGCTGGCCCAGAATGCTGCAGAAGCAGAACAAGAGAGACAGAGGTTGGAGATAACAGCTCTGAAAACCAAGGAGGAGAAACGCCTGATGGAGCAAAAGATGCGGGAGGCAGAATTGATAGCAGTGAAGCTGGTGAAGGAGTCTGACCGGAGGTTAGATTTGCTTGAGCTGGGATTGTGTGGCCCCTCCTGAATTGCCTGGAGAGAGTGCTATTTTAGTCAAATTGGGAGTGTGGGGGTGAGAGCACAGGAGGGAAGGCCTTTTCCCAAAGGCTTTTGTGTTCTGTCTCTATACTGAAAGTCACCAGTTCATGTCAGAATACTTGTTTTGCAGAGCCAAGGAAGCAGAGCATCTGAAACAAGATCTGCATGAAGCCAGAGAGGCTGAACGGAAAGCAAAGCAAAAACTCTTTGACATAACCAGGCTCAATTATCCTGTAAGTTTCTGTTCTGGGTACCACTTGGGTGATAATCAGATGTTGACTGCATGTTTGTAGCCTCATCAGGGTAGGTTGTGTCCAAAACCAATATTAACAACCAGGTGTTGTTAGTAATTGGGGAGCAGAGATGGTCTTGCCTGCATTCATGCCTAATGCTGACTCTGTGCCATCTCAGTCAGGCAGTGTGTTGTGAAGGTGGTTGTACTGAACCGTCTGTGTTGTACTGATGTGAATTACATGTGAGTGTCTTCAGGCAAAGCAAGAAGGTGATGTTAGGGCTGTGTGCCCTCAGTTCCTCTTCTGCTTCACTCTTGCTGAGAATGGATTCCCATTCTTAGCTAGAACTAGGGAACACTGCAGTCCTTTCTCTGCACTTGGATCTGTGGCTTGTGGCAGTTAATCTGGGGCCACTTGTGTAGATGGAAAGGGCTTCAGGAACATTTGTCTCTCATAATCCATGGTACCTCATGGAATGGCTCAGCATGGCGCTCTTGAAGAAGCTGGTGAGAAATCCAAAGTCAAACTGTGCTTGTTTTGGCTCTTTCAGCACATGATCAAGTACCCACACTACTTGCCAACTGACGCCAGAGATGCCAACTTCGACAAAGGGTCCATCAAGCTGGATTTGAAGGACATTGACCTCAAGAGACTCTCCTTTGAGATAGAGCGAGAGAGGTATCAGTCTGCTTGTGGTGTAAATGAAGAATATATTGCATGTGGGAAGTACAGAAAAAAATTCCTTGGGAATCAACAGGTCATTCCTGACACCTCAAGACAGTTGTCTTGTTGTATGTATGACTGGAGGCCTTTTACTGAACTGGTGCAGGTTATGTCTTTGTAAGACTTGCTGTTTTACACACAGGAAGAGTTTCATGGTGGGTTCAAACCGTAACAGATCCAGAACCCTCTTGTCTTAAAGACTAATTATGTCGAGCACGAAGTAGTTTGTTTGAGTAACGGCAAATTAGAGGACAGAAGTTTCCCTCTAGTGTTAGAGTGTGGTACTGGTTTGATTCACAGGCTTTTCCTCTTAGTCTAGAGGGAAATTCTTGGTTAGAAAGTGAATTCTGAAGGGTGGAAGTGAGCAGAGAAGTGAGGCTGACATGTAACAGACTTAATGTTGCCTATATATGTGTGTATATATATATAAAAGGCAAGATTATGCAAAGATCTCCTCTCATTACCTCATCCTTGAGTTTTGTTGTGTTAGTAAGCATATTGTCTCTGGACTACAGGCTAGATTACATAGAAAAGAGCAAAAAATTTGAAGATCGACTGAAAGAACTGAAGTCTGAAATTCATGCTTTGAAGCTAGAAGAAAAACAGGCTGGGCTTTACTCTCACTGGAATGAAGTACTGGGATCCTTGGATCGTTCCTTAGGAAATGTATGTAACTTCAATTCCTGCCACTTCTTTAAGCACAGTGTGGTCTCTCATGGTTTGTATCACATTCTCATTCTCGTGCTTTGTGGTTGCTATGAATCTGTACTAAAAGTCTTGGATTTCTTTTTAATTTGAGGCAGCAAAGAACTAAACTCAGATTTTGGTCAGGAGTTTCTTGTTATATACATAAACACTCTTTCTGAACCAGGGCAAGGATAAGGGCTGTCTGTGCTTTCCCATTTTGTTCCATATATAATAAAAGTGACCCTGAGTAAATTGTTTCAGAGAGAAGGGAGGACGGAAAAACTGAGGGAGGATGACCTGTATTCTCTGGCAATGCATTTTATGTTCGTTTTGGCTTTATAAATGTTGATGTAGAGAGGGCATTGAATTTCCACATGTTCTTTTCCTTTAAAGATCCCATCATGGATGAAGACCTTTGAAACTGGCGATTCAACAGATATAAATCTTCATAGGCCTTTCCCCGCTTACTCGTTAAATCCTACAAGCAGCTGGCCTTGTACCAACAAACTCCAACACACGGTGCCAGCGCAAAAGTCAACTTTTCAAACCAATTCCTTGATTGCCAACAGCGTGGGCACAGGAACCAGAAAACAGATTGTAAAGGTAAGCAGATAAGTAGATTCCCAAATACCGGTCAGAGGTTTAGAGTTCAGAGCAGCAAAGTGTGGTTGGCTTTATAGAATCGTAGAATTGCTCAGGTTGGAAAACACCTTCAAGATCATCGAATCCAACAGCAGCTCACAAAGCAAGGCTGTTCCACAAGGAGGAGTTCAGAGCGGAGCTAATTTTTCCCATTTGCTTTGCATGTAGGTTCAGCAGCATGACTCAGATGTGATCTACATTTGAAGAGCCTCCTTGCCTTACCAGACTGGTGGAACCTGATGGCATCTGTTTGACTGCTGCAAAACGCACCCGCACGAGAGCACTGGTGCAGCTCTGTCTCCTGACAGTCATCAGCATAGAGATGTGGTTCTATAGGTAGTGGTGCCATTTGGCTTCCAAGCAGGTCGCATGAGCTGGGAGCACTAAAACTGCCCGGTGTAAAACAGCTCGTGGCTTTGGGTACGATGGTAACCATACAGCCAAAGGAGCATGGTTTACTTCTTACTGCACTTTTGAAAGAAACTCTTTATGCTTCTAAGCCTTCCTCCCCTGGGTAATTCTACACATTGACTTACCAAGATGGTTCCTTTTGTGTAGAAGGGATGCTAGGTGGCTGGGAGACATTTGGGATGAGAAGACTGTCCATCAGCATGGCGTTCACCTACAGAGTAGATTAATTCTGCTTTGGGTCCTGTCTGTGAGACACGACTCTTATGGAACTACTCAACCTTGTAGTGTTTGCCTGCCAAATATTTTCCTTTCCCTCCCCAAATGTTTCTCCGTTCACTTAATTGATTTTCATTTCTCTGTGAGAAATCTCAGCGTGTAATTCCAGATGTAGAATTGGACATCTTCAAATACCTCTTGTTCCTGGGGGAATCCTTTGTTTGGAATGCAAAGCTTCTGTTCTCTCTACATTCCCATCTAGATCGAGCACTTTCTGTTGCTTGCCGCTCCAGCAAACTTTGCATACATTAACTTGTTTCCCAGTTCGCTGTGAAGCAGCTTCCAAATGAGACAAAGACAAAAGACGTTAGTGATGTCTGCTGAAGTTGGACTTGCTTCTGATGGAGAGGTTGCATGCAGCAAAATGTCTGCCTCATTAGCAAAACCTGCTCGTATTTGTGTGTGTTTAAGTCTCTGTTTCACCAATAAATCTTCAGTCTGAGGACTTTGGGGAAGCAGGCGATACGCAGCTGTAGCTAATGTAGTAGCACAGTTGAGCATGTGAGATACGGTGTAAAAAATAGATGCTAATGGTAAATATCTAGTTCCAAAAGCTAGGATTAAAGGAAACACACGAAATAAAAAGCTTCAATTTTCACTTGCTAGTAACAGCTTTGAACCGAGTGGTGTGTCAATATTGCAACAGCATTAACAAGGCAACTTGCAAGAACAAACATGCAAATCCCCTCTGTATACATCTACAACAGGCTGAGCACAGTAGGGGATAGCATCTGTAGCCAGCTCTCTGCTCAGACTTCTAACAGTCATGACAGCTACATGGCAAGATACACATAACTGCTATCTGCAGCCCCGTCCTGCTGTCTTTTCTCCCAGCCTGAAGAGTGGCTGCTGCTTGCAGGAGGGTGGTGGGAAGCTTAGAGTGGTTTGAGTTGGAAGGGGCCCATAAAAGCCATCTGGTCCCACTGTCTGCAGTGCATGGGGAAACCCACAGCTCCATCAGGGCTCGGAGCCCCTCCAGCCTGACCCTGGGAAGGAGTATTATTTCTGTGCGTTGCCCTTCTGCAGCACCGTGTACCTGCCCAGATGCTTGAAAAGTGATTAACAAAAGGTAAGAAATTATTGCAGTAAACCAGGTGAATGCAGATGTGCTGCTCTGTTGCTGGGCAGTCACTGCAAAGAGAAGTTTGCTTAAAACCTGAGAAGGTACTTGAGCGATTGCACTTGGATGCTGGTGCTTCTGATGCTCCTGCTCACTTGTAGTGTTGGCTGCTTCATCAAACAAGCAGTGACAGCCGTGTTGAGAAAATGGGGTTTTCCTTCATTTGGAGAAAGTGAGAAGCGTGAGCCCTGAATTCCCCCAGAGCAAAGTGGAGAACAAAGACACGCTGCGCTGATCAGTCACTGCAAGGTCTGTCATCCAAAAGAGCGAGGTGTTCATCAGTGATGCAGCCAGCAGCTTTGAATGCTTAGGGCTGGAGCTGATTGTGATGATGGTCTGCAGACCTGCAGGCAGCAGATGGTGCTGAAGTGCAGCCTGTTCAGATGTGCTCCTCATCGGCTCAGAACAACAGGGGTAGGGGGCAATGCATTACTGCTTGTCAATCCCTGCCAGTCTCTACATCCCCACACCAACCTGAACTTGCTGTTGTTCTCTTCCTGGAGTTTAACCTATCGTAATTTTGGATGGGGAATTCAACATGTGTAAGTGCTGTAGGCTGAGGAGCGATTATTTACACGCACAGCTTAGTCCCATGGATATGAGGTAGCTCCCTGTGTTGCAGAAATAGTCCTGTCACATAATTGTGTGTTGTAGAAGCTGTGGGTGCCCCATCCCTGGAGGTGACCAAGGGAGGGCTGGAGGGGCCCTGGGCAGCCTGAGCTGCTGGGGGGGTACCCAGCTCTTGGCAGGGGGTTGGAACCAGGTGCTCTTTAAGGTCCCTTCTACCCAAGTCACTCTAGGATTCTATGCTGGTCATCATGGGACTTTGAAAAGGGTCTTTCTAAATGATCTCTGAATGGATTTATATGGGTGAGAATGGATCTTCTGAGTGAGCCAAAAGCTTGTGGGACCCCACAGGGCCTGTGCTGCTTGGTATTTTCATCGAGTGCTTTTTGAAACAAGTACAGGCCTGTTGAATTTGCAGAGCATGGAAACATTGTGAGCGATCTAAAGACAGCTTAAGAACAGCTACAAGTACATACAGGATGACTAAGGAGGGGCTATACGATAGAGGGGGACAGACTCTTGAGCAGGGTGTGTTACAGGACTAGGGGAAATAGCTTCAAAACGAACAGAAGGGAGATTTAGACTGGATATAAGGAAGTTGTTTGCAGCAAGGCACTGCACAGGCTGCCCATGGAGTGGTGCCATCCCTGCAGACCCCAAAGGTCAGGCTGAAGGGCTGTGAGCACTGATGGAGCTGTGGGTGTCCCTGTGCATTGCAGGCAGTGGGACCAATGGCCTTTAAGGGCCCCTTCCAGCTCAAACCATTCTGTGATTCTATTGCAAGGAAGGCTGAACAAAGCGAATGTGCTGGTTAAGATGTGAAATTCTGCTGTCATACTAAAACCAAAAAGGGAAGAAGATAATAGAACAGAGGGACCGCTAGCAGAGTGAGGAAGTCTGTTCCTGGAGCGAGCTTTTATCTTCTGTGTGGAAGCTAAAGACTTTCTACAGCCCTATTTTCTCTGTTTCCCTGAAAAAACTCTCACTCTAACCCCGAGGGAATCTCCCTGCCTTCATTAAGAGCACAAATAGGAAACCACATGCTCTTACTCGGCTGGTTACTCCTGGTCTGAGCTGCGAGAGTGAAGAAGTGCAGGTTAGTTGTCACTAGGCTTCATCCAGCATTAGCAAATGGGTTGCATGCAGTCCCTGCCTGATCTGCTGAGGCATCACTGCTGTCCCCAAACCCAGGGCCACTTCTGCCACCCTCCCTCCTGAGCCATCTCAGCATCTTCAGACCCACCATATCCTCTCTGTATCCTCTGATTCACTGTGTTCATCTGTTGTGAAGAACAGCCAGTCTGTATTCACCTTGCTGGGCTCCATGGTTAACCTGGCACCACAAGGTGGGTGCTGCAGTCTCCTGAGTCATCTGCTCTTGACCTTTTCCTCCCTGCGCAGCTGTTTTTAGGGAGCCCAGTCATGTCAGTGTGATGAGTTCACATCCTGCCTTTGCTGGCTGCTGTTGCAGAATTACTCTCAGGCTTCTTCCTCTTCTTCCTTGCGAGCAGGCTGTCAGCCCTGCAGCTCATTGCAGCAGCAGAGGCCGTGCTACTGCCTCACTCCTGTCTAGCCATGTGCACTCTGAGCCAGCAGGATCTGTTGTTGTTTCTCGTGCTTGAGATTTTCACTCTCTGTTGCTGGAGGCAGCTGCCAACTCCCTGTGTCCTTCTGTACCCAAACATCCCTGCACTCATGTTTAGACCTCAGGAGATGAAAGGCATTAAACCAGCACCCCTAGTTTAAATGTCACGTCACAAAGATGGTTGGAGATGTCAGAATGTAAACCCATAAGAGCTCGTGTTGTAGAACTGAGTCCACTCCAGCTTCTCCCATATTCCTTCAAGAGATGGATGTGGGGTTGGCATGGAGCAGGACTGGCCTGGTACCCACAGAGCAGCACTCCAGCAATCAGGAGAACTTGGAAACCAGACCCTTCCAGGCTGCTCCTAAAGAGCAGAGTGAGGATGAGAAGTGGGAAAGACTGCCCAAAGAGCTTATGGCTGGCCATGGAAGCAGGGGAATGCTGTGGGTAAAGGTTGGGGGCATAGAAGTGGGAGACCATAAAATAAGACTTAATGACTCCTGCATCCTGGGGGTGAGAGAAGGAAGGGGAAAGGCGTGCAAGCTGAGCCCTCAAATAACGTGCCAGTAAAGCGAAAAGGGAGATTCCAGGGAAAAAAAAGAGGAACTCAATAGAAATAGACGGATCATTTAAAGCAGTGTTGTAAGAGTCTTTTGACTCACCAGAGAATCAGCCCAGGAAGTTCTGAGGGACTCGCGAGAGATAATTCAGAGATTAACCACCAAACTCACCTCCAGTCCTGGAGGACAATAAGTAAAAGCAGCAATTGCCCTGGGATAACAGCCTGCCTTTGTATGGCCCCATGGAACATCTCACTTCAAAACAGCATCGTGGCTTGGGAAAGCTTTGAAAATAGTGCTCCCAAAGGCTGCTGTGTGCAGGCTGAAGGATAAGCAGTCCACATTCAGGAGGAAGGTCAGCAGGACTGCATCCATCAGGATGGTGATGGCATTTTCTGTCCTGCTCACCTGAATCCCACCTGAGAAACTGCCTGCTTCCAGGTGAGAAATCTCATTTCCCACCTGTTTGCATTCACAGCCAGCTTCTAGCCCTGTATTATATCATTATACCAGCAGTGCTCACTAGCTGTAATAACTCTTTTCCACCTCGGTTTTGGCCTCTGTGATGGGTTCCCCCAGATCAGCCATAACCCGTTGTTTCCTAGTCCCTGAGCACATTGCATTTGCCTCTTCTCATGCTGTATAACAATGGGGGCTTGTCCCAGCTCTACAATTTGTACATGGGTCTTTCCCTGCCCCAGACATTGCCATGGGCTCCAGCACAGCAATGGCTGCTCTTGCCCTCAGTTGTTCCCAGCAGCAGCACTGTACAGTCTGCACTACTGAATCAAACCCATCCCCATTACTCTAGTCCTCAAGGTCATTATAATCTTTCTCTGTGATATCCTGGCCTCTCCTGGATTGATGATAGCATCTCATTCTGCCTCATCAGCAAATTTGCTTTGCGTTCTTCTGCTTTTTGTGCCAAGATCATTAATGCAAATGTTAAGCAGAATCTCTTTTTTCTTTTGAGGCAGAAATTCAAGGAACTGCACTGGTAACCCTCCCCTCAGTCCAGCATTTCCCCTTCCAGCTGAAGCTATTACCATGCCCCTTGCAGGCAGCTCTCTTACCCACTTTACATTACATATGCCAGTCACATCTCCTCCTCCTTAGCTAATAATTTACTGTGTGGCACCATCTCAAGTGTCTTATTGGAGCCCAGACAAGTGAGATCTACTGCATTTCCTTTGTTGCAGATATCTGTGAACTTATAAAAGGAAGCGATGAGGTTAGTGTTGGTGTGTGATGTGCTGCTGATTTATCGCACCTTGCGCAGTGCATGAGGGTCTGGAGGAGATGAGTTCAATGGGAGGCAAATGTTTGCAAAGCACAAGATTATTTCCATCCATCAGGCTTGGAGAAGGTTAGGGCTTAAGGGAGGTTAGTGGGTGATACTGGTGGATGGTTGGACTGGATGATCATAGAGATCCTTTCCAACCTTAGTGACTCTGTGATCCTATGATCCTATGACTAAGCAACATGTTAGATGGTTGCTGTTGGCAAATGCACTCAAGGGTCATTTAAAATACTGATTTCTATATCTAAGGTCAAAAGAATTACAGCTGCTTATGGAAGAAGATGCCTGCGGCCACGTTTCTGAGTTTATGGCCAGGTTTTAAAGATATTTGCATCCTGAGTATTTAGCCCATCTGACCTAGAAATCTCTGTTCCTTTTCTCTTCCATGATGTTTGGATCTCCTAAATGTCAATTTCATTAGAAAGTTAAACTTAGAATCATCATAGAATGGCTTAGATTGGAGGGAAACTTAAAGATCATTTAGTTCCAGCCCCCTGCCACACACTGATGGCCAGGCACTAGATCAGGCTGCTCAGGGCCCCATCCAACCTTGAATGCTTCCAGAGATGGGGCATCCACAACCTCTCTGGTCAAAGTTCTATACTGCATTAAAACAAAGGATCAATAAAGGACTTAACATCACCTTATTTTCTAAAGCAAATCTTCAGTGCCTCAACTCTAAGAATCAATCCAAATATGGGGAAGCATGAAGGATGGGAAGGAAAGGAACCCTCCGAATCCCATTGTGTTGTTGTAGAAGCCAGCAGGATGGTCTCCAAATGCCACGTGCAGCCCTGATCGTTGTAACTCAGAGAAGGATAGAACCGACACAGAAGGCTTTGAGGCAGGTGATGAAAGCATTTGGAGACTCAAAGATAAAAGACTGAAAAGAGTGGGGCAAATAGACAAAGGGAGCTTAAAAAGAAACATTCGACACTGGTTATTTACCCTTTCATGCGGGAGAAGAAAGGGATGTGGTTAAAACCATCTAAAGAGAGAAATGATATATCAGAAAGAGATATTTTGACACAAGGCACAATAAACACGAAACTGGTAGAAGGACTCATCAAGGGCGAAGCAGGAAAGAAAGACAGAAGCGAGTGCATGTCTATGAGATAACCCCAGCTATGCGAGTTTAGATAATACTTTATTTTTAGCCCATTTTAATGTAACTGGGGCTTATGCAATCTGTGTCTGGGTGCAGGAGGATACTCAGTGTCTGCAAACTCATAATTGAAATCACTTTTTGTAGACAGACTTTTTCCCCCCCCCCCCCCCTTAATGTCCTGATAGAGCGTTCATGTGGGCAGCTCTTTGCAGGGGCAATGCTCCAGAGCTGCTGCCTCAGCCAGATCATGCAGGAGAGCTGTAGGGCTGTACTTGTGGGGCAGACCAGAGTCCATGTGCCCTTTGCAAAGCCAAAGCTGCTGAAAACCAGCCCCAGGGCTTTGCTCTACCTGACTGCAGGGCTGCAGATGAGACCCCAGGTGCAAGCTCTGAGCTGCAGGAGGCAAAGAGCCGGATGTGGGCCACTGTGGGAGAGTATAGGGGAAACTGTGGGGGCTGTTTGGTGGTAGTGGGGTGGGGTAAAACTTGCCACTGTAGGAAGAAGCTGCCTGTGGGCTGGTGAGTCAGCTTCTGACTTGAGTGTTTTGCTGTGTCTCGTGCTCAGAATCCTGCTATTTGTTGAGGGATATATTATATTTCTGTGAAGTAGAGTCCTTCTTTCTCATATAAATGCTTGTTCCTTGAGCAAAACATTTCATTAGTTTCCCATATTTATACACACTTCCCTATTAAATGTATTTACTTTGTTTAAGGAACAAGAGATGCTTGAATCTGGAATCCCCAGGCTGTAGGGCTGAGGGTTTTCAGCTCAGAATGGACTCAAGGAGGTGGGAGAACAGGCATGAGTTGGATCTAGGACCATGGAAGAGTCCCTGCTGTGGGTCTCTGCAGGGCATGGCACAAGATCCTGAGGGTGAAGTAGCATCCAGGGCGCTTCAACTCAAAAAAGATATCAACGGGAGCTGGTTTAGGAATTTAGCTTTGCTGAATTACTGCATAAAACAATGTATGCAAGTGTCAGCAGTATCTTACTGCAGGGTGAGACTGTTTGGCTGATCTGCATTTTCCTCTCCCTCCGGCCACGGGACCGCTTTGCATAATTTTTATCAATGAGTGTTGCTTCCCAGACGGATGTTGCATAACGTGCGGCTTTCTCTGTACTTGCACGGGATTGTGATGTCGGCAGTTTCTTTCAATTCTTGCCTGTGGTTTCCTTGCTCTGGGTTTCCTTCTGTCCCATACTGGAGCACAGTGAGGGCAGGAGGACTGCAGTGCACGGAGATCCATGAGTCAGGCAGCATCTCCCAAAAGAGGTTCAAGGCCATCCCTCTGCCTTGACCCATGGCCATTAATGCATCTGCTTCTTTCAGCCAGTGGGCATTTCCCTCTGTGCAAACAATGCAGCACTGGATAGGGTTTCCTGGAGCCCACCACACACTAAGGCAGTTGTCTCCTCTTTCCATACATCTGGCTGGACACCCGTGTGCCCACCTGCTGCTACAACGCTTTTAATTGTGCTGAGTATTTGACCACAACTTCTTTTTGGCTTGCCTTCCCATTAACAAAAGGCACTGCATCTCCAACTATCTTCTTCTTGTATTTGTACTTGTAAAGCTGTGTTTTCTGCCTTCCTGTGTCCCCCAGCAGCTATTCTGAAATTTGCACTTGGAAGTGCTGCCGACAAGAATTCAAGTTGTGTTTTCTCTCCCCACGCTGGCTTTTGATTTTCCTGCCACATTAGAAAGTCGTATGAATACAGATGTCTTCCACCACAGGAGAATTAAAACCATAAGTCATTTCTTCACTCTCCCTTTAAATCACTTCCTTATATTACATGCCTTAAATACGCTCTAACACAAGCTTTCTACTTCTGCTGAGCTGCAATTTTGTGTAATTCATCGAAATATCCTCTATTCCAGTTAGAATAGGAACTTCTTCATCAGCATCCAGTAAGAAGTTCCATTCGACTCTCATCTAAATGAAGAAGTGAAAGCTTGGGCAACAACTTCTGCAGTAAAGAGGAAACATTTTTACCATCTCCATCAAAATGAATGTTTGTAGTTTTGAGATTGACTAAGGCTCATAACGGATGGCAGGTTTTCTATGGTTATTCCATTAGAGGGATGATTGCATTGAGAAGCTCTTCTTTTCTCTTTGCTTGGGGAAGGCAAAGCTCATTCTCCCAAGCCAGCATCACCCAAATGTCACTGCTCATTTCCACACACATTGAAACCCAGTTCTATTTGAGTTGAGTTGGACCTTGGCTTAGGGCTACTCCCTAGAGTCATCCCAAGCCCTTCTTGGGCTGAGCATCCCACTCCCATGACTGTTCCAAGCAGCAATTGCTCTTTGCCCTGATAGTAATGGCTTCTTGTGTGCTTGTGCCTCTCCTCCACTTCTTGTGGCTCCTAGAAGGGCAGGAGAGATGCCAAGGGGGTATCTTGGTGGGCAAGTGTCTGGAGCAGGTGAATGTTCATAGGCAGAGAGGCTCACAAAAACATGTAGTTTTCTGTTGACTAAACTCTGAACTTCAAATTTGTTTGCACAGAGGGTGCTTTGAATTCCTCTGGTTTTACTACCAGGTTAGAGGTAGCTGTGATGTAGGCAGCTGAAGGGAGCTGGAGAGATTGTTCCTGTCTTTAGCTCTGTCTTGGTCATCACTGCCTGGCTCCTCCTGGAAGGCTCCAGTGAGGTTTAGAATCATTGAGTCATTATGGTTGGAAAAGACCTCTCAGATCCTCAAGTCCAAACCCAATGCACCCTCACCACACCCAATGACCATGTCCCTCAGTGCCATGTCTCTACAGTTCTTGGAAGCTTTCAGGAATGGGGACTCCACCACCTTCCTGGGTAACCTGCTCTTTCTAAGAGCAACCACAATCTCTTCTCCTCATCCTGTATCTCCCATTGAACCAGCTCTGAGAGGTACATCCTCTGGGCAGGGATAGGCACAATGAGGTAAAGGTCCACAGCAACTGCTATGCCCTAATATGTGAATGGAGACCATAGCCCTGCTGTGGGGTGAAAGGATGGGCACAACCAGTGCTCAGCATGAATCAGCCTCTTCAGAGCATAAGGGTTTACTCACCCCCAGTGAGAGTTGTGGCAACAAACCCACTGGGGCAGCCACAGGGCAGCATGGGCAAGAATGGAAAAAGGGACAAAAGAAGAGGAAGTGTTGAGTTTCACAGCACTTCCTGGATGCATGTCCACAGGGACACTGAGTTATCTTTAGGAATTGTCCCTTTTTTGGTCACACTGTGATTGCCTCCATTTTTCCATCTGCTGGTCTCAGGCAAAACCCACTCTTCTCCCAGCTCCTAACCCCAGGGCCGCATCTCCTCTCTGAAACCAGAGTATCTTCTTTTCTTTTGGGGGGGGGGGTTAAACCAGTACATATAACTGGAATGGGATGGACAAACAGGAATCGCAACAACTTTACTGGCAAGAGCCAGGCAGAGAGGTGCACATCCTCTGTCTGTCCTGCAATCATCAGGGTTGCAGCAGGCTGCAGCCTGGGCACAGAATCCAGTGAACAAAAGCTGGTTCCTGTGGGCTGCCTTTATCTCCATACCTGCAAGATTTCCAGTACAAACCTGCAACTTGTAGCATCAAAAGGGACGAAAGTGACTTCCCCAATAATTTCAAGTCAACTCAACTACATCCCTACACCAGCTTTCCTTGTCTAGAAGTCCAACAAAGAGCTGCTGTTACAACTGGAGGCAAATGTCTGCCCAACACACCATTTTGTAGCCAACTCTATATCCTTGTGTAATGCTATAAAGGGCTGAAAATAGCAGGGAGGCAAAGTCTTTTGCTACAGCAAATGAGAAAGAGCCCAAAGTAAGCAGCCACAAATACAGAAACAAAGAAAAGAGCTGCTTACCTTTAGAAAGGGCTCAGATATGCAAGGAACTCCAACAACAAATACCCCCACCCTCACTGCCAGCCCTTACATGAGGTCTGGGAAGGGGCGAATCCTGGCTCCAGCCCTTCTAGTCACTCAAGTATTGCTTGCACCTGAGCTGCACTGGGCTGGCCTTGCCTTCTCACCAGGTGTTCAGTCACTGTTTCAGGCTGTGACTTAGCATTTCTACTACACTTTGTCATGGCACATGTTAGAAAGTAGTGTTTCTGATACAACTGTGGCTCAGTTCAGATGTTCCTTCTGGCAGTGCTTTTCTGTCTATGCCGTGGCAGCAGAGCAGCCCTGCATGGGGCTTCTGGCTCCAGCTCCAAAAGTGGAATTTGAAAGAGATGGCCCTTTGGTCAGTGCTTCCTCTTTTGCTGTTTCCTTTCCATCTCCAGCTCAGCAAAATTTGGGGTTCCTGACATGATTTCCTTTGTATGATGCACTCATCTTTATTCCTTGAAACCCTGTGCCCGCCCAGCAGCTGGGGGATAAAAGTGGCAGCGCAGCAAGGGCTGAGCATTGCACAGAGCAGAGCCCTGCAGACACCCAGCTCCAGCCCCGCTCGCCGTGCCAACATCCTGCAGCACCATGAAGGGCTCTGCCGCCATCCTGTCCGCTCTGCTCCTCCTGGCCCTCTGCTCCTCAGCCGTGGCCCAACTGGGTGAGTTGGATCTCGCTGTGTCCCTCTGTCTGGGTGCCCGTTCCTGCCTGTGAGCCCCATTCTCATGGATGGGTCCTTCCTGGTGGGCTGTGGGGGGCTGCCACCAGTGCTGGGGCACAGCCTTGGAGATGGGGTCTCTTAGAGGTGTCCTTGGGAGATACGACACCAAGGGGATGGTAGCATGATGGGAGACCCTTGTAAAGTCCCAGGTAGAGCATCTGTAGAGTCTTACCAGGACTATGTTTCTCTCCCCACAGATGGCCTACCCACAACCTGCTGCTTCTCCTACGCTCCACGTCCCATCCCACGCAACCTCATCGCCTCTGCCTTCCCCACCAGCAGCAAATGCCGCCAGCCGGGGGTGATGTGAGTATCCAACCGCAGCTGGGGTGGTTGCAGTGTGATAGCAGGACAGTATGCCACAGCTCTGAGGGTGATTGGGAGGGGACGAGAGTGTGGCTGGGGACATGTGGGTGCTGCCTGCAGGACCCAGCATCATGTGAACCTAATGCTGGATTTCTCCCTGCAGCCTGGTCACCAAGAAGGGGAGGGAGGTCTGTGCAAACCCTGAGGAGTCCTGGGTGCAGAAACGCCTGGAACTCTTCCAGAACCAAGGAAACTGACCCTTCCCTGCTCTGCCCTGGACTCGGCCTGCAGCACCACTCATGCACCAGAGCACTTGAACTGGATTGTCTTCAATAGGGAATTTATTCTATTTAACTTATTTAAGTTAAATTAAATATTTTTTTTTTTTCTAAGAAAAGCAAAAATACAAAAAATAATTTAATACATATCACTGTATAATAATCCAATATGGTCTTAGTTGTTCTGATGCCTAAATAAATCTTTTGGACTATCAGACCCCTTTGTTTGTCTCCTGAATGGGCTATCAAACCCCTTTGTTTGTCTCAGCTCCCATTGGAAGCACAGGGTGCTTCCCTATCCCAGGGTGGGCTCAGTTCCCCAGGAACAGCCCTGACCCCGGCACATCTCTGTGGGGTAATACTGGCATCTTGGCTGGGCTGCCTCTATGAGAAATAGTTCAGCAACAGCAAAGAGCAGACAGGGAGGAGTCCTCATCCAGAACCAAGAAAACTGACCCTTCCCTGCTCTGTCCCTGGGCTTGGCCTGCAGGACCACTCATGTACCAGAGCACATGAACTGCACCTTCTTCAATAGCAAACTCATTCTATTTTGGTGTAACCACCAATTAACCCAACTCCTCCTGGGACCTCGAGTGTCCAGGGAAGAGAGACACAGCCACGGATGCCATGAGGTCTTCTCTCAATTTACTGCTGCATTGCACGGTTTATATACTAGTATGGCTTCCATGCATGTGTGCCCTCTACACCTGCAACGCAACCCCACGCACGACCCTTCCTACTCCAGAGTCCCCCCTTGCATAAATCGTGTCATCACGGGGCATCCGGAGAGGCACTTCTTTGTACCCCTGTTCCATGCTTCAGCTTCAGCTGCTTTGGCTGCTATCTTAGCAGATCTTTACTCAGGCCCATCCCCTGGTTGTCCTTGTTCCACAACACCATAGAACTTATTGAGGTTAAATTAAATGTTTATTTTGATAAGAGAAGGAAAAAAACAAATTAAAAGGAAGAATATTTAAACATAGGGAATAATAGAATGATAGTATGGGGTTGGAAGGAATCAAGTTGGGGTTGGGGTTGGAAGGAATCAAGTCAATATCCAGTGCCAACAGCCCTGCCACAGGCAGGGCCACCATTGTCCAGATTTGGTCCAGTCCAGGTTGCCCAGGGCTCCGTCCCAGCTGGTCCAGAACAGCTCCAGGAGTGGGGCATGCAGAGCCTCTCTGGGCAGCAGTCACAATTCAATGATCCAGAATGTCCAGTCAGGAGTGTCAATGCCGGAAGAAATGTCTCAGACCATGCAAGTCTTGGTCTCAGCTCCCTGCTGTAGCCTGTGCCATCTTCCACAGAGCTGGAATCTTGTCAGGGCTCAAACCACTGACTCGTGTAGAAGAAGCGGCAGCTCAGCAGCGAAGTGCAGGCAGGAGAGGCACGGCAGTGTTGATGCTGCACCCTGCAGTGCTCCGGCACATCAGCAAAGTGTCTGGTGGTGTTTCAACCAGCAGGGCTGTTGTTCAGAGGCTGGGAAGGTGGAGCGGCCGAGGGGCTTCTCGTGGGCTGTGCAGGCAGCAGAGGGTCGTCCCTGGAGCGTTGCAGCCTCTTCTGCTGGTGCGGAAGTGCCGGGAGCTGTGGTGCCTGCAGGGATCACTGCGCCAAGCCTGACACTGAAGGGGCTGTAAGGTAGATGGAGAGGAGTGTAGGTACACAGCTCTGAGCCCATCGTGGCTGCAACGGGGAGGACATCTCCCGAGGACACGAGGACACGTGTCTATGGGGACCACATCCCCGTGCTGCATTTCTTACCGGTGCTCACACTGCTGCAGCCGCTGCACTCCCACGACTCAGCGTCCTCAGCGACAGCAGAGCACTGCTGGTGGGTCCTGCAGGAGCTGCAGGAGCTGCAGAGGAGCATCCTCCAGGGCCTGAGGAGTAACAGAAGCCCGAGATGCACGGTCAAGGGGGGTCCTAGGGCTGTGGGGTGCCGGCCCTGGGGTGGACAATGCCCTCCCACGCTGCTGGCTGGCTCTGAGCTACCAGTGCACAGCGTGTGCCGTGCTGGGCTCAGCATGCTGGCCAGGCTCCGTCCCAGCTGCACGGAGGGGATGAAGGCGGCAGGTCGCCGTGGCTTTGGGGTCAGAGCACACTCACCCCACGTTCTCGGAGTGCTCCCGTCCCTGCGGGCACAGGCAGACGTTGGCATCGCATCTGCTGTGCTGCACGTAGAGCTCGTGGTAGGCTCCCTCTTCCATCTCCCAGGATGCATCCCTGTGGGAGGGAGACAGAGACGGCTGAGTGCGGGTGCGAGGGGAGGTGGGAGGGGGCCGGGCGGTGGCGGGGCGGTGGGTGCTGACCTGTCTGGGATTTTGATGCCCAGGCGCGACATCTCAGTCTGGAAGTTGGGCATTTCTTGGCAGTTCGGGCAGCGGAAATGGTGCAAGGCTGCATGCAGAGCTTGGCCCTGGGGAAGGGGCAACGTCAGCTGGGGGGCCCCGCGCATCGCCCCAGGGCTGGGGACGATGGCAGGGCTGCAGGGTTGGGTGGCGCAGGGGATGATGCCGTCGTGGTGTGGGGGCGATGGCGCCTACCTGGATGCAGCTGCGGTGGAACATGGCTTTGCTGCAGGAGGGACAGACCAGGGTGTTGTAGCTGGGCCTGGTGTCCACTTCCTCGAAGCAGATGATGCAGCTCGGGTGCTCCTCTTGCGGCGGCCGCACCTGCTGTTTTGGGCGGTGTTGCCAGCAGAAGGACCTGTAGGATGGATGGAGGCGGCAGCTCAGCCCCCTGCCCCGTCCCTGCGGCAGCCCTGCGGGACACAGCCCTGCCCACGCTCACCTGTACTCGCCGAAGAACTGCGAGACACATCTGCGCTCTGTTCCGCAGGGGTAGTGGAAGGTGCGGGAGCATCTTCGGTGATGGCAGCGGACAGAGGCGCCCCGCCTCCGGCATATGCAGCAAGTCTGGGGACAGCAGTGCAGTGCTGGGCGTCAGTGCCGTGCACACACAGCTGACCCTTGCCCAGCAGAGCACAGTGATGTTCTGCTGGGCCACATAGTGAGGGACGGCGCGGCACGAATCCCTTCTGATTTGTGCAGCAACGGGGCTTTTTGGGCTCTGCTGGAGCCTCCCAGCCGCACGGCACGGGGACCGCGGTGGGGACACGTCGCCCTATTCACCTGCTGTGCCACGCGCTGCAGGTGCTGCTGGATGTCAGGGAGAAGGAATCCGAAGAATCCTTCCTCGTCTGCTCCGTGCTGGTACAGCCCGGAGGCGTGGTACTGCGGGAGGCAAGCGGGGAGCTGTTGGTGATGTGGGGGGCAGCAGCTGGCACAGGGCTGGGGTGGGGGGCCTGGGGTTGGGGCTCACCAGGCAGTTCTCGTGGATGCACAGCCCGTCCTGACGGCACGTCTCGCCGTAGATCTCGGGGTTCTGGTCTGTCCGCTGGCACAGGCCGCACCCTGCCATGGGGACAAGGGCATTGTCACCCCAAGCATGGCAGCGGGGTGACAGCAGCACGCGGCAGAGGCTCGTCTGCTGCGGGAATGCTCTGCGCTCACCTTCCTCCTCGGAGACGCGCTGCCTCTGTCTTGGGGGGGACGGTTCCCGTTCGGGCCGTGCCCGTGCCCTGGGCCGTGCTGCAGCGCGGCGGGGGCGAAGATTGGGCTGCGCTGCACTGAGGCGTCCAGACCTCAGCTCCATTCCTGGGCGTCACTTCTGGAGCAAAGCAGAGGTGCTGCTTCCTCGATCCAGAGGTACCCGGGACTGGGGGCACACGGGGCTGTGCTGTGTGATACAGCCCTGCACATTGTGATGTCACGGAGAGAACGTGGGTGCTGGTGACCGATGTCACAATGGGCAGAGCCCTGGGCTGGGGATGTCAGCGCTCCCGGGGTGCTGGGAGCCCCGAGGGCTGGGTTTGGGTTGCCCACATCTCCCCACGGGGCTGTGCTGGGTGGCGGTCAGCTCCAACAGGGAGTTGGAGATGCACCAACTCACAGGTCATGGTAGGATGTGGACTGAAGACGGTGTCACAAATAAAGCACATAAACCGTAATTTCCTATTGCAAGGGATTTATTTGGGCATCAGAGCTCCCAACTCCTCAGCAGGTATTCTGATGTGTTCTGCATCATCTCTGTTTTCACTCTGGTGGGAGAGCAGCTTTTCTGTTCTGGAATAGCTCCAGGAGTGCCTGCACCCAGAACTGCTCTGGGTTTGTGCACATCTCCCTGTTCTTCTTGGTGACCACGCTGCAAGGAGAAAAGCACTGCTGGAGCAATGGGGTGCTGGGTCTGGGCAGCAGCCACATGACCCCAACCACACTGCCATCCCCTCCCAGCCACTTGTGGGACACAGACGTGGTGTCCTCAAGCTCAAAAGCAGCTGTGCTTTTATGCACTTCTTGGTTCAAGGGAATGTGGAGACATGATTTGATTTCCTTCACCCGTGACAGCAATTTGCTGACCATCATTGACGCCCTCATTGCTACCCTCATTGCCACCACGCACCCGTCTTTCTGCAGCCATCAGCATTAACTCGCTGCTCCTTTTTGGGAAAGAAAAACAAACCTCAAATCTCTTCAAACCCAACATTTCTCCATTGCCATCTCACATCAGCACAAATCAGTATTGCATGAGGAGAACAGATGTGCAGGGCATCCTTAAATCTGCAACCTGTCTGCCTCCATGGAGCTGTCCTAGTTGGTGATGGGCTTCAGCAGAGAGACAGAGTGTTTTCAAATGCAAGAATTTTATTTATTTATGCATTACAGCTCCTCGCTCCTTGACAAACATTTTGGTGTGTTCTGAATCATCTCTATTTTCGCTTCCTTAGCATTGGTGGGGCAGTAGAAGAGAAGGATGGGGTGGCCCTGGCACTGATGTCCAGAGAGATGCACCAGCCCTGGAGGTGCCCAAGACCAGACAGGATGGGCCCTGGGCAGCCTGAGTTGGGGGGAGGAAGAGCCTAGGGGAGGGTCTGGAGCTGGGTGGGCTGTGAGCTCCCTTCCAATGGTTCTGTGTTGTCATAAAAGTTGTCTTGGTTCTGGAAGAGTTCCAGGCGTTTCTGCACCCAGGACTCCTCAGGGTTTGCACAGATCTTCCTCCCCTTCTTGGTGACCAGGCTGCAGGGAGAAAACCAGCGTTAGGTTCACACGATGCTGGGTCCTGCAGGCAGCACCTACATGTCCCCAGCCACATTTCTGTCCCCTCCTAATGACTCTTGAAACTGTGGCATGATGCTGTGGTGCTACACTGCAACCACCCCAGCTTTGGTTGGATACTCACATCACCCCCGGCCGGGGGCAATTGCTGCTGGTGATATAGGCAGAGGCGATGAGGTTGCGTGGGATGGGACGTGCAATGTAGGAGAAGCAGCAGGTTGTGGGTAGGTCATCTGTGGGGAGAGGAACAGAGCCTTGGTGAAACTCCACAGATGCTCTACAAGGCTTTACAAGGATCTCCCATCACACAACAACTCTTGTTTGTCGTATCTCCCAAGGACACCCCTAGAGACCCCATCTCCAAGGCTGTGTGCCAGCACTGATGGCAGCCCCCCACAGCCCACCAGGAAGGACCCATCCATGAGATTGGGGCTCACAGGCAGGAACGGGCACCCAGACAGAGGGACACAGCGAGATCCGACTCACCCAGGTGGGCCACGGCTGAGGAGCAGAGGGCCAGGAGGAGCAGAGCGGACAGGATGGCGGCAGAGCCCTTCATGGTGCTGCAGGATGTTGGCACGGCGAGTGGGGCTGGAGCTGGGTGTCTGCAGGGCTCTGCTCTGTGCAATGCTCAGTCCCTGCTCCCTGCTGCACTGCCTCTTTTATCCCCCAGCCACTGGGAGGGGGGAAGGGTTTCAAGGAATAAAGATGAGTACACAATAACTATGAAATTACTTCAGAATTCCAGCAGTTTTGCTGAAATGGAGAAATAAAGCTGTGAAAGGGGAAGTGCTGGCCACTGGGCCGCTGCTTTCAGATTCTGTTTTAGTGCCCAGTGGGGACTGGCCAGCTCTTGAAGCCTCGTGACACCCACCCGTCTGCTCTGCATCGAACCTGCACTGAATTCCCTCAAATCCAACATTTCTCCATTGCCATCCAGCATCAGCCAAAACCAGCATCCTATGGAGTGAACAGCTGTGCAGAGCACCCTTCACCCCACACCCAGGCAGGGTCTACTCAGTCGGGTGGGCACACAAGACCAGCCTTCATCTTAACCTTCACCATTCTGGTCTGACGTTTCCTAATGCCTTCTGGGCTGTTCCCAGGTCCTCACACTGAGGCAAACCCCACCACAACCTCTCTTTCCCAGTGCAGGATTCATATCTCACTGCGGCCACACAGGTGTAGTTCAGAGTAAGTAGCTTTATTAAATCCCAGTAGAGCTGTACAGTAGTGTGAAGTGGGGCAGAAGGGGACAAGGCAGAGCTGTCTCCATAAGTTAACAAGACATCACAGGCACCGACAGGGCACTGCAGGGTACAGAGAAATAGAGCTGGTGCTGGTGGCAGCTCACGTCGAGGTGTTGCTCAGCTTCTTTCCCTGCAGGTACTGCTGGATCCAACCCTCTGCAGGGTCCACGCAGAACTTCCTCCCCTTCTTCAGCTCCACGCTGTGGGTAGAGGGGCTGCGTTAGCTGGGGTGTTCTCCCCTACCCTGTAGCATCATCCCCAGCATCCCCAAAACTTTTGACTTCTAGCGGCCTCAAATCCCTCCTAAACTTTGTTTTCTTTCCCATTTTTATTGCTGAAATGAGGGGCTGCTGGAAGATTTGGAATAAAGCAGCGAGGGGAGGAGGAACATGCACATAGAACTAAGCTCATGGCACCCTGAGTGGGGCTTGTTGTAGACATCCCTGATTGGGAAGTGAAAGCACAAGGGAGGGTGGCTGAGGGTGAGAAGCGCGGTGGGAAGGAAAACTGGGGAGGAAGTGTGGTGGAGGAAGGCTGGGCATGGGAGGTTGGGGGAGGAAGGCTGAGGGTGAAGGCTGGGGACTCAGGGACTCACATAATGGCTCTGCGGGAGCAGTTTGGGGGTGTTTCCCGGTAGCTGCGGATGAGCGAGGGGTTGATTTCCTTCTGGATGAACATGTTCTTGTAGCAGCAGGAGCTGTAGGAGCTGCGGACTGAGAGCAGGAAGGAGGTTGGTGCCGTCCCATACCTGACCCCAGCAGCTTCCCCCACTATGAGGATCCCTGCCATGTCTCCAGCTCTGCAGGTTTACCCCCTTAATCCTCTCCGACCAGAAATCCCCAGGAACGAGCTGTCATTAACAAACACCTACCAAGCCTATGTTGACCCCTTGGTACCCAAAACCCACAGCAGAAGCAGGGGCTGACGCTATCCCTCCATCTCCAACCCCAAACCTGTGGCAGGACATGAGTTAAGACTCCGTGTTGGTACTTACAGGACTTGCCCCAGCTCTCAGTCCAGACAGCAGCCAGCAGCAGAATGACCACGGTCAAGGAGAAGACCTTCATGTCTAATCCGGGTGGCTGTCAGCTCCAGGAACCAGTAGCTCTTGCTGGTTTGGTGCTGCTGAGTGCTACCTGCCTGTACCTCGGCATTATATAGACCCTGGCCAGGATTTCCATGACAGCTCTGGACTCTCCCCGGGGGAAGAACCACTTGTCACTATTACTAAAGGGCATTTGGGGAATGGAAATTCCTCTCCTTGGTCGGTGATGTTCCAGCCCCTTTTCACACCCAGCCTGTGGTGCTTGAGGGCTTCTGGAAAGTCTGGTGAGCACAGCCCTGTGCTGCTGTGATGCGTAGCAGCCTGCAGTCTATTTTGGGTTCAGCTTCTGCCACCGACAAACCACACAGGATGATAGTCATGCTCACTGAAGACCTGGATGAGCTAATGTTCAAAACTCATCCTGACTGCGATGCTGCTCTTGCAGTTCTGTACTGAAGTGACTGGCTTGGCACCGACTGCATCCAGGCTCATTCCAGCCCACCCCAGACCCTATGACTGAGTGCCAAGTGCTCGTGGTTTTGGCTGTGCCCATAGTGCTCTCTGTGGTGGTGGCCATGTTCATGACGGTGCCCATGGTGGTGGCTGTGCCCATGGTGCTGCCCATGGTGGTGATGGCTGTGCTCATAGTGCTGCCCATAGTGGTGGCCATGTCCATCATGGTGCCCATAGTGGTGGCTGTACCTGTGATTGTGGCCATGCTTGTCATGGCAACCATAGTGGTGGCTGTGCCCATCAGTGGCCATGGCCATTGCATCTCCTCATGGCAGCCCTGGCATGTGAGCTGTTACCAGGGCCTAACCATGCAGCTTAAGATGAATTTTGTCTGGGGGTGGCTGATGAGGAGCAGGGGAAGAACCTCTTTTCAGGTTTGGCACCCAGAGCTGTGCCCACCTCTTGCCCCTCTTGCAGGTGGCTTCTCCAGGTCCCACATGAACACTGCTTGATCCTATGTACCCCCAGATCCTTCCCCAAAAGGAGTGGAGAATAATGACCACCACATAATTTCTTCCCAGCCTGTTACTTAGTTCAGCTCTCACAGCTGACATTTCTCACCCAAAACAAGCCAAGATCAGGAACTCTTCTGCTCCCCAGACACTTGCACAGCCAGATGTTTGCGTGCACAAAGTTGAGTTTAATTCTGTTCACAGTGCTGTGCAAGAAACATTAGTGATGCTACTCCCTATTAACCCCTGCACTGCAAAAAGCCCAAGGAGCACAGTGACATTGACATGCAAAGCAGTTGTCCCCTGCCTAAGACCCAGTCCAGCTGTGGTCTCAGGATGGAGAAGAGCGAGAGATGCAGGAGATATGGAACTGTCTGTGCACAGTGATGCTGAGAGCTCCAGGATCTAACAGTGGAATGAATGGAAAGAAATAATGGAGGTGAGTGCTGCTTGTCCTCACAGCACAGGGCTGAGATGGAGAGGACTCGCATTGCTCCTGGTGTCCCCATTTCTGTGATGAGGCCACCTCCAAGGGCTCTGCGCTGCTCCCGTGGTTCTTCTAGCTGGGGATGGAATAGGAGCTGACTTGGAACCTCTGCTGGTATCTCTTCACCCACATCCTGTCCGCTGGAGTGCAGATCTCCTTGCCATTCTTCACCCTGAAGCTGCGCAGAGAGAAGAAAGGGATTTAAGTCCCCTAACCCAGGAGATCTGAGGGCAGCAAGTCCTCCGGCAGCACCCACTCACTGCAATGCTGATCCTACCAAGGGGGCAGGGATACTCACATCACAGCTTGGTGTGGGCACTGGGGGCTGGTGGCATAGCAGGCGGCGATGTTGTCCATTTTGATCCTTCTGGTATGGAAGTTGAAGCAGCACTTGTCAGGCACAGCTGGGGCTCCTGAGGGGAGAATGAGAGCTCAGCTCAGCCTGGAGGCCCCCAGTTCCCATCCCCGCTCCGTACATGCAGCAAACCCCATGCATCCCTCCCTTCTCCCTGGTGTTCCCATCCCCGCTCCTGCACGTGGCTGCGCTCACTCTGGGCCAGGCTCTGGCAGCACAGCGCAGTGAGGATGAGGAAGATGCAATAGGCCCCAGCTGCCTTGGCCATGTCGAGCTGTTGGAGGACTGCGAACTGCTCCAGTCTCCCTTCTGCTTGGGATGGAATCGCTGGGCTGCTTTTATGGAGCAGCAGCAGTGCTGGCTCTCATGAGGTCAGCACTTGCGTGGTCGGGGGGAGGACCTGCTTGCTGGACATGTCCCAGAGAACGGAGGGTGGGTGATATCCTTCCTCTCCCAGAACAGCTGGATGGGACAGGACAGTGTCCAGAGCTGCACAGGGTGCCACACAGCCAGACACGCTCCCGACAAACATCACAAAGGGCAGCAGCTGCCAGTCCATGGGAGCACATAATGGTTTGTGTCCCACTGATTTGTGTCCCAGTGGGGAGGCAAATGGCCAGCCGCAGTCCTGACTCTCTCTCCCAGAAAGCTATAGACAGCCTTTGTTCAGCTGCAGAAGGTACATGCGTGGCCCTGTGCTGGTTAAGGGGACTTCGGAGCCCTGTGGGGCTGGGTGAGGCTGGGCAGGTGTTTCCACTTCCTGTCCCCAGGACCAGAGAAGCAGCTCATGTTCTTGGCCACGATGAGCTGGGAAATAGCAGAGACTGGACTGGGCTTCCCCAATTGTCTTTGTCTGCCCACAGCTGTCCCAAATCCCCCTCCCCTCCCAGCCCAGGCAGCTCCAGCTGCTGGAAGATGTGCAAAGATGTGAGTCCTGCTGGCACAGGTCTCAGGTCTGTGGATCCTGGTCAAGGCTGTGGTCATCCCCATAGGGAGCTTTGGCCACCTCCGTGGTGGAACCACCAGTGCTCCTGTGTCCCTCTGGTTTCTGTTCTCCAAAACTGTTTCCCAGAAATCAGTCTCAAGCTGTTGGCTGCAGAAATCTCCCAGTCTGCTGTGATGGAGTGTATGTGTGTGGGGTGCAGTGAGGGAGCTGCAGGATGTCCCAGGGTGCAAGGAAAGGGACGTTCTGTGTTTCTGTGCCAACACTGGTTTAATTTCTCCATTTCCATCTTGACCCAGCCCAGGGTGCAGAGTTCCTGTGCAGATGGTGCCGGGATGCTGTAGGCTCCTGTCTTTGTTTTCCCTCCCTGGATCTCCCTGGATCTCTTTCCCCATCTCATCCCCACACCTTGAGGTCTTCTGGCCCTGAGCAGGACAGGCTGAAACCTCACTGCCAAACCATATTTAGCCCCACCCTGGTGACGGCATGGCACAGTGCTGCTCGAGGATCTGCTTTCAGTAGCACAAATTGCCCTGCGTGTGGCCAAGGGGAAATCTCAGACAGGCTTTGCTGGACCCTCTCTAGCACAAGTTGTTTCCAAACAGGAAATATTTAACTCCTGAGTGATGGTATTTTCCCCACATTAAGGAAAAGAAAGAGAAACACAAGGTAAATGAAGAAGTTTCACTGGACTGGAAAAGGCCCATTGTCAAGAATCTCAAGCATTGGATGTTTTGGGTCAGGAAAGGCTGAGGATGCAGCTCCCATCCCTGCAGCATCCTTCTGCCCTGAGCCTGGTGCTGGATTGGGGCGATGCCTCAGCCCTGCACTGAGCAGAATTCAACAACACTGCTCTTTCCAACGTGTTCACCCAAGCTTTATTGATGCTGCAGCTCTCCTCGTTCCATTTGATCGATAACCCCAGGGGACGCAGATCTAAGTGCAGTGCCTGCAGGACAGGATGGCTGCAGCAGCTGGGCCATCCAAAATAATGTCTGTAATCAAAGCCACTCTGACAGGCCGAGTCTGCTTTCCATAAAGCATAAGGATTTGTTTGATTTATTCTTCTCCTTTTAAACTCTCTCTCTCGGTTGGAACAGAGCAGTGTTTCCATTACCTTGCTGGGACTGATGGTGAGATAAGCACTTAATGCACACCCTGCTTGTGCTATTTCCTTCCTATGGGCTGACACGGTCCCTGCTGTCCCTGTGGCCACCTGGGAGTTCCCCTGTTGCTGGAGGAGATGGTTTCTATTGAACCTGGTGTGAGACCTGTCCACCCTCGCCTGTCCCAGGAAAGAGGTGGCTCTGAGTCACCGTGGCCACAACCCACACTCGTGCAGGGAGAGCAGCTGCAAACCTGCAGACATGCCTTTGTCTTCCTCAAAAAGTGCTGGTTTCTGTTTGAGGCTGGAAAACCCCACAAGGATCTGAGCCTCATCTTAAAACCTGGGCGGTAAAAGGGGTGGGAGTGGGCTTGCAGCCCCCCAAGGCATTGCCTGCCCAGAGGCTGCGGGGATGGGCTCATCTTCTGCTCCTAAAGGCTGTTGGGAGGTGAAACCATATAGAAATAGTATGGAACAGATGGTGTTGTCCTTGTCTAGGGGAGAATGCACCAAGTCACGGCCAAGTCCTAAATTCACAGCCATCAATCATGAGTGACCAGCGGGGATGCAGAAACCAAAAACTCAGTAAAACCAATGAAATCAGATTGCTGTGCTGTAAATCTCCTCTGTAATTGGGGCCACCTGTTGATTTTATGATGCATGGCTGCTGGCTGGGCTGGGGCATTCCCCCTTCCCAGTGCTGGGCTGTGGGTTGTGGGTGCCCTTCAATCCCACAATGGGGAGGACATTCCCAAAAAGAAAGTTTTTCCACCCAAAACAGCAGCCCTGGGGACTGCAGTGGTTTGCAGGTTCACAGCCCCATAGCAGAGCTGTTCCTAATGCCCCTAAAGCAAAGGCAAAATGCCTTTGTCTGTGACGATGGCTTCTCTCCAGGCCACTTGGGGAAGGATCTTTATTACCTTATTACCTTCCCTTTGGGATGCACTGTCCTTGCTTGTTCTCCTGTCCAAGCTGTGCCTGGCTGAAGACCCTGCTTTGCCCCAGGCAACCCCAGTGTGTGTTGGTGACTCATTTCAGTATCCTTTGGTCCCCCGGCATCCTGGCTGAAAGCTGATTTCACACCAAACTCCTCTGCTGAAGATAACAATCGGGGCTGGGTTGTTCGAGCTGAGTGTCATCTTCCCCCTCCCTAACTTTGGCCTTTCAAAACCAAACCCAAAGGCACTCCCTGCCTCCTTATCTACACTCTTGACTTCAGGTTGCAAACACATTATTTCCTTGCAGCCTGAGAGGCAAAAGGCAGCATTAATTGCTGGGGGAAAAAAAAACAAAACACAAAAAAGATAAAGTAAAACACCCATGAAATCCTCTGTGGTGGGAAACTGGGATTCAAATTGGCTCAGAAATTCACCCTGGGGCCTTGGTGGACTCTCTGTGCACCTCCAGCATTGTGTGGCTTCTGGGTGGTGTCACCCAAAAATCTCAATGCTTTTACTTTGGGCTGGATTTTCTCCAGGCACTGCAGCCAAGGTTGGTTGTGATGGGGAAGAGAGAACAGCAATGACGGAGCAGGGAGTGAAGGTGATGGAGAGCAGGGAATAGAAATGATAGGGAACAAGGAATGGCAGCCAACAAGGAACAGAGAACAGCATCAATAGGGAACAAAGAATGACATCAGTGGGGAACAAGGAATGGTACCGATGGGGAACTCAGCTGGGTTGCTCTCTGTGCAGCCCTTCTGCAGGAGATCATCGCTATGGGAAATTTCCCTTCAGTGCTTCTGCAAAGTGTTTTCTGGGAAGGCCGTGGGAAAAACCTTCCTCTCTTCCTTCAGCTGGACCCGTTGTGGCTGTGCAAAGGAAAGTGAAAGCCAAGGGTTGTTGTGCAGCATTGGATGCAGCGTTACCGATAGAGAGAAGCGGTGGGAAGCAGCGCTTTTTTCTTATTATTTGCCATTTCTTTACAGTTTGCTTCTGCCTGTTCTGGCCAGAGGAGAAGAATGTCCTGCCGGGTTGGAAACCTTCTTCCCGAGCCTCGGCTGCTGTTTTTCCTCCCTTTGGCACAAGATGTCAGTGCTGCTCAAGGAACGGTGCTACCCTCCACTCATCACCTTCTGTGGGTGCTGCTGGGGTTCAAGGGTGACACCCACCCGGAGGGCACCCCCGAGGGCTGTAGGGGACTGGGGGAGATGGGATGCTCAGAGTAGGTCTCATCCAGCCCTGTGGCTTTGTGGCCCTATCACTGGGGGTAAAGTGGAGCTCATCAGCCCTAATGGAATCATTTGGGATATTTTGGGGGGGATGGAGGAGGTGTAAGGACATCAGCCCCATCCCTGTGTCTCATGGTGTCAACATGGAATACTGAGATTCAGCTGGGGACATATGGCTCTGCTCAACATCAATGGGAAATGCTGGGTATGGGGGAGGGGGCATGAGCTGCTCCACACTGGGAAAAAGAATATGAAAGAGAATATGGTGTAAGAGGAAGCAGGGGATCAAAAATGAAACTCTTTACCCATCACATGTGGAAAAAGGGGGAAAAAAAATCCTCAAAAGAGTGTTGACAAGTCTGGAGGCTTCTGGGACCCTGGGTGACCAGAAAAATAACACTTCAAAGACCTCACGTATGCCTGAAGACAGATAAAAACTCTGAGCCAAAATGTTCTATGAATATTTAACTACCATCAATATTTAATTAGGAGATAGAGAAAGATTAAGAGCAAGGATACCCATCCTCTGCGTGCACCAGCCCTGCGCTGTGCAGTGTGGGCACGGCACCACTGGGCTTGGTACAAAACTCATGGTGCAGTCAGCATGGGGAAAGGAAAAGGAGCCCCAGAAGGAAAGAAAAGGCTCAGAGCTGTGGCAGTCCCAAGCATGGCCCTTCCCTGGAGCCTATCCAGGACACATTAGGGTGGAGGATTGGGAAAACAAGGAGAGAAACTGTCCCAAAACTCATGGGAAAGAGTGAAGGTTGAGGATTCGTCACCCATCACTTTGCTGGGTGGGTAGAAGGAGAGCACACCGGGGTCCCCATCCTGGCCTGGTGATAGTGACAAGGTGTGGCAGTGTGATGTCCTCCCCCTCTGCTTTTCATTTCCTTCATCCTTGGCCACTGTGGGGCAGGGGTGAGGATGGGGATACTCAGGGGGCACATCCTTCTTGCAAACCACTGACTAACCTTGGCCATCCCTGGGGTTGTAGCAGGAGTTGGACAGCCTGCATAGCTCAACCCTGGGCTTTGGGACCCCTCCATACCTGGGGGTCGTTTCTCTCTGTGGGAGTGTCCTTGGTAGGATGGGGACTGGAAGGTGCCAACAAAGCCCATGGTTCCCTGCCTGCTGTGGGGCAGTGCCTTTGCTGCAACTTTACAGCCCCCAGATGACTCAGAGACAGTTCCTAGCTCCTTCCTCATCCACTGGCTCCTCGTGCAAGCAGTGAGGGGGTTCAGACCCAGCGTATTTTCTCTGGACCAGGCTTTGGAAGCGATCTGGCATTGGATCACGCTGCGCTGCCCCATCCTTTCTGTCCTATTGCCAGTCCCCATGCTCCATCCTGCTGGTTTCTGAGCAGCAGTGGCACATTCTATGGCATCCGAATGGCTTTAATCTGGGTTTTATGCCTTCCACGGTCCTTGAGCAACTCTTGAGCTGTGAACGCTGCTACACACAAAGCTGTTTCCCACCTGCAGCTGGAAGCTGACAGCATCCCGCATCCCACACTCCATCCCCTCCGCAGCGATGTGAAGCCATCTCCCACTCCACTGGAGGACCTGCCAACCTCAGAGCCCTGCATCAATGCCAGCACCAGCTTTGCCCTGAGAGGACAAGGACGATGCAGGCACTCGGCTATGAAATCACTTCTCGTGCAGCACGGGATGCTGCCGTCGGTCTACGTGGGAACCTGCCTGGCTGCCGTATCTGGGCCATTCACCACTCGAGACTTTTAGCGCCCGGAGCAACGGCATGTACTGCTGATGAGTTCTTTCTGCTCCAGTAATTACAGTGAGGAATTTGTCAGAACGAGCTTTCTAAAACCTTCTTGTCTTGTTCTGATTTTACCTGGAGTGTAAAAAGTCATTAGTATGGTAAAACGGAGGCTGTGCTAAGCCAGCAAGCCATCCAGATAACGTGGTTTACATCCACTACACTCTCAATATGCAAAAAGCAAAAAGAAAAAGAGCAAAAAAAATAAATAAATCTGGCTTTATATTTTACCCAGATGGAGGGTTTTTTGTTTTTTTTTTTTTTTCGCAATTGAAATTAGCAGCATGGGAAGGGAAGGGGGGAAGGCACATTGCCCTGTAATTGTGGGCAGTTTGGGTTCCATCTGCATCTTGCCATCCAGGAGCACAATTGGAGTGGCTCCTTCAGCATTACACCACTGCACGGACCATGCTGCTGAGGCATGTGGAGGGCACTGAGCCCATTTTGGCCAGACCCTAAAACGCATTTCCTGCACTGGATGGAAAACTGAACCGGAGGATGCCCTGCTCTGAGCATTGCCCCATCCACAGGGACAACAGTGCAGGGAGATGAATCCCCTCCTGGCTCCATTGCAGCTCCAAAATGGCCCCGTGCATGGCTCCGGATGCTCCCAGCCCCTTTTGGCTCCTGCAGCACTGCGAAGGATTTTAGCAGATGTCAGGGAGCATCTGGGGCCGAGTGTCTTGGGAACTCAGGCTTGAAATGAGCCAAGAAAAAAAAATATCATCTCTATAGGAAAAAAATAAGAGTTGAGGTCAGAAGAAGTTGTGAAGCACGTGTTTGTCCCATGGCCGCTACTTTCAGGCATCCCTGGTGTGAAAAATTAATAATCAAAATTTAGTGCAATATAAAAGAGGATTGCACTGAGTGTGAAGAGCTGAATACGTGAACCAGAGATGCCCTGGGAGAAGACTGATGCAGGATCCCACATCCTTCCTCCATCCCCATCCAGGAGGAGCTCTCCGGTTGGGTACCACATGGGTCCCTGCTGCTCCTCCATCTCTGCTTGCCCTAGAACCCTGCAGGGAACCCCCATGGCCTTTGGGTTTTTATCTTAGTGAATATGCTTGAAAATAAAAGAGATGCATCTGTCTTGGGCTCTAATCAAAGCATTTGGGTTTGGATTTAATTAAATGATTAGTTTTGGGGGGCCGAAAGGAAACCCTTTGGAGGGGGGATGCATGGATTCCAGGGTATTTCCAGCATCCCCAAAGGTTCCTTCAAAGAGGAAAAAGTGTTTGCAAGGCAGATCATCTGTCTGTGATGCAAAACCCAAAGCATTCCCATTTCCTCTGCTTTTATTTTCTTTGATGAACCACTTGGCAGAACTCAGACGAGTTTGTCAATGTTTTCCAGTGGTTGTTAGGTTGTTGTTGTTTTTTTTTTGGCATCTCCAGATCTGACTTCAGGGCCCAGAAATCTGGGGGAGAGGAGAACATTTAATAGCAGCGTTATCTGCAGGAGACACAGCAGCGCTGTGCCACGCGTGCGGGGGACGGGCAGGTATCAGCACTCAGATGGGTATCTGCGTAATGATGTTTGTAAGCTGGGAAACTGATGGATCTGCACAACAAGGTGCAGCTTTGCCTTTTTCCCCCCTTCCTTTTTTCTCCCGTGGGGTGGGAAGCCCCCAGACAGCAAGTGGATACGATCAGCACATGGAAACCTTTACTGGTGATGCACAGAAATGGCAGTGGAGTTGTTCAATATGATGCATGCAGGGCTGGTTCATGGGAGCTGGGCTGAAGGCAGGGATTTGGGGTGCTCAGTTTTATTTAGTTGCATAACTGTGGTTTTGGGTTGGCAAAGGGAAATAGACACGAATTCAAGGTTGAGAGCCCATGGATTTGGTCAAAAATTCAGGAAATAACCCCATAGGGATGGCTCAGAGCTTGGCTCAGTGCTCCAAGAGGGCAGTTTGATTTCAGCTCTTCCCCTAAATCCCCCCCAGGTTCTATGGGCAGAAGAGCCCCATAGAGGAAAAGGAGGATGTGAGGATGCTGTGGGATGAAGTACTCTTTGGTGTACAGTTGGAATAATATAAATATAGTTGGAAACAGACAACCAGAGGATATCTAAGGAAAAGACTCACTAACTCTAAGGCCTTCAGTCAAGATGGATGCTCACTGATGTCAAGGCTCACCAAAGAACTCCACAAAGGAACAATCTCCAGTAAGAGATGCTGCCTTAGTGGTGGTCAGCCCTTAAGTGGGATCTGGGAGAGGTGCAGAATTACCTTCACCTGTGCTCTCACAGCTGACTCATCACTTGCCTCAGGTGGTTAATCAGAGGTTCCAGGATGTGATCAATAGTTTCCCTTACACTTGGGTACCCCCCTTGTGGCACCTTCCCCAGCAGATTAGGGTCAAAATGAAGAGAATCTGCTGCCTTATGAACCCCCAGAGCACCCCCCCTCTGCTCCTTTTTCCCCCCTAAGCTAACTGCTATGGGTTGGAGGAGGATGAACGCCAGGCAGGCACAGCTTTAACACCGGTGCTGTGTTTTTCCTCACCAGATATATACAAATATTACCTGTCAAGCATGTAACCTGTTTACTGAAAGTGATTCGGTCAAGAGGAAATAGAATTCAATTATTTGTCAGCCCATATTCTTTGCCATATTTATGGCTGGCGAGGGCAGGAGCGCCAGCTCAGGTCTGAGAGGGGTGGGTTATAGGGCCGCAATGGGATTTACTCATGCCCTGAATTTTGGGAAATGCTTCCAGCACTCTGCAAAAGATACTTTGCATTCTCGCATTGTTTCCAGTAATAAAGTCAGGTTATTACAGAAATCTATTACCATCAAAAGATGCTGATAAACCTCCAAACCTTCTGCGGTGAGGTTTAATATTCCTCCTGGAGAGCTTTCCGCTTGTGACAGCACCAGGCCCTTATCTCCCATCAGCCCACCTGAGCGGGCTGTGCTGCTATCTGATGGCGTTTGTCATCCGGTAGGGATGGGTTCTCATGCTTAATCCCCAACTTAGTTTCTTTTTCAGCACTCCCCATTGGCCGGAGCTGTTGGCCCCCACTGGGTGACACGTGCATAATGGGGACATGGGATTCAAAGGGTGAGTGTCTATTGGGAAACCCAACCCACACCCTGTATGGGAGATTGGTAATCACAGCCTGAACCACAGGCTGAGGCAGGTGTGGGGTCAGCTGTGGGAGCACAGGTGAGAGTGATGGAGCTGTGCTCCCGGAAGGGGTGGAGCTCGACTCCATCCCCTCTGAGACCTCATTTAAGGGCTGACCACCACTGAGGCAGCATCTCTTGGAGATTGCTCTTCAGTGAGGACTGCCCCAGCTTCTTCAGCCAAGGCACCACCACTGGTGAGTTTCCCTTTGCTTATTCCTTCTGTATATTTGTTACCATCTGTGTATTAACAACCAATACACACCCCATCCCCTATTTCATTATTGAGATTTTAGTGCAGGAGGAATTATCAAAGTGCACAGCTCTGGTCCTGGGGCACGAGGGCTGCTGCAAAGAGCAATGGGGTTTGAAGGCACCCTGCATCCTTGAGTGATAGGAAATGGGATTGACCAGCTGCTCATGGAAGCTTTAGAGAAGAGAGATTTGTTTTGGGGCAGCTGGAAACTGCAGCTCCCTGAGTTGGTGGCAGGTGGAAGGAAGGTTGGCTCTGATGTTGTAGATGCAGAATAATGTGGGTTTGGGGGGATCATTGGGACAAGCCAATCTTGCAAGCTTCCTGCTCCCAGACACACAGTTTCGTGTTTGGAGAGAGAAGGGATCCTCTCCCCCCAGCAAAATGCAGACCAGTGCCCCCAGCTGCAGTGCTGTGCCTATTGCTCCTCCTTCAGCATGGAAGCATGCAATGGGAAAAACTCATCCTAGGAAAAATTCATTTGGTTTTACATATTGGGGTTGGGGGAAGTTTATTCCTTCATGCTTTGACACTGAGAAGTGGAAGCAATGGGCTCCCAGCCTGGGGCACAGCATCAGGAGATGGGGCAGTGTGGGCCATTGGAGTGGTGGATCTCTGCCTTTTCCATTTCCAAGCCTTCATTTTCCAGCACAGGGGGGAAAAAAAAAGCCAACAAAACCCTTGTCACTGTATTTAATCTGTGTTATGAAAACCTATGAACCCCGCAGGCCATTGGCGTGATGGGGTCTGGACGCTGCATTAATGCACTCGCTGCTTTTCCTCTTAATGCTCTCTCTCTGCCCGTGCCTCCTCGTGGGCTGCCCTGCAGCCATCCCGCACCAAGAGCAGGGCTTGGGGCTGCCGGGAAGCACCGCTCAATCCTGAGAGAGCAGAAAGTGCTGAAACATCAGGAGATGCTGAAATATCAGAAGATGCTGAGATGCAAAGTTGCGGCGGCATCCTGTGGGTGTGCAGGGGAAGGCAAACCCTGGGTCTTCCTGCTATGGGTCAGCCCTGGGAGTTGTGTTCCCCCTCCTCGCTGTGACCACTCCATAAGGTTTATATAGGAAATGCCCCCACCTGGCTTAAACAGGGACTTTGTGCTGGAGAATGGCAGCCAGGATTATCCCAGCCTCCAAAATGGGCTGAATTCCCCACGTGCAGAATAATGGAAATCAAAATAAGGAGTGGGATAAGGAAATAAGTAGATGAGGAACAAGAAAAAAAAGCAGAAGGGAACAGGGGTTAAGGAGTAAAGAGGAAGGCAGAAAGTATAAGGTATAGGAAAAGGGAATAGGAATAAGACTAAAGCATAAGGATAAGGAGTAATGGATAAGGAATAAGGCATGAGAAATGAGGAATAGGGTATAAGGGATAAAGCATGAGGAGAGAGAAAATAAGGAATGAAGCATAAAAATAAGGAATAAGGAATAAAGGGTAAGGAATATAGAAGGAAGGATGAAGTAGGTGAGGAGTAAGGAAGAAAGAGCAAGGAAAAGGGGAAAAGGAAAGAGGAAAGGGGAGAAATAAGGAAAAAAGGGGAAAGGGAAAAGGAACAGGACAGGCTTCTTTCCCAGCCCCAAGGGACTGCCCTGCTGCTGGAGACCCTGCACACAACAGTCCCCTTTGCAGCCTGGTTTTGGGGCTGTGCACACAGGATGCCGGCAGCGCTGTGCTGGGGGCTGTCAGAGCTCACTTCCAGTCCAGCTAAATGGGAGTCCGGGATGGAGGCTTAAGTGAAAAATTGCCTGCTTTTTAGTGGCATTAAAAATAGCCGGCTGGCTCCTGGGATGGCACTCACGCTCAGCAGATCTGGCTTGTGGCCGCGCTGATAACTCCGGCGCCGGAGTGCTGCCCAGAGAGCAGGCAGACAGACAAGGGGGGGGTCAGCGGTGGGGGGGGGCTCGTGTCCAGATCCCATCAGTCTGGCAGTACTGGAGGCAGATCCCAATTGCAATGTTGATCCCAATTGCAATGCTGCTATTTAGTGCCCTAAATGTGCTGCCAGGTCCAGTAGGTTTGGGGCTGCGCTTGCTTTGGCTCCGTGACCCTACACCTTTTTGGGGTGAAAGGTGTTCAAAAGGGGAGAGAAAAGGTCAGGAAACTCCCTACTCATTTCTTTTCACCTTAGGCTGCACAAATGTGGTTTTGAAGCACTGTTGGCTGGGACTCCTCACCCAGTTAAGGGGTGCAGGTCCCAGTGTGGGGTTCTGCAGCCCGTAAGGAGGATAGGGATGTATGGGGTTGGGAAGGTCCTTTGTGAGGCTGGGTTTTTGTCAGGGCTTATCCAGAGCCAGCTTCAGTCACTGCTGTGCACTGCTTGTGAGATCCCCCTGCTTTGGGCTCAGAAGCAGCTCAGACGCACATCGCTACAAGGGGGTGGCATCCTAATTAACCAGGATGATGATTAATTAAGATCACAAATGGATGGAGCTGTGCAGGTGCTCACAGCCCCGCTATGTCTGGGGAATGACCCAGGGTGGGCTCTGCCTTCAGTCCCCAGCCCTGGGGCTGCCCACACCTGTGTCCCCAAATGAGCTGGGCTCTGGGGACCCTCCTGGTGCTCAGCACCTGCACGGAGCCACAGCGGAGCCTCATGCTGCCTTCTGGAAGGGGAGCATAAATCTTTCAATGCTGCAAATGTCTTTTTTTTTTTTTCCTTCCCTTTTCCATTTTGGGTGAAGAAAATGGATTTATTTTTTTTCCCCAACTCTCTTCAATGTCACTGCTATAAAGAGATGCTGTTGGTACAGTATGGACCCCCTCGCTGCCCAGCCAAGTGGAAACCCTCTCCCTTCCCTTGTGTGGCCTTTGCACACTTCTGTTTTCTTTGCTGCCTCATTCACTCAGATTTGCTGTGCCCCACACCGTGGGGGTTCCCTGGATGCTTCCCAGGATGGGGAGAAATAAGGATGACCAAGGGAAGGAGGTAGAATGTACTGGATGCATTTCACATGTAGGAGCTGGTGGTGCTGGGGGCACTGATCAAACTCAACCCTGTATGGGTGGAGGAGCCCATCAAGACCCCAAATTAGCCCCAAAAAGTTGTTCCTGGTGGTAATTTTTTCCCTTTCTGCTGCAGACCAGCTCCATGTCCAGCCCTGTTTGTGGGGTAGATATATTGGATGCATCAGACACAGCACTGGAGATACTGGGGGCTTTAAATGGGATGTGGACACCTTTTAGCCAAATCTTGAATTACCCTTGATATCATCAAGGTCACAAGAATTCTGTTCCAAAGCCGCTGAGCTCTAAAAGAAATTGCTGCCAGAAGTCTTAAATGCTGCTTTTTTTCTCCCATGAAATGGCCAGCTTTTCCCTACCAGCCCCCAAGAGACAGCCCATAATGTGTCCCCATGGAAAATCCCCCCTTTTCTCCCAACTATTTCCCATCCTTCCCTTCCATTCTCTGGTTTTCTGGTGGCTTTCTATTATTTCCAGTGGCTGCTGCTTATTGGGCAGAGGCTCTGTTGACCCCAATGCTGTCGTTATTCTTACTCCAGCACCAATGAGCAGCTGAAGAGCCTCTTTTCCAATAGACCCCAACTTTCAGTGCCTTCTCCAGTATTTGATCCCCCCAGGGCTGCTGAAGGGGTTAATCCACTTTGTGCTACAACAGATGGGGTAATGTTTTCCTCTAATGGTACTAAATACCCTTCTGAAAAATGCATGGTCCTAAGTGGTCTTGTAGGGTTTTTTTTTCCCCCTGGGGTGAGTCGGGACATGCAGCAGAAGCAGAGTGGGGGGGCAGCAGCTCACATCCCAGTGGGAGCTGCTTAATGGCACAGAGCAAAGGGCTTCAATGGGCTTGGGTTCCAGATGGGGCCACGCACCCTTGGGACAAATGCCTGGCCATTAGCTGGATGACCATCCAAGCATCAACAGCTGCTCCTTTGTTATCCCAATGGATGTGCAAGCTAAGCAGGCACTGGAGCTGTGGGACGGGGGGGAGAACTGGGCTGTGGTGCCCACCCCAAGGCTGCATTGGATGCCTCATTGCTTGCAATTAGCAGCATCAACGTGCCTATTTGTTGGGGTCTCCACCAACAGACATCACTTTGGACAGTGGTCACCAGCTCGGCTGTGGCCATCCTTTGCTGGGGGGGCTTTGGGGTGGGTGACATTAGTTTGATGGAAGCCTGGTGAGGCCGCTCTCTGAGGAAATAGAATATGATAGGATCAATTTAATCACTTTTCCCTGCACTGAATTTGCCAAATCCCCTCAAGCCCAAGTAGTACCCCATGAGGGACAACGGCCATGGAACAACCCTAGCAACAAGCTCAGCACTGTGGTGTCCATAACACAAAGCCAGACTGTGGATGCTGAGCCAGGCTCAGCCATTCTCCCATCCCTGATGAGCCCAGCTGTGACAGGTCCAGCCAAGGGGAAAGGGAGGCCCCGCACTGCCTGGCCCCTCGCTGCCCAGCTGGCTCCATCCTCATGGTGCAGGTGGCAGAGGGGGATGCTGAGCTGTTGCTATGGGGTCCTCACCCAGAAAGGTAATAGGGACTGCAAGGAGGGAGGGGAAATTGGATGGGGGGAGGTAAAGAGAGGGGTGTGAGGACCCATCCTTAATGATGGCCAAATCATTCCAAGATCACTGCAATGATATTCCATGGGGTACATAAGCAGGGACAAACGGCATAGGGCTCACCTGTCTTTTGGGTTTGGGGCTCATGGAGAAATACTTCCCAGCCAGAACTGCTGGGGATGGGTGCTCAGAGCTTTGGGAGGCAGGTAGGAGCTGATGGGCCATGAGCTCATCCCCACAGCACTGCCAAGGGCATCCCCATATCCTCCCCCGCACAGCCCTTATCTGATTAGGGACCGGGGAAGGCCTGAAAGCCTCCAGAAAATTGAACTGCCTGAGCTGAGCCAACAAGGGGGCTACTGGGAAAGCAGAGCAAATGGGCTTTTCTCCTCCTCTTAAGTGCTTTTTGCTGTCTATCTTTCCTACTTGGCCAGAGAGGCAGGAAAGGAGGGAGGGAGAGGAGTGGAAATGCCAGCTGTGATGGGTTGTTGTCCCCAAGCTGGAGTGCAGGGATGTGTCCACCTGTCCTATCCTCATAACCGTGCACTCTCCAGCACTCTGCACAGGACAATATAGGGAACAGAGCTGGAAAAGAAAGGATGCTGCAGGTAGTTTCTATAGTATACACATGTATGGGTGGTAAAGGGGTCTGGGTGTGTGGAAGTTCCCCCAGTGGGTCCCTCTGTAGGTTGGGGGCTGAAGACACCCATCTGGAATCCTCCAGCCTGCTCAAGTCTGGAAGTAATTGCCTGAAAGATCTAGAAACAGATGGTTGTAAGGTCTAGAAATAAATGGTTGTGACTTTAGAGCCATTTGGAGATGATGAATGGCTCCTATTTGGCCCAAAGAGAGAGAAGACATTCACAGGGGCTATAAGAACATCTCCTGGGCATCACATCCACCTGGGCACTGCGGCCTGGGGCTGGAGAATGAGGCTTTGGTGTTTATCAGGTTAGGATGCAGCTATCACTAAAATCTGGATGCAAAACTTCCTTTTGCTTAAGGCAGAATGTGTTGCCTTTGATTTTCCGGCATCTGCTGATTCTTATCTCTCTTCTCATTCATTGAAGATCTGTTATTTGATTTAAGTGTGGAGAATCCCGTTTCCATCTCCAAAATGACAACAAAACGACCCCAAACGCAGACAGGTCCTGAACCAGAGATGTGTCCCCGTACTCAGCATCATTCCACACTGCGTTCATCTGGGAGGAGCTGCTTTCTAACTATACATGGCCAAATACTCCCCCGAATCTGCACTGGGGGTTGTCTTCAAGGGAAAGAAAACAACTAAAAGCAAACAGTAAGGAAAGAAAAGAAATGCTATTGCTGTTGTTCTCGGCTGCCAAGATAACCACCCCCTCCTCTGTCGCTGCCGTAATTAGGTGCGTGTATCCCCGGCGCTGGGGAAATGCGGCAGTCGGGGGTTTTCTGTGCAGATGCTGAGCTGCCTGTATGGATGAATGGCATTGAACCATATGCTGGTGACTTGCCTGGGCTGAAATTGCCCCATGGGGTAATGATTTTTGGGAGGGAAGGGGAATCAATCAGTGCTGACCTATTGAGACGATGCCTTTTGCGGCAGTCGCTCCGTGGGGTTTTCGGCTCATGGGGCTGTTTCATTCCCCCTCATGGAGCCCCAGCAATGTTGGTAATGCCGACTTGTTACATCAGATAAAATATTAAAGGCCTATGATATAGTCCAAAATTAATATTTTAATAGAACGTAAAAGTTGAGGCAAAGACGAATCCAAACAGTAAAACTGAAATGAAACATTTCTATCTCACCAGACCGAAATGGCTTGGTGCTACCGCTTTGATTCGCCCTTCCATTACATTTGTAAGCTATTAAAATATTCATTTTAATATTATAAATATTGCATTTGGTACCTAATGCATTGTTACGATGTTTGGGGTGCCTGAAGCCAAACCAATTGGTTGGCCATGGGGCTCCAGACCTGCTGGGATGGGTGATTTTGTGTCTGTGGCACGAGGGGAGGTTCAGGTTGGATATTGGGAACAATTTATTCTCACAAAGAGCAGGGAATGGTGCACAGGGAATGGTGGGGTCACCATCCCTCCAGGTGTTCCAGAGCCATGCAGATGTGGCACTGATGGACGTGGTCAGTGGGCATGGCGGAGTGGGCTGAGGTTGGACTTGAGGAGTGGAGAGGTCTTTTCCAACCTGAATGATTCAGTGACTCTGTGATGCCAACAGGCTCATTCCCCACTCCCCAACCCTTCATGGATGAAGCCTTAAGGAACCTCATACCCTCTGCTTAATTCGGGTGAGATCAGAGTACTGCAGGACCATTAAGGTTGGAAAAGACCTCTAAGATCATCAGCCATCAACCCATCCCCACCACCCCATTTCCACCCTTGGTAGTTCTACTATGGTTCTATGATTCTTCACCCACAGAACCATAGAGTCATTGAGACTGGAGGGAACCTCCAACATCACCAAGTCAAGGCTCACCTGGACATGGGGATGAAGAGCAGGATAGAACCACATGCAAGGAGCAACCACAGTGACATGAACCCCTTGAGGAAAGCAGCTGGACAATGAGTTACAATAAAAGGATTTTTTTCTCTCTTCCCCTTTAGAAATAATAACATAAAATGAATTTATGGCAATTACGGGATTTCTATATTTATGTCATTATCAGAACTATATAAGGAAAGCTGGATGATATAAATGTATTTCGGGCGCTGCGACGAAGGGGAGGGAATTGATATATATTTTTAATCATGTTCCAGGCTCATCCATTCCACACCCGCGCAGAATTACTTATAGGGCTATGGCCACTTTGCAAAGAGCTTCTTTGGGGTGAGGAACTTCCCTGCATTAATCCTTATTGCGGACCTTTGGAAAATGGGAGGCTATCATCTTCCTGGGGTGCCCGCTGAGCCTGTTCTACTCTACTATTTTTCTTTATGGGCACTATATCAGAGTTGGAGGCTCTTTAAGGTCAGAGTATGGACAACCCACAATGTCCCCCAGGTGCACAGCCCCGCTCTGACCCCTTTGCTTTTCTCTCACAGGCCCCAAAAGGAGGGTGGGCTGCCAGCCCTGTGCCCACTGCTGACCCCATGCAACACCTCTGCCTCTCCCACAGGGATTAGGGCTGGATTGGGCGATTAGTGTCGGGCAGCCGCTGTTATCCCAGCGATTAGTGCTGCCCCGGGATTATCAGCAGGTGAAACGCCAATGGGGATTAACAGGGAGAGCCAGGCTGTCCCGAGTGGGTACTTTCAGAAATGCCTTTGCTTGGGGTTCCTGATGGGTTTGGGATTGGGAGCGTGGTCCTGTGTCTGGACAGCACTGGGGATGCGATGTCCACTGATCTTATGCATCCCTAAGTCTGGTCCTTGCCTGGAGCAGGGGGATGGCAGCTGCCTGCTCCTGCACACCCCTTGTTCCCATTCCATTTTGGGGAGAGGAAACTGAGGTTGCACCCCATCACCGCATGCTGGGCAAGGAGGGATGAATCACAGCCATGCCACTGCTTCCCCTCTCCATCCCCAGGGACCGCAGCCCGTGAGTCAGCCCTCCCCTCCCCAAAGCAATTGGGAGATTGGGTTATAAATCACGGGATTTGTATGAAAACAAGCGGTGTGACGAGGCCGGATCACTGGCTACGTTTTGAGGATGCTGAAGATGATGCTCTGCCCTCCTGGCATGGTCTGCATGGCAGGTTTGGGGACAGAGCTCACCTCCCATGGCCCCTGCTGGGGATATCTGCATATTATCCCCCAGGAAAGCCCCTCCCAGAGCACCCAGTGGTGAGAGGGGCTGCCCCAGGGTTGTCTTCCCCCCACAGTGCCACCCACCAATGCAGCAACTGGGCCCTTTGCGGGGGCATTTTTGGCTTCTGTCACAGCTCAAGGTCAACCCCGTTAATTGCCGTGAGTTCTTTTGGCATTAATGGAGATGTCTTACGCACTTCCACTATAAATGAGGCTTCCAGGGTGAGCGTGCCAGCCAATATTTCCTGGTGGAGGGAGATGGGGAAATAGATGGCGGTGGAGGAGGAAGGATGGGAGCACATTGGGGGGAGGGTGGGAAACATGCAGGAGAGGACATGGGAGGCACGTGGGGGTGCGACAGTGGGAGTGGTGTATGGTCTGTGCAGCTCCAGCCCTACACCAGTGCCAATGGGATGGGGAAGGAATAGGAGGTTGGTGGGGTTTCCACACTGCAAACTCAGCACCACTTCCTGCAGATGCACTGGGGTCTGGGAATGGGGTGGGAGATGGGGAGTGGGGATGGAGGAGTTGCTCCCTGCCCTCGTTTTGGGACCCCTGAACATTCCAGTTGGCACTGTGCATTCCTTGGGTGTGTTCCCCCAAGCCCCATTTCCCCATCGGGATGAGGGAAATCCCTGCCCAGCTGTGCTGCCAGCATCTCTGAAGCCTATGGGAACTGCTCCCAATGCACGAGGCAGAAGGGACCGGGGGAAGCTGCAGGGATCCTTCAGCTATGGAGTGTGGATCGTCTCCTCTCTGGGGTGATGGGATGCCCTCCCACCCCTAGACAGCAGGGAGGGGATGGCACGGAGGGCTTTGCAGCCCCCCCCACTGCACACTCGGGCGGGGAGGGGGTTCGGCTGGGGGGCTGCTGGGTAAATGGGGTTGGGGGATCGGAGGCTTCATCTCATCGCATCGCACCGCAGCGCAGCACATCACAGCAGCAGGAGCGGGACTCCGCTCTGCTCCCACCCCCTCACCCAAGGAGGGGGAGGAGGAAGAGGAAGAGGAGGAGGAGGAGGGGGAGGAGGAAGGCACCTCCCCCCGCTGGCACCCACCGGAGCCCGATGCGGCTCCGGCCGAGCGGCCACGGGGGCCGGGAGGGGGGAGAAGTGCAGAGCCCCCCCAAACTCCTGCACGGTTCCCGCTCCCCTCTGTATTATTTTTCTTTACGAGCGGGGCACCCCTTTCTCTTTAACCCGGAGAGAGCGGGGGGCAGCGGAAACCCCCCCCCATCTGCACGCTCATGGCCGGGTCTCCCCGCTTCCAGCCCCGACCCCCCGACCCCGCTCCCCCCAAACTTTGCCTTCGGATGCGGGGACTCCGCCACCGCTGATTAATTGATTGCATCTGCCTCGGATTAATTATTCACCCTCTTGTTTTTGGGTGTTTTTCTTCTTCTTTTTTTTTTAATTATCCTTATTATTGCCTTTTTTTTTTTCTCCCCCCCCTCCCCCCCCGCCCCCCGTTTTACTCGAGGTGGGAGCGCTTTCATTCCTATTTTCTTTTTGGAAGGCTGAGATTTGGACGTCTTATCTGTCTATATTATTTTTATTGTGCACTGGGGGGGCTGGCGGCTCGCTCGCCCTGCAGCATCATCCTTCACCGGCACAGCTTTGATTTGCTTTGATTTTTGATTCGGGGGGGGGTCCACGTGCTCTTTTCCCCCCTGGATCCTGAAGAGGAGGAAGAAGAGGAGGAAGAAGGCGGGGGGGACCCACCTCCGGCTCGGAGCCCCCCGCGGGCGCTGGGGGGGGCTGCGGCAGGCAGGGGTGGGGGGGCCGGGGATGGGGTGCTCTGCGCTCTGAGCTGAGGGGGGGGGCGTCTAGTCCCCTCTTTTCCCCCCCCCACCCCCAATCCCACCCTTGGCTGCCGCCGCCGGTTCGCACGTGGTTGGATTTAGGGGATTTCTGCGGGTTTTTTGGTGCTCGGTTTGGATTTTTTTTAATTATTATTTTTTTTAAGCGAGGGAATAGAAGGGGGGGCTCAGGGCCTGGCTGCCCCCCGCCCTCCTATCGCTGTTTCCCCCCCCCCTCCCAACGCCTCAATATGGGCTCTCCGGAGAAGATGCTCCCCGGGCCGGCCGCTCTGCTCTGCTGCCTCTGCTCGCTGCTGCTGCCCGGTGAGTGCTGCCGGCGCGGGGGGGGGATCACCAATCTGTGTGTACGTTCGTGTGTCTGCATCCCCGAGGGGGGTTTCTCCCCTCTCTGCCCCCCATCCCAGCAGCCGCTGCCCCTCTATGCCCCCTGCATTCCACAGCCCCCACCTTCCCTTCACCCCATGCCCACCTCCCCCCGAGCAAATGGGTAAAGATTAAGACTTTATTCCCGGCTTAATAAAATGACAGATTGCTTCTGAGCGCTGCTAATGGGCTGTTTGCTGGGTGGGTGAGGGGGGGGGGGGGGTGAGGGGGGCAAAGGGGATACGTCTCCCAGCCCCTCGCCCCCCATCCTCCCCCACCCATTTCATTCCTGATGCAGACCGGGGTGCCCCCCCCCCCCCCCCCCTGCATCCTGTGCCAAGTTGGGTGCTGAGAGTCACTGCTGTGCCATCATATAGGGTTGGGGTACGATGATGGGGTATAGGGTTGGGGTACGATGATGGGGTGCAACCTCCTCTCTCCCTCTGATTTGTGCATTTCAAGGTGGGGGTTCCCAGCTGCCTCTTTGGGGGCGGGAGGGGGGGCAATGCCTGCTCTCACTTTCCCTGAGTTGCATTCAAATCACAGCCTTTACCCCATGCTGTGCCCGCTGGTGACAAACTGGCCTGCCCCAGTGATAGCTCTGGGAATAGGGGAACCTGCTGCCTGGGGTGTGTGTGGGGGGCTTTATTAGGGTGTGGCTCTTTTGGGGTGGTTTTCCTATAGAAGCAACTCCTGCAAATGCACCAGGCAAAGCTGCAGAAAGCGGGGAGCTTGTGGGTGCCGTGCATACCCTGTGTTGTCAGCTTGGGGTGTCCCTAAGGGATGCACTGCTGCAGCCTTGGGGTGTGTGGATCGTGTCTCAGCATCCCATGGACACTGGACATGGAGCACTTCGGGGCTTTTCTGAGCATCTGCAGCCCCTGAGGCTCCTGGGGAGCAAAAATGATAATCAAGGAGGGGAGACACTGAGAGTGCTGCAGGAAGCAGGCAGGGGTTATATTTTTCCTTTAGCCTCCCCCCTGCCCCCCCTCCCAAAAGGCTCCTGGGGCAGCTCCGGCAGCACAGCTTTGCCTTGCTGACCCCACAAGTTCACACAGCACCTTTGGGTGCTGTTTCCCCCTGGCACCCCAAAAAGCAGGTGCAGAGCCCCGGCAGTCTGCCTTAAGGGAAACAACAGGTATGGAATGGGCAGCCAGCAGGGAAACGTGCTCATCCTCCCTCTTGAATTTGCCTTTATGAGATGCAGACGTCTGGATCTGGCTTCCCCACGGCACCGCAGGCGGCCGTCAGCCCCGCTGCCAGAGGAATGCTCTGCGATGGGAAATCTCCTGTGCCCACATTTCCTGTGCCCACGCAACACAACCCCATTTCCCCATCCCCTGCTGGGGGTCCTTGAGCTCCCTGTTGTTCCCCAGACCAGCACGGTGGGCACATGTAGCCCCTCAGTGGCCCTAAGGGACCAAGGGGACCCTAAGCTAGGACTGCTGTTTAGGGTACTGGAATCCTTGCAAGGCACCAGCCAACACTTAGGGCTCATTTTGTGGCTGCTGTGGCCTTTCCTGGATAAATAAAGGCTTGCAGGGAGCCAGATAGAGTGGCTGAAGGCTCCACATTCCCCTGGCCTTCCTTCTGGGATGCTTGGGGTGCCTGCTGGGGTCAGCACACGGCCACGCAGAACCCTTCTCTCTTGGTGAAGGAGTTATTTTTTATTCCCTTTACAATGATTATTGTTATTTTTAATACCTCTATGGCCGCTTCACCCCTTGGTGTTCCCTTCTGTTTTGGGAGCCCCATTTGACCGTGTCCCCCCCCAACCAGCAGCTGCCAGAATGAGGATTTTGGCATCCCACATCCCGGATCGGGGCGGCCCCGGGGCTGCATGAGGGTATTACAGAGGGACGGAGCCGGCAGCTCTAAGCCAGAGGAGCTCTTTGGGGTTGCGGCACAGCAGGGATTCACCTGGTGTTGTGTTTGCATTGGGGGTTTGGGTTTGGACGCTGTGTGCTCTCCCTGCTGCTCACCAATCCCATCCCTGCTGTGTGCCTCAGTTTCCCCTCTTACTGTGCGGTGGGCACAGAGATGTGGTGTTATTCAGTGGGGGGAGCGTGTATCTCCATCCCATTGGCAATAGGGTTGGGGCCACGTCGTTCTCCCTGCATCTCTGACCCCATAATTCCCAATGTGACAGGATCCCATGCGTGGAGCTGGGGGTGGAGGATGTGTCCCAACCCCATAAGGGCACACACCGCTTCCCGTCCCCATGTGGGCTTGGAGCATCCCCACCTTTGGGATATTTCAGACCAGCAGGTGGAGATATGCCATAACTCGCTGTTGAAATAGGGAAAATGCAGCTGGCGTTTGCTCACTTGAATGGGTGCAATCCCTGAGCACACCCAGCACAGCCCAGAGCAGGCAGGGAACAGCAGGACCACGGTGCTCCTGTCTGTTAGAGGGATGTAGCCCCCAAGCAGGACTGAACCAGGCAGAAAGCAGTAACCCCAGGCCCAACCCCAGGCTTTGGCTCCAGGCTGCCCTTGCGTGACCCCAGCTGCTCCCTATCACCTTTTCTTCCCCTTGAATTTGGGGTTGAACTGTTGCTTGCTGTTTGACAGCCCAGCAACAGATGAGGCCTATTTAACTGGTGCAGTGTGCTTAAAGATGCTTCATGTGCCTTGATAGCGTGCATCGGTCTGTGTGCATGAGCCTGGTTGCCCCAGTAATTTGGGACCTAAGTTCCACAGCAGGAAGCAGAGGCAGGGCATGGGGCAGCAGCGCTCCCACAGCTGGGCATTGCTCAGTGCTTCCAGGAACCTGGCTCTGTGGTTCAGCTGGAGTCCTTCCAGCCCCCCAAATCCTCTCCATGAAAAACCCCAGCCCCTCTCCAGCAGAGCATCTCCTGACATTGGAATGGGCACAGAGCAGCCACCTGCCTGTCTCCTGCCCCGTGGCTATGAAACGTGGCCTCGTCCTGGGAAATGCAGTGAGATGGAAGAAGGTTTGGCACGACACAACCTGAATTTTGGCTCCTATGAGCGCATCACCCCAAAGGAGTGGCAGGAGGAACCAGTGTGCTCCCCTCCCACCCTGCGCTCATCACAGCTGCTGCACGAGCGTCCCATCCCATCCGTCTGGAAAAGGTCACTCTCTATAATCTAATTGGCATCCTTTATTATTAAATACAGGGCTTTGCTAATGAGCTGCCCCCTGGGAAGGAGGAGGTGGTGGCTGCTTCCATGGGGGGACCTCATGGCGCCAGGGATGGGTGCCTTTGGGACGGGTGTGCAGCGGGGAGCACGGTGCCAAGAGGGCACTGCTGTGGGAGGAGGCAGCTCCTGGTGCTTCCTGCCATAGGAAGAGCTGCTCGATCTCAGTTTCCCTGTGAACTGGGGTCCTCCAGCCAAATTCAGTGGCAGCCCAGGATGTGTGCTGCTAGGAGAGGCACAAACCCAAGTGTGGGGATTTGTTGGCCGTTGCCTCTCCCCTAAAGGACCCTGGTATAGATGCTCTCTCTGTGCCCTGCTTTCCCAGGCTGCTGCCCCACTTGTTGCTGCCCAGGTCGATAACCCACAGCTTGCTGTGCTCCGTCCCAGGAGGATGCTGCAATCACAGCAGTTTGCTTTTCCTCCCTGATGAAGCCACCGTCTCCCGCTGGGCAGCGTTTTCCCTTCGCTGCTGTGCAATATTTGCCATGCTTGATTTTTAAATCTCTCTGCTTGAGATCTCAGATTCTTTTGCATCCCAGCCCTGCGAGTTACTGCACCAGGTTCTGCTCTGTCCCTTGCAGGACCGACAAAAGTTCAGCATTTCGGATCGTCCCTCTGCTCTCCAGATTTCTTTTCCATGCTGGACCTCATCCCTCTTGCAGTTTGTACCCCATCCCCCCACCCTGCTGCATTCCAAAGCCCCTGGGCGTTCCTGTGGACATTCATGCTCGGGCAATCCCTCATCCTTGTTATTATATATATATATATATATATATATATATATATATTTACCCACCGCCTTTTAATTCATTTCTTCATTTTTCTTCCTCCTCCGCAGAGGCCGTTCTCCTTCCCGGCCCCCAACCTGTCCCCTGGTGTGATTTGTGGAAATTGCTCTAAAGTAGCTGCTGCGTAAAAGCCTTGCCTGCTCCCAGGATTTATAGCAGGCTGCGCCTGTGTGCGGCACATCCCATTTAGGCCGTATTTATTTATTCCTATGGGTTTCTTCCCCCCATCCCTTTGATTAGTTTCCTGGGGGAAATGCAGGGCTCAGCACTGCAGCCTGGGGCACCCAGTGTGCGCCCTGCTGGCATTGCCTTGTGTTGCTTCTTGCCACTGTGCTGGGCTGGAGCTGGAAGGGCTGCTGTACTACCAGCACAATGATCTTATTGGGAGATTGGGGGGGGGAGGAGGATTTCCAAGGATGCTCCCAGGCAACAGCATCTCCATCCAGCCCCTCTCAAACTCTAAAAAAAGGGAGAGTCAACTAGTGCCTGCACAGTCCTATATTAGACACCGAAGAATCCACCACTGCCACCCATAGGAAGATTCGGTTTCCTTTTCCCATTCATTACCCACTCAATCCTTCCCCTGGGCTTTAGAGATCACTCTTCTGGAATGGGCCTTCTTACCCTTCTTACCATGGGGCTTCTCAACACCATCGCCGCTATGGGGCAGACAGAGTTGGGGACCAGGATGGCTGAGGGATTTGTGTCCCCCTGTCTCCGTAGCTTCCCATTGGCCATCTCACTGCTGTGCGCCGGGGGAGGTGACTGTACATTTGTAACAATTATTCACTTAATTGACTTCCAATTAGCTAACGCTGGAGATGGAAGCTCGCACCGCGCCGGGGATCTTGTTGTCTTTCATGTCGCCGAAAACAATTTCCAAGGCTCCAGCTGATGGGAAGCATTTTCTGAGTTCCTCATGAGAGCTGGGCTTCCTGGTTCAGCTCCTGTCTCTTTGCTGGGAGGGCTTTCCCAATCTGTGCTGTGCTACAGTGCAAAGCGGGGGTCCTGCTGCCCTGTGACCCCCCATCATCCAAACTTCCCAGAGATAGGAATGGGTACTCGAGGCTGTGGCCAATTGTAGCACTGCCAGGGCTGAACCTTTGAGGTCTGGGTGGAGGTGGAATGGATGCTGCTGGCTTTGAGGTTGGACATTTGTGGTGGTGGCCTTGTGGTGGAACCATCCTCTTGGAACCTTAGCAGTGACCTGGAGGTGACAGCTGCACCATAGGGGCTGGGCTGCGCAGGGGCCATCTTTGGGATCTTGGACCACTAATTAAACCCCGTCAGCCTTTTTGTCCCCCTGGGTGACCAGAAACTCCAAGAAGTGCTAGAAGAGCTTCCTCAGTCATCACATCATGGAGCTGGGCTGTGTTGGAACAGACGGGGCCACAGCCCCCAGCAACAGCCCTATTTTATTATCCAGTGTTTTTCTATCTGCTTTTCCCTAGTTAAGTGGGGATATATGTGCCGGGAGCCCCCCACTATATCCCATAGGATAAGCCGGGATCAAGTTCCCCCCTGGAGTGTGGCTAAAGTGATCCCTATGGCAAACAGCTGGGGCTGGAGCTAAGCTGAAGCTCAGTGCTGGATATCAGTGCTGAATGAGGGAAGTGGAGAAGGGGGAGGAGGAAGAGGAGGAGGCTGTTCAGCCTTGGGAAAGTTAGTGGGAGCAGGGATGGAGGGGCTGAGGAGCCACAACCACATTGTCTGGCCATCAGCCTTTCTTCCCATGTGTCCATCTGTCTGACCCCAGCAGCCCCAAGCAGTGATGATGGAGTTGGGTTTATCTATGGGGTTGGGAGATTCTTTCAGCACTGGAGAAGCAACGACCTCCCCTGGCCTGGGGGGCTCTTGACATCAATGCATGGTTGTGGGTGCTGTCACATCGCATCCTGCACTGCTGTCCCCATGTGACCCCACTGCCAGCCCAGTGGCCCATCTGGCTGCGTGGCTGCGGCGACGTGGGGCACATCTGGCCAGGCAGATGTGGCTGCTCGAGGGTGGGGGGTCATCACCAGTTGTGTGTTTCTGCCTCCCTCTCTGCTCTCTCTCCCTGCTGTGGCTCAAAGTCCACCCTGGTTTGCCACAGAGGGAGCTGGGAAGGATGTGCGTGTCCTGTCCTTCTATGGGGCTGGGGGGGTCCTCAGTCCATGGGGCCCAGGCAGCCCCTGGACTGGTCAGAAACTGCTTTTTGCTTGTGGTGCTGAGCTGCGAGGGTGGAAGAACCATATGGTCCTCCCTGTGCCAGCCTAATAAAATCAGGAATGCAGGTCAGGCACTGCAAATCCTGTTAAATGCAGCGGGCCGGTGCAGAGTGGAGTCAGTGGCCAGGGCTTAACCCATCTGTCTCCCTAAACTGAGTCAGGGGTGATGGCAGAGGAACCACCCTCCCCCTCCTGGGGGCTGCTGTGTTGGGACAGCCTGCCTGGGGTCTCCTGAGCTGCTGGGCTTTCCTTCCTCCCTCTTTCCCTCCCTTCCTTCTACCTACTTACCCTTTCTCTCACCAACTCCTCCTTTCTTCCACCTGCCCTTCCTCTCTTCCTTCTACCCTTCTTTCCTTCCACCCTTCTTCCATCCTTTCCATCCATTCTCCATTCTTCTCCCTGGTTCCATTATCCCTCTCTACCCATGTCTGTTTGTCTTGACCCCATGTCCTTCCTCACCCCACTCTCTATCCCCCTTTGATGCAGAGGCTGTAGGAATAAAAGCTCTGGGCTGCTATTAGCCTTGGGCTGGACATAGCCAGCCAGACCCTGCCCTGTAGGATTAGTTTATGGCCAAGGAGTGGCAACACCCATCACGTCCCCCCTCCTGGCTACAGATTATAGCATCGTTTAAATGCATTTTGTCTGCGGAAGGAAATAGCATCTCAGGGTGCCAGCAATCCGCCTGTGCTGCACTAATCATGACCACAGTGTTAATCTGCAGCCCGGCTCATCCCCCATGGCACTGAGATCTGTGTGCATGGTGAGGAGCTCGGAGCCACACTGCTGTCCCATTGGCATTGTCACCCAGGTCCCCTGTTGCTGAAGGGGTCCCCTGAGGGGAGCAGGCCTTTGGGTGCATTTCCTTTGTGGAATGATTTAAGTATTCTCCAGACACTGGAGATTTTTAAAGGATAACAATTACAGTTTCAGTGATTCAGCATCAAGCTTCAGCGTTTTGCCTGGCTCCCCATGCCTCCATTCATTCTTGCAGGCATTTGCGTGGTTATCCCAGTGTAACTCTGGTCTGGGGATCTTTTCACAACTCTGCTTTTCAGCAAGGAGTCTCATGGCTTGGAAAGTAAAAAAAACAAGGGGGAATGGCAGGAGCAGCTTTGGCTGCACAGGGCAGGGCTGTGCTGCAGCTGACCCAGTGGTATCAGCAGCATGGTGGCTGGTCCTGAGGGTGGGACAAGCTGCATCCTGGGTGACAGAGCTGTGGATGCCAATAGTGCCCCTATCAAGTGCTAATCCTGTTAAGAGCCTTCCTAAGCTGTTAACCCCTGCAGCAGTTAAATCCAGGGTGTGTTACAAGGCCTCGCCTTGCTAAGCCATGTGCTGCAGGAACCAGCATGCCAATTGCCCCAGCTTTTTGGAACCAGTGTTCTCTCTTCTGCATCACCAGCGGAAACTGAGGCAGAGCTTCAAGCAGCAGCAATCCTACAGCTGTGTGGGTGCAACCACATTGATGTTGCATCTGGTAAAACCCTGCCTGTGTATCCGCACTCCCTCCCATGTCCCTAGGTAGAAAATAGGGGTAGGAGCAATAGATTAGGCAGCCCCCCTGGAGCAATCCCCCATTGGAAGCCCCCATCCAGGTGCTGTTCTGAGTGCTGAGTTGTCACATCAGAGCCTTTCACCATCCGTAATTTGGGTGCCACTGTTGGAAGCTGGAGTCGCTGGGGAATGGCTGCAATCAGCGCCAGGGCTGCTTTCTGTGCGACGGGGAGCTGCAGGGAGGGGAAGCATCCTGGGAATTGCTGGCAGATGCAGATGAGAAGACCTTGAGATGTCTTCTTTGAGATGTCTGCAGTGAGGGGCTGCGGCACAAGGGCTGGTGGGTACTGGATGGGAGATGCAAAAGCTGCCCATGGGGCTGGGCTTAGTGCATCCCGCCAGCTGTAGCTTGGGGCAGGGTCTGCCCCGCAGACTCCATCAGTATGTTGGCAAAGGGTTGATGGAAATGAGGAATCAGCCTTTTATCCCCTATTCCTGCACATCCGGATCCAGTTTTAGGCAGGCCCTTGACATCCTGGATGCTCCATCCCGCACCAAGGGCTGGAGATCTCACTGGGAAGCACAGAGATTCCCAAGGTTCTGGGGTGGTTAACAGGAGTGTAAACTGTCTCAACTTTTGCTGCCCTTGCTGGATATTCTGGGGCTGCAGAACCTCGTACTTGCTATGGAAGCTCAGAGTTGGATGTCCCACAATAACAATCCTCTCCATCCCCTTCACAGCCCAGGCCAAGGGGCCAGCACCCAGCCCTGAGCCCCTTGAGCCCCCTGGTGCCGCGATGCTGCCTGTAAGCTACCGCCTATCCAACACCCGCTTGGCCTTCTTCCTCAAGGAGGTGGGCACCAGCCCCCCAGCCAACAGCAGCACCCCTCTGCAACGATCCGAGCCCTTCGTTGTCTTCCAGACCAAGGAGCTGCCTGTGCTCAATGTTACCCTGGGACCCTTTAGTACGGGGTTGGTGCTGCCCAAGGAGCACCTGCAGCCTTCCAGCACCCTGGAAGTTCCCAACCGCCTCACAGTCAACTGGAAGGTGCGCGCCTTCATCATCCAGCCCCGGTTGGTGGCCAACCAGCCCGTGGTCCAAGTGCTCTTCTACGTGGCCGGTCGGGATTGGGATGATTTTGACGTCACCGATCGGTTGCCCTGCGTCAGGCTTCATGCCTTCCGTGATGCCCGCGAGATCAAGAGCTCGTGCCGGCTGCGGGGCAGCCTGGCCACCTGCCTGGTGCAGGCTGAGCTGCCTCACGCCTGGTTCCGGCCCGCTGCTGTGCCACTGGGCCGCAGGAAGGGTCCTGATGGCATGGAGGTTCCAGGTGAGAGCCAACAAGTGGAGCTCTACTACACTCTTCACGCCCCTGATGGGGCCGGACAGTGCCTTGGGGACACATCGGCATCATCCCCTCGTCGAGGGACTGGAGGGGCAAGGACTGAGGGTCCCACGCAGCACCCACTGTTGCGCATTGGTAGTGTCAGCCTCCTGCAGCCTCCCCCTGCACAGCCCATGCAGGAGCATCAGTTGGATGGCAATATCTTCATCCGCCTGCCTGACCGGCCGCTGAAGCCAGGTGAGGTGCTGAGCATCCTCCTCTACCTGATGTCCAACTCCACGGTGGAGCACTTCACCCTCAGGTAGGGTCCTGATCCCATGACCCATGTCTGTTGGCAGGGATTGGTCGTTTTGACTGGGTTGGGTGGAGCAGTGACGTCTTCACTATGGATGATGTCTCTGAGATTCAAGAGGAATTTGGGGTGAAAAGTCCTTCTGTACACACAGAAGAGTGGTGAAGATGTCTGGGGGGGGGGGGGTACAGGGATATGGGATCCTGCCCTGATCATGGCTCTCTGCAGGGTGAAGGCCAAGAAGGGGGTTAACCTGCTCAGCACCAAGTCGAGGAGTGGGCAGTGGCTGGTGAGCTCGGAGCTGCTGACGGGTGGCAAACACTCCACGGCCACCGTCGACGTGGCCAGGGTGGAGGGCGCCGGGCCCAGGTAACCATCGACCATACCCACTAAATCGTGTCTGTCACTTCCATATCTCCACGGGTCTTGAACACCTGGTGTGGGGTGCAGGGTGGTGTGGTTGGGTGTGATCTACTTCATGGCCAACACCAAGCTGGGGCTCAAGCGATGTGCTCCTGGGTCATGGCAACATTGTGCTGCTGCATTGTCATTTCTCAGCTGGTATTTACCCAGTTGATTCAGATGATGGTGGGTGCGTGAAGGCATGAAGGATCCTCCTGTTTGAGGTGGAAGTATTTTAATTTTTGTAAAAGTTGTAATACCGTGGATGGTAGCAGCTCTTTATTGGTTGCTGTGAATGAATGGAGAATCCCTTTGGGAAGAAAGGGGAGCACTCCCCAGATAAGGTCTCTCTGGTCATGGATGAGTGTTGGATTGGGAGCATGAACCTAGACACCACTTGGGCTGTTCTGCCCTGCTGGGCACAGGGATGATGCCTATGGTTCCTCATGGTTCTGGCTTGGGTGATGAAAGGCTTGAGTTGGCCAAGGAGAATCCAAGGGACAAAGTTGAGAATGATCAGAAGGACAAAGATGAGTTAAAACCCAGAGGGTGCTCTGGGAAGGGGAGATGTGGGACTGGCTCTTGAGCATAGGGGGACTGTTGGGGCTCCTTGATTTGGTAGGGGCTGGATATCTGTCAAAGTCACTAGCAGGAAGGACTGTGACACACTGGGTTGTTCCCAGGTGGTGACATCTCCATCACCTGGTGCCTTCAGGAGCTGGGAGGGAAAAGCCTCCAGGAGCTGGGTTAGAGCAAACTGATGCTCTCAAGCTGTGCTGAAAGATGCCAATTGTGGCTATAGCAGAGGGACATCAGTGCCTGTGGCCACAAGCCACCCTGCCCACTGCAGGAATGGCCCTGTACCCCCCAGGAGCCATGCACTGCAGGCATAGAGGGCTCCATCTCCCCTCTCCTTCCCCAGCCCCCCCTTTGCCTCTGCTGCCAACTCAAATCAGCCTTGAAAGGTTAGAGACGGGAGATGAATTTAAAGTGATTACAATCACCTTTTAGACAAACAACTCGATCAAATATTAACGTAATGGAAATGATGAATGACTCAAAGCCGTGTTGCCCTCTGGGCCGTGTAAGCACAAGCATTTTGCCTCAGGGGCAGCGGGGATTGGAGGGAATCTGGTACACCCATAGTTTTGGGGTGATAATGGCCAATACTGGCAATTTTGCACTCCAGTATCTTCATCTTAAGTCTTTTCCCAAATCCAGGCAGCTTTGCTCTGCCAGGGATGCTCGGGGGGATGGAGAAGACATTGGGCTTTGTTGTGCTGCTACAAGGAATCCCTTTCACTCGTTATATATTTATAAGTGAGAAACTGTCTGCATCCAGCATCCCCAGATTGATGGGACTTTCTTGATGGCTTCTGTGTGCTGAGATGAGATCAGGACTATTTCAGCACTCCTCACCCTGCTCCATTCTCCTGCTCCAAGGAGGCTTTTGCTGGATCTACAGGGAAAATGCTTTCTCTTTGTATGGGCTTTCATAGGAGCATCTGTGTTTGGGCTGAGCATCATGGTGGTGACCACTCTGGTCCCTTCATCATGCAGGGGCACCCCTGAGGAGGGACCCACTGGAGATGCTCTGCATCAGGGACCATACAGAGCACCCAACTCACTGCATCCTCCTCTGGTCCCCTGCCAGGGATGGAGAATCCTCCTCTGAGATCATGCAGCTGGATTTTGAGATGGAGAACTTCACCAGCCAGTCGGTGACACGCCGCATCATGTGGCACATCGACTACCGGGGCCGTAATCCTCCACCTGATCTGGAGAAGGTGGTGACAGAGCTGACGGTCATCCAGAGGGACATCCGGGCCATTGTGCCCCTGGCCATGGTAAGAGGCCTTGCACTTGCTCATGCCTTCTGGTTTGATAGTGGGGATGGCTTATTGTCCCTTGAGGATTTTGCAGGGAGAGATGGATGCCGATGCAGTCTACAGTGCTCCTGGCTGTCTCACTAGCTCATCTGTCCCATATCCCCTTCTGCAGAATCCATATATCCATGCATCCCACTGTAGTTGTACAGGGCTGGAGCAAGAGAAACAGGAGAAAGACCAGGCAGAGCTTGGGCCCAGAGCTGGAGCAGGAGAGCAGGCTGCCCTCCAGTGACTGTCTCCTTTGCACCTTTTCTCCCCAGGATACGGAAATCATTAACACAGCCATTCTGACAGGCCGGACAGTGGCCATTCCTGTGAAGGTCATTGCAATTGAGTTGAGTGGTGTCATTGTGGATGTCTCAGCTATGGTGGAGTGCAAATCCAACAATGAGGACATCATCAAGGTGCGTACAAGAGGGATAACTCCCATCTCCTGACCCAGGAGTGCATCCCTGCTGAGCCTCTCTGGTGGTTTCAATCCCTCTGTGCCTGTCTGCGGAGAGAAGGCCAATGCATTTTGTCACTGTCCTCACCGAAGGCCATTGGATGCTGTGGTGCTGCGCACGCTGGCACCAGGCAGCAGCAATAACTATGGGTTATCGCAGTACTTAGCGCTGATAAGGTGAAATACTGTCGCCTTGAGATGTGAACCACATGTTTTCATCAGCGGCTTCACATGCGCCTCTGGGTGACATTCATCTCCTGTGTGGGATTTAATGCTGGGCTGAGCTGTGAGGGTCAAGCAAAGCACTGGGGACAGTGGGACACAGGAGACAGGGGCTGTGTGGGATTGGGGCTGCTCCACTGAGCACAAAACACGTGCAGACTCCCGTGGTGATGTTGGCCCACGCATCCCTCAGCTGACTCGGCAGAATCAGCCCTCAAACGCAGCCACGGGTGTCTATTCTTTCATCACCATACCCATTCAACCGTATATATTCTTCTATCATTCTATGTATCCATCCAGCCACCCGCCTGCACTGTTCCATCACCATACCCATCCATCCATCCGCCCACCCACCCCTAGACGTCGTGCCTTCTCCCAGCCCCGTCAGTGTTGGGATGTGCTCTCTCCATGGGCCCCTGGGAGCCGTCAGCCCCGTGGGAGCTGATGTCACAACCTGTTTACCCAAGTTCTCCAACAAAACCCTGATCCATGCGATTTACAGCACCGGCTCTAATTTATGGAGGCCGGTCCTCCGCAGCGTGATAAAACACTGGAGCAATAATACACTTCAGGATGGACTCCAAGACACTTAAACTGTTTAATGTGCTGCCTTTCGACTCATAAATCTATTTACATGCTGTCCCCAGACCCGGGGGGAGCAGACACATGCACACAAGCGGGGATGAATAATACATAAAGCAGCCCTCCAGCCCCGTGTGCTCTCCTTCCACTCGCCATCCACAGCCCCATGCAATTCCTTGCTGAGTTATTTTGTGTTTGTGCTGGTGATGTGTTTCCGAGGGAGCTCTCAGTTTCCTGCTGAGATTGGGCACTATGATTACGGTGTCAGGGCTATAAAGCTGTTACATAAATCAGAGCTTACATGGTGAGATCCACTGTCTGTTACTGTGAATAATATAGAAATAAGGAGGGACGAGGAGTGGGAAAAGGCTGCTTATCTCCATGCTGTGTGTGGTGTAGTGGTGATGGTTGCATAGACAGAATGCATCTTGGATGTGGAGGACATGGTGGCTGGAGATTGATGATCTTTAGGTCTTCCAGCTGGAGTCATTCTGTGATTCTATGACATGGCAGTGAAGGTGCTGCAGCCACCCATGAAGGCTGGTGACAGAGTGTGGGTGTGAAATGCCACCCTCATCTCCTCTATGGGCACACAGGAATGTGTTAATGGTTGGGCTAGATGAGCTTTGCTGTCTTCCCAACCTTAAGGATTCTATGACACGGGGCATCTCCTCGTGCTCTGCCCATGCAGAGTCACATAGTGACCTCAAGCACCATGCACATGCTGAGGGATATGCATGGAGAGATGATGTCTCCCCTTGATCCCATGCTTGAGGCTGTGCCAAGGGAGGAGCTCTGCACAGGAGTGAAGCTGTCGGTGCCTTGGCTCTCAGCCCAGGCAGACCTCAGCCTCGTTTCCCAGTGCCTTGCTGCAAATCCGGGAAGTATCTCCCAACAAGTGTACACTTCATTTAAAAGCTAATCTGCAGTCACTCCATCATCAGGACAGGGCTGATATGCTGCTATTTTTTGTTGTCATTCCCTTCCCCCCGCCCTCACCCCCCCCCTTTCATTCCAACCTAGAGAAAAACAAGTGGCCCCCAGAACAAGATGCTGGGGGGATTTATTAGGTAAGGTAATGCAAGCAGCATCCCATCATATTTATTGTGATAAATGGCTCAATATCCAGAGCTGGAGGATTTACCCAAAAGCTCATCTTTATTCAAATGCTGCCCTGTCAGAGCTGAGATTGTCTTTTTAGAAAGCTTTGGTACAAGGACAAGAAGTAAACCCCATTAGTTGGGCTCAGGCAAAGCTGCAGACATGGAGTGGGAGTCCCCAGCCCAGTGCCTCCTTCCTGCTGGCTGGGAAAGAGAAGGTGTTGTTGGCTCTGTTGCACTGAGCCACACAATGCTGTGGTGGCAACCTCTTAGCTCCTTAATTGCCTTGGAATCGTTGGTAATAAGTGGCCCCCACAGGAAGTATTTGTTTCATAGCAAATTTAACTAATGACATTTGCATAAATGGGAATTAAAAGAGGAAGAGAGAGAGGAGGTGAATGCGAGGATTCAGATGGACTCTGGGAAGGTTTTTCTGGAGTCAGTAGGAAGCACTGGGATAGGGAGGTGGGCATGGGGCTGCATTCCCTTCTGTGGCAGGCACTGGTGGATACCTGCAATGGTTGGCCACTGCTTGCTGCCTGCTCTCCCTAGCCGTAGGTGGGGGAGATTTGGGGACAGATGTCCCATTACACCCTCCCCATTTTCTCCTCTCCCCAGGTCTCCAGCAGCTGTGACTACGTCTTTGTCAGTGGGAAGGAGTCGCAGGGCTCCATGAGTGCCCGGGTCACCTTCACCTATGAGCACCTTTCTGCCCCGCTGGAGATGACGGTGTGGGTGCCCAAACTGCCGCTGCACATTGAGCTCTCAGACTCACGGCTGAGCCAAGTGAAGGGCTGGAGGGTGCCCATCCTGCCGGACAGGAGGTGGGTGCTGGGGGCACAGCATTAGGGGTACCCCAGGACAAGGGAGGCAACGATAGGCTGGGATAGGTCCACAGCAGGACCTCAAGACAGGGGCATGGGATGTGCTAGAGAAGACAAGGTGAAGGTGGCAGAAGTCCGGTGGTCGTGTTCTGCTTTTTAATGAGGGCAGTTTCAAAAATAATGGAACCAGACTTTTCTGCAGTGAAAATGTGGATTGTGGATGCAAACATGGATTGTAGAAGCAGGTTGCATTTTTTGGATGGATAGAGGAAAATGTCACAATGAAAATGGCTGAACACTGGGACCAGTGAGGAATATTCATCCATGTCAACAGTCAAAATTCCTATGGATAAGGCTAGGAGCTGCCAAGCTCCAAACTTAATGCTGCTTTGAGATCTAGAGACCTTCAGGTGTCCCTCCCAAATTAAGATATCTTGTCCTTTCAGCTGATTAGGGGGCAGAGATTTTGGCTACCCCATTTTCTGCTAAAGCCCTCAGAGACCTCATGGACAACAGGCAATTTCTGACCAGGCTCCATCATGCTTTTACCCTGCTTTGCAACACCCTGCACTTCTCCATGCCCTGCCACCTGTCTCCTGTCCCTGTCCCACAGGTCAGTGCGGGACAGTGAGCATGAGGAGGATGAAGAGGAGAGGAAGCAGAGCCGGGGCTGTGCTCTGCAGTACCAGCACGCCACACTGCAAGTCTTCACCCAGTTCCACACCACGGCAGCAGAGGGCACAGGGCAGGTGGTCACCATGCTGGGACCCGACTGGCTGGTGGAGGTGACCGACCTGGTCAGTGATTTCATGCGTGTGGATGACCCACGGGTGGCCCACCTGGTGGACAGCTTCACGCTGGCTGGCAGAGAACCAGGCACCACACTCTTTAAGGTACCCCTGGTTAACTTTCCCCTTCCCAACAACATGGTATGAGGTTGGCGGGTGGTGACGGTCCCCTCATCCCCTGCAGGTCGTGTCCCCACTCATGGAGGCTGTGCTGGGTGAGACACTGGTGACGGTGGCAGAGGAGAAGGTCAGCATCACAGACCTGAAGGCCCAGGTGGTCTCCAGCCTCTCACTGTCCCTCCACCCTAGCCCTGGAAATAGCCACACCATCATTGCTCGCACGGCTGCCCAGCAGACCCTCAGCTTCCTCAAGCAGGTGAGGCCCAGGCTTGGGGGGGACTCAAGGTGGGATGGAGTTCCATCTAAAATGTCCTCTTCCCACCTCAAAGTAGCTCACAAATCTTGTCCATGTCCATGTGGACAGAGGTCTGGAGGAAAACTCATAGAGTTCGTAGCTCTGGTAGCCCTGATCCATGCCTTGGAGGCTGAGATTTGGGGTTTGTAGAAGTCCTGCTTATCCTGTGGGGCTGAGATTTGGGGAGAACCTCATTTGTAGAGGTCCTGCTTGTCCTATGGCCTCTACCTGGGAGCCTTGAAGCTCTGTCCCCTGAACTTTTCCTCCAGACCAAGCCCTGGGTAGCAATGGGGAAGGGGTTGAGCATCAGCACTATCTGATACCAGGCCAGAAAGTGGTCTGCACCTTGTTCCAAACCCTCAGCAGGCCCCGTGTTTGGGCAACTGTGGGGAAAACTGAGGGAAGAACAGGCAAAAGAGAAAAGCTAGGTGGTGGTTGGGAGCAATAAAACAAATCGATAGGTGGATGGGTAGAGGATGAATTGCATGGGGGAAGGATGTGAAGGAGAAGGGATGGATGGAGAGATGGAGGTGCAGGTGGGACTGGCATCGTGCTGGGCAACCGGTGCCTGTGTTGGTCCCGCAGGAAGCGCTCCTGAGCCTGTGGATTTCCTACAGCGACGGCACCACAGCCCCTCTCTCCCTCTACGACCCCAAGGACTACAACCTGGTGGTGAGCAGCCTGGATGAGAAGGTGGTGACGGTGACCCAGGACCGAGCCTTCCCCTTGGTGGTGGCGGAGAGCGAAGGTGCGGGGGAATTGCTGCGGGCCGAGCTGGTCATCTGCGAGAGCTGCCAGAAAACCAAACGTAAGAGCGTGCTCTTCACAGCCCTGGCCAGCGTGCGGGTCCATTTTGGCTCTGAGGAGGATCCGACCTATGACTATGACCACGTTCCCAGCAGACCAGGGCTGGAGACGGGGTCAAGCACCACTCTGCGGGCAGAGGTGGAGAGAAAAGCGGAGCCGAGCGAGGACAGTAGGATGCCCAGTGCGTCTCACCCCACAGAGGACTTCCCCACCATCCCCACTGGCTTTGTCCAGGTGACCCGGGGGCTGACGGACCTGGAGATAGGCATGTATGCCCTTCTGGGTGTCTTCTGTCTGGCCATTTTGGTCTTCCTCATCAACTGCATTGTCTTTGTGTTGAAATACCGTCACAAACGCATCCCACCTGAAGGCCAGACCAACATGGACCACTCCCACCACTGGGTCTTCCTGGGCAACGGGCAGCCCTTGCGGGCTCACAATGACCTCTCCCCACAGCCTGAGAGCCCTGGGAACCCCCTGGAAAACGTGCAGACCTGCTGCCATGCGGACCACCACAGCAGCGGGAGCTCACAGACCAGCGTGCAGAGCCAGGTCCATGGCCGTGGGGACGGTTCCTCGGGGGGTTCCACACGGGATCAGAGTGAGGACCCCCTCAACTCACCCACTTCCAAACGGAAGCGGGTTAAGTTCACCACCTTCGCCACGCTGCCCACCGACGAGCTGGCTTACAACTCCATCCCCATCGCCGATGAGGAGGACTTGGAGTGGGTCTGCCAGGACATGGGGCTGCAAGACCCCGAAGAGCTTCACAACTACATCCGCAGAATCAAAGAGATCGCTTAACGCAGGGGCAGAGGGGATGGGGTGGGAGGGAGGGGGCTGCCACGCCGTGCCACGCCACGCCATGCCACACCACACCAGCTGCTTCCTGGGGCCCGAGACCCACGTTGGGCTCTCTCGCAGGTTCCCTTTCGCACATCTCACATCCTCCTCACCCCATGCGGAGGCACCTCTGGGGGCTGTTTTTCTTTTCTTGCCCTTTGCCGTCTGCTTGTCCCCAGGGTGGGGGCACCAAACCTGAAGTGAGCGGGATCCACAGGGGATGCAAGCTGGGGGCTGGAGATGGATGGGGATGGATCTTGTGTGTGTGCAATGGTGAATGGGATGAGATGATGCTGCGGGTCCTGCAGTGCATGGGTTGGAGGAGGGGAGACATCCCACTGGCCCACCGCAGGGAGGTGGTGGGTGGGGGTTCCCAAAAGCCATCCACTGTACATGGGGGTTGCACAATTGCTGCACCTGGTTGCACAGTTTTGGAGGTGAGCACTGGTGTGGGGATTTGCCATCCTACGGGTTGTGCGGGGAAAAAAGTGGGGGCAAAGCCTGCACCCCCACCTCAAGCTTACCACCTGCTCCATGTGGGGTGGTGACATTAATGTTTGCCATCACAGCATCCCTTGGGGACTGCCTTTGCCCTTGGGCTGCTGGTTCCTGCCCTCCCAGCAGCAGGCTGGGAGATGCTGTTGGGATGTCATGCAAGCTCCCTGCCTGGTGGGCATTCCCAGTCCCAGCCCATTTCCCCTAGCCCCAGCCCACTGGGGACTCCCACAGCCAGGGTCAGCCTCCGTGGTGCCTTCTGACTGCCATAACCTCCCTGGCCATCCCGCTCCCAGCCCCAAAGTCCCCCCTCGCATCACAGAGCATCCTCAGACAGGCTGACCCCAGGGGGACCACCTTGGTACCAGCGGTTGGGGTCCTACATGGGGGCTCCCAGCATCGCCCATTGGAGGGGGAGGCGGCAGCTGGCAGCGGATTATTTCTGGATTGGAAGTTACCCACCACTGTGTCTATTTTTTTTTTTTTTTCTTAAATAAAAGACTACAAAAACTAAAAAACAAAACAAGCAAAAAAACCACAAAAAAACTACCAAAAAAAACCTAAAAAAGAAAAGGCAACCAACAACACAACCACAAAGGAAACGAAAAGCCAAAACCAAAATGCACCATCCTGGGGGCATTGCTTGTTTCTAACACCCATCGGAATAGCAAATGCTTTGGGGTCAAAGCTGTGGATCTGGGGCCACCCCTCAAAAATCCTCCTCACCTCAACAGCCCCATCAAAGAAGTGATGGCACAGCCAGGCCCCGTGCCTCAGTTTCCCCGGAGCACTGTGCGGTGTCTTGAAAAGCTCTTTAAGGAGTTTACCATTCTGGGACTGTGGAAATTTCTCCCCTGAGAGGCCTTAAAGCTTTTCTGATAGCTCTACGCTGGTTTTAAATATACATATCCTTCTATAGAGAGAGATATATGAGGAAATTAAGATGTGCTCAAAGACCAGGTGGGTGATGCTCTCCTGTTTTATACCGTGCCCTGTTATCGAAGGGACCCAGGTCTGGCTGCTTGATAGTTATTCCAAGCAGTAAAATTAATACAGCCAAACTCCTGCCTGGAGCCACCAAACCTCCTCGTCAAATTAACATACATGAATATTCGTTTAAAATTAAAAAAAAAAGAAGGGAGAAGTGAGAAAACTGTTTAACAACATGTGCCCGATTCCTGCATGGTGGGGTGGAGGTGGGCAGAGGAGAGGGGAAGAGCTCTGCCCCACCTCCTCCTCCCAATTGAGTGCTCTGCCCTGGTAGGAATGATGACAGCCCTGCTCAGGGTATCTTCTCAATGAAGAGAGCAAGATCTAGATAGGTAAAGCTATTTACCAAGACATAAATATGTATGTATTTATACATTATAAATACATATGTATATATACATGCATATACAATGTGTGACTATCTATCTATATATACACACATATAGAACTATGCACATGTGCATTTCCTTAGTGGATTGATGCCAAAGGCTTCGCTTAGGTGCAATGGTGCAGAAATGCATTTACATAATGTGCACACCCATGTGAACACACCAGTCCTCCCGAGTTCCCTTTGGGCAATAGGAGCATAAGGGGAGCAGCTCACCACAAAGGTGTTTGGGCCCTAATTCCCTTACAGCAAACATGCCAAGGAGGCACCAGCTGAAATCCTGGGGTCAAAACCTTGGAAAACTGTGTTATGGCGTGGGTGTGATGATAGGGTTGTGTGGCACCCAGCGCTCAGCCAGTCCCAAAGCAGCACTTTTCCTGCTTACTGCTTCAGCACCCGTAAATACAGCAACCGAACGGCCCTCCGATGGCCAAATCTCATTGAAGAAGAAAAGGAAATAGGGGGAAAAATAATTAAACAGAAGCCTCTCTCCCAGCTCCCCTCCCGCTCTGCCCTCTGTTTATTCTCTTGCTTTTTGGTGTTCCGCTATCTGCTCCCAGCAGGCAGGCACACATTTGCATTTTAATGCAGAGCACAGAGGCTGCATACAGCTCCGGGGAGGCAGAGCTGGACCCCCACCCCTGCAGCCCCCCGCCTTCCCGGGAGCCAAATATCCCCTTTAAATTATGTGCTAGGAAAATAATTAAACCACTTAGCGCACCCAACCCCTTCAAATCATTAAAAGAGGAGGGAGAGAGGAGGAAAACTGGATTTTTTCCCACTCTTCGGCATGGAGCTCAGACTCCGCCACACCTGGGGGTCCCACCACTCTCCTCCTCCTCCAGCTGTCTGCTCTCCTTCCACACCTGTTGACATTATGTGGCACAACACCTGGGATGATGACTTTGGTAACCGCACTGTTATTTCTAGGGTCTCTTCACTCCGTTTTTGCCTGGCTCAGCAAGGAATAGGAAAAGCCATAAGGTCTCAATATTCTGGGGCTCCTGCTCTGCACTGGGATGATGTTCCCCTACTACCAGCCCTGGGGCTGCCAAAATCCACCCCTGGGAAAGGCAAAAGGAGGGAGTTGTAGGATTCAGTCAGATGTGATGGCTCTGATGGGAGGAGTTCAGCATCCCCAGAATGCCTGAAGCTCTGGGGCAGTCACTATTGGATAGAACTCCTGGTCAAGGACCTTGCCATGGAATATCCATGTGTTTTCTGGGGATTTCCTGACCCTTTCCAGGATTTTGCTGTCACTTCTCATCAATTCCAGGCTCTCCAGCTGCCTTCTAAACAATTGGCTGCAAATATTGGATAAAAGCATCAGCGGATTCCTGGGTGGTTTAGTGCTGGGAAACACCATGGCATCTGGGCCATGGGAGACACCATTAATAACTGGAAAGGGAAATTTGGGTCTGCAGGGAGCCCTGCAATGCTGCAGATCTGTGCCCAGCACCCAGCACTGTATTTTCAGCCCCAGAAGCCTCTGGAGGCTCAGCCTTCCCATCCTTTCCAAGAGCATCACCCATAGAAGGCCAAATTTTGTTAGTTCATGGATTTAAAGGTCACAGAAGACCATCTCATCTGACCCTGTGTGACCTGAAGCAGCAAATGTCATCCAATTATCCATCTGCTGTGCCTCTGTGTCAAGACCAATAGTGCACTTTTCTTGGCTGTGATGGAAGACCATGCGAGAGATTGCTCGTGACTTTGTTCACCAATTTACCCCATAGACACCTATGGAAGATTTTGCTTCTGAAGGTCTCTGCACTTTTGGGCCCAAAATCTACCCAGGTCTAGGTTGGATGAAATGATCTTAGTGGTCTTCGTCAACCTTCATGATTCTATGGCAGTCAATGAGTCCTTTGGTGTCAGCCCAGAGATGACAGAGCCCTGTTGCAATGCAGGAAAAACCACAGCTCCCCATTCCTTGCCCATCAGCTGCTTTATGGCTTTTTTTGTTGTTGTTGTCAGCCTTTGTTGGGAGCCCAAAGGAAGATCTGTTCCATTGGATGGACAATTTCTTGGTGGGAGAGAGCAGCTCAGCCATGAGGGCTTCAATGGATGCAATGGGAATGGGAACAAGGGCATTGCTACCACAATCCTGCACAAAGGGGTCAAGATGCTGAACTTCAGTCCCTCAAAGCTCCCTGGGAAAAGGCTTTATCCACCTGTGCCTGAGTTTACTCCAACACTCCTGTTTCCATGTGCCATGATACTTGGCTTTCTCTGCCCTCATAAGGATCCCCATTTGGGCTCCCCATCCTACAGGCGCCCCATGGAGAGTAATTGGAGGCAACAAAGATCACAAAAACAGCTGCAAATCCAATTACCTGAGGGTTAAGCACTCAGCTGATGAAAACCAGGGGTTAAAAGCGCTGAGCCAGCAAAAGCTCAGCACCGATCGATGCCATGTAAATAATATCACTTGTTCCCAGGAGCCCATTCCTTTCTGTTTCGGTGCTGAAATCCATTTGGCCCAGCAGGACCTCACTCAGTTTCTGTCTCTGTGTGGGTTCAAAACCATTTAAACGCAGAGGCTGCGCAATGGGGAATCAGCACGTTCCCGTAAAATCCCCACCCCAGGACCTGCAGAACGCTGCTACTTTACTATGTTCAGTGCTGCAAACATTGCTGGGTCAATAAATAGGGGGTGAATGGCTGCTGGGAAATCCTTCAGCAGTGCAGGGACCGCTTCTGACTGCTCCCAATTGATCCCTGGCTGTGCCCGTGTCAGTGGCTTTCTGATCCCAAATGATGAGTGCTTTCAGATGGAGAGAGGGATGCACAAAGGCAGTTCAGGGTATGAAGCTGTACGATAGCCAGGGTGGAGAGCAGATGGGGATCAGGGAGTTGGGGCTGCTCCATCTAATCCAGATCCTTCCCCATAACAAGGACGTTCTCACCCCAAATCAACCCAATTCATACCAGTTTCACCCAGTCACTCATGGCTGAAACACCGGGGCACTTTGGACAGAAAGAAACACAATCAGAAATGAAAATATTCCCTTCTGACATATTTTCTTGGCTTACAGCGGAGCCTCTTTGACCTTCTGCTCTTTCTCCACCCTTGACACGTCCTTTGATGGCATTTATTTGGGTTTTGCCTTAAAAAAGCTGTAAATCACCCAAAACACTTTCGATTTGGACTGAATGGGAGCAGGAGCACAGATGATAACTCTGGAAAGCAGTTTTGTTTTTTCCCCAAACCGCTCCAGAACTGGGAAGCAGAAAAACCCCAAATAAATCTGTTGTTGGCAAACCAGTTTAGGAAACACTGAGCGTGCAAGAGGCAACCCTGGCTCAACCCCTATTGATACCTGGAGGTGCCAAAATGCCCCCAATAAAGGCTGGATGGGATCAGGAGCATGGGGTCCCATAGTGCTGGGCAGAGGAAGGTTAGCAGAGCCTCCCAACACCCAACTGAGTCTCTCCAGCACAGGAATGGCCCTTTTTGGGGAGGGGAGATTCCGGTGATTCAGACTTGGCACAGGGACAACCATCTGCCTTGGCATAATGGGAAATAACACTGCTGTTGATTTCTCCTTCTTCCTCTTGGAAAGATGGAGCCTTTGGGGAGCTTTTTAACTAGCAAGCTTACTTTTGTCAAGATGTTTCCCTAGAGCACTCTCCTGGTTTTTGGCTTGCGTGAGCAATCAGCACAGCCTAGGCAGGGTGGGTTTGGTTCCTTCTACATCAGGTTGGTCTGCGAGAATGGGAGCAAGGCTGGGCAGCTCGGCTGCTCTCAAGGGGTTTCTAAGTGAAAAGATGGGGACTTAATTCCCCTTTAGGTGGCATGGCAGGGATGGGCAGGGATAGTTTGAAGGTCAGACCACATTATCTTAGAGGTCTTTCCCAACCTTAATGGTTCTGTGGTTCAAAGCCTGTCTGGGTCACAACCCCCACAGCTCCAGCCCAGCTGGTACCTGTGGCTGGAGGCCCCAAACCACATGGGCAGCCCCAACCATTTTTCCTTCTTCTTTTCCCCCTCTCCTTCCCTCCCTCCCCCCTTTCCCACCACTCCCAGCACCGTATGATCTATTGTAAGATAACAGCTCCAATTGCTCCAAATTGCTTATTGAGGACTCGGTGGTAAATCAATGACTTTAAATGGGATCACAGAATAGCAATCCTAACAACAGCAGAATAATAGTAAAAAAATAAATGGAGCTGGGCAGCAGAAAGGAGAGGAGTGGCCAGGCTGCTTCATTCATTGCCTGCTGCTGATGTGGGCTTGAAGGGAAAGGGCCATCGAGGAACATGAGCTATCAGGTCCTCAAATAGCCATTTTCTTGCTTTTAAGAGCTCAGGTTCTCTGAGTGAGGAAGAGAGAGCAGCAACACTGTCACTAAGCAACCTCCCAAGTTTTGAGGCTGCGGGAGGAGGTGAGGGGGCTTTTTGTCTTTCTACTGCTGGAATCTTCAGTTCTGCTTGGTCCTGAAATCACTGTGTGTGAGCAAGACAAAAAGAAGATGCAAACAAAAGCACCATTAGAAACATCAGGGAGTGGATGAGTGAATAGTCTTCCCTCCACGTTTTTCCTCTCCTCCTCGATTAATGCATTTTATTTGCTGCATTAGCAACTACACTTTCATCTGCAAGGTGAGAGGTGGCCTCAGCACAGCCAAATGGAGATGTGATGGATGGAGGGCTGCAGGGATGGGGAGAGAGGAGAGCTGAGCTCTGCATTGCCGTAGTGCTGGGCGCAACATCCCATGGGGTAGAAATCACACTGGGTGGGCACTGCAGCAGTGGGACTGAACAGAGATGAAAGAAATCACAGGGCAAATTCTCTGCTGCACTCTGTGGTTATTTCCCATCTCTGCCACCCAACTCAATGTGGCCATAGCAAAGTCCCTGGAAGAGGGACAATTGGGTCTGGCACATCAGATCCCAAAAGCAGGAACTGGAGGAGATGGTGTGAGTCTCAGGGCTGTGTAGATTAACTCCACTCAGCTGCAGGGTGGGATAAGAAGAAGCATTTGAGGAACCAGTGAGTCCCACATGGGCGTGGATTGGGTTTGGGATTCACCCAAAGGGAGAAATTGGGCTGTAAAGCACACAGTTATGCGATGGCTAAAGAATGTTTCCAATTATGGCCACAAGCACCGTGCTATAACCACATAAATAACCACTGGGTTATTCAGGAGGCAAGGACTTGCCTGTGACACGCAATGCACAATTCACTATATTTAAAGGCACTCTGCAGGGCTGGATTTAGCAAACTCATCCCACCTCGAAGAGCAGAGCTCAACTTCCAGCCGGTCCCTGTCTCTCTGACTCCGGATGAAGCATATGCCTCGCTGCAGCGCTTATTCTGTGCTTGATTTATTGACTGATTTATTTAAAGACGTAACGTAGCGCTGCTGACAGCTCAGGCTTCAGAGACCTGTCCAAGAATAATTTTTATGAACAGAGATGGAGGCAAAAATCTAACTGGGTTATAAACTGACATGATAAAGCCATCAGCTCGGCGATGCTCAGCATGGGCACCTCCTGCCTCCCTGTGCAGAATCTCAAGTCTGCATTGGGGTTTCCACCCCTCCAGAGAGGTTTATCCCTCTTTGGAGCATTAGAGAAGGGAATGGAGACCAAGAGAAGGCAATCTGGGAGCATCCTTGCATGGTGCTGTGCCCACCCCAAACCCGATTCTGATCCCAAAGAAGGCACAGGGTGGGAAGTAGGAAGGACACCACAGGTCATGCCAAGGCTGAGGGCTTTGCTGGTGTTGCTGGGTTGCATGAAAAGGACCTTTTGCAAACCTGGTGCCACCCGGGTCCATCTGAAGCTCAAGGGAAAAAAGCTTCACCCACAGCACCCTGAGCTGCTGCTGAGGCCAGGGACAGAATTAGCAAAGCTCCTTCTCACTTTGCTGCTCTCCTTGCCTGTAAATACTTGGAGATAGCAGCCCTAAAAGTACCTTAGAGAGAAGGCAGCGGTAAAATTACATCAAGCCTAGGGGCTTAAACTGATTGAAGGATACATTTTCCGAGCTGATACAGCGAAAGCAGCAGCAAAGCCCTGGTGTGCCGAGCAGCCTGTGTGGTTTGATCATTTGTTGTCCTTCTAACTGGCCAGAGAGCTGGGAAAAGCCCCGAGAATGTTTTAGGAACGTGCTCACAAGGAGGATCACGGCTGCCAGGGGTTTGGGGAACTCGTTAAGTCAGAGGCAAAAGTCTCTGCAATTTACCATGCAAACAATTGGATAAAATAGGAGAGATGTGGTCCTGTCTCACTGCAGGGTTTCTGCACCAATTTGTGCAAGGGATTGCTGGTCTGTTGGGAGGGAAAGGGGCAAAGCAGCCACCCCAGCAAGGCTGCACTGGTGTTTGTGAGCTGAAGGGACAGCTCTGTTATCACAGAACAGCTTTAGGGGTCCTTGAAGATCATGTAGTTCCATCTACATCACTGATAAAGATACTGAAGAACACCAACCCCAAAATGGACTCCTGAGGGACACCACTCATCACTACCTCCAATAGACACAGAGCCATTGCCCATAGACCTCTGGCTGCCACCATCCAACCAATTCCTCATCCACTTAGCAGCCCACCCTGCAGATCTGTATCTCTCTGTAATGCTATAATGGGATAGAAAGTACCACAACGATAGCAGGGTGGCAAATGAAAATAAGCCCAAACGCAGCAGTCTCAGACACAGAAACAAATGATAAGAGCTGCTTACCTTTGGAAGGCCTCAGGTATGCAGGGATCTCCAGCAAGAGATAACCTCCCTTCTACTGCCAGCCCTTAAATGCAGTCTGGGAAGGGATGGATCCTGGCTCCATGCCTTCCAGTCACTCAGGTGAACTGCTTGCACCTGAGCTCCCCTGGGTTGGCCCTGCCTTCCCACCAGGTGCTCAATCACTGCTTCAAGCCATGACTTAGCATTTCCACTACACTCTCCACCTTAGAGATTAAGATGTAGTGCCAGACCAGGTCAAAGGCCTCGCACAAATCCAGGGAGATGCACTTCCTTCTGCACTGATGCTGTCACTCCACCATAGAAGGCCACCAGATGGGCCAGGCAGTACCAGTGTGACCTTACATGAATACAAACCTCCTGCACCACACAGCCCCAATGACTGCCAGTCTTCCTGCCCCACTGTGAGCTGAGGTTGGGGCTGTGTGCTCTGACCCCCCCCCCCAGCACCTCCGATCAGCATTACTGATGGTTTTCTGCCCAGTCCTCAGGGGATCGCTGACCCATCCTGCACCCTCACTGACACCGATAATCGATGACAGCATGCTTGCTGGGAGCAGGAAATGCAGTGAGGGATGAAGGCTTGCTGCACACCGATGGGGGAATTTCCCAGCAGATGAGAATAAATGTGCCAAAAGGATTGTTAAGGATCTTTTCTCACCCCATCAAACCTCCTGTCTGCACGCCAAGGGCTGGAAGGACACAGAGCAGGGGGTGTGTGACCCCGGACCTAAAACTGAGAGTGGCCGTGTCACACAGCCTGCAGACCTCCCCGCTCCTCCGAGCACAGAAATCACAACGTCAAAGGCATTCAGTATCCATGGCGGCCTCCAGGGACTGCAGCAGGAGGGGGAATGTGGTGTCACATCACACATTCACTCACCATTTCCCTCCAAAAGCCCTGCTGCTTGCTCATCTTCCTCTGGGAGCAAGGCTGTGCTGTGCCCAGCTCTGATCAATGGGTCGGGGACAGAGCACTGATAAAAGGACTCCAGCGCTGGCTCACCCCATCACTCCAAAGCAGGGGTAAGAAGAGAGCAAAGGTAAAGGGCAGCATCTCTTTTGGCAGCACGGTAGGGATTTAAAGCATCAATACCAAGTGTCTATCTATGTGATTGTGTCACCATCCAGGATGAGGACAAGGAAAGGGAGCCTAGACATGACACCACGATGGTACTGAATGGGGCAGCACAGGGACTTGGGGGCCATGAATTAATGCTGCCTGCAGCCAAATTATGGGCACAGTGATAGCAAGGTGCTGCCATAGAGCCCAAAAGAGCTGTAAGGATCTGGGAGGAAAATTAAAGTTACATAGGACTAAATAGCACAGAGCTGGCAACACGCTAATATAAATGCTGATTTAAGTTTGATGAAAGCCAGGAAGAGTTCCTCCAGAATGTATTAATTAGCTTGATGATGAGGTGTTTGCAAGATGAAAATGCAAAGCGGCAGCCATGGGGATGAAAGGTATGGAGAGCCTTGGCTGTGCTCCTGCACTGCTGCTCCCACCAGGGTCAGGTAGGGAACTTGCTGTCATCACTGAGAACTGTCCTTAACGATGCTCTAGGAAGCCTGAGATGCTCTGGGGTCACCCCATGGTGCCCAGCAGCATCAAAGCCAATAGGTGCTCTTGCCATCACATCCAGTTCCCCACCTGGGACTATAAGAACCTCCCAGTCCCGCTGTCCCACTTGCAGCAATAAATGCTTGGCCATACCCAAGCTGTCACAGCTCCAGGCTGAAGTGTGGAGAAAAAGACCCTGAAGCCGCTTCCCTTGATCTGTCAAAGGCAGGACTGTAGCTGATGGGCACTCATCACTATTCAACACTTCGTCCTCACACACCTGCCTCTGCTCCTTTCCCTTTGCAGAGCAGAGCCGCAGGTTTGCTCCAGGAGGGCTGGCACCAATTCCCCCAAAGGAGCAAGCAGCAAATGATAAAATGATAAAACAGCACTGGTGGCATTCAGCATTTTTTAGGGAGTGAAGTGCTGGAGGGGACAAACCCCAGCTGCCAGCTGGGCTCACCGCAGTGATGCTGCCTGGGCACAGTGAGCTCTGTGCGGACCAGAGCGGTCAGCTGGATGGGTTTGGTGGCAGATATGACCACATTTTTTTCTCCAAAAGGCTCAGGATTTGTGCACTCAGATCACAGAGGCTGCCTTCATGCACAAAATGGGTAGGAAGGAGTAGAACTGAGAGCTCATGGCTGGAGAAATGCTAGAAATGAGAACATCCTTCACACCAAAACTGCCCCAGACCCAGACTTTGTCTTCCTCTTCTTTTCCTGCACAAGAATTTAAAGAACAGCAAATGTTCCCAGCTGACACCCTCTTGGAAGGCTGCAGGTTAAAAATAATCCTCCTGAAGGGAGATAAAAAAAAAATAAATCCCTACTGATATGAAAAAAATACAAGGCAATGCTCACTGAGCCCATCTACAAACCACCAAGCCTCCAATCCCATCTTCAAAGCATCAAGGACACCTTTCCATTCCCCCAGCAAATCCTTATACTTTGTGGCTTTCCTGCAAAGTTTTCCCTGTGCAATTCATGCCTACTCCCACACCACTCTTTCTTTTCCCCCTTCCTCATTTTCAAGCAATCCCCACAAAAGCAGAGCTTCCATTCCCTGCCAGCCTATGCTCATCTGTGTATGGAGAAAAACCAACTCAGGGGCTTTGGCTGTCAGCAGAGCTTTAGAGAAAATAATGATAAAAGCAGTAAAATATAAACATGAATGTTCTGCAGGGGATGGTAGGATCTGGGGGATATGAAGAGCTCCGAGTTGAACATCAGCACTTGAACTCTGTTCTCTTGGGGTAGTGAAGTTGGACTTTGTCTATGGTGTCTGGGAGATGTGGGGCAACTCTTGGTTGGCCTCGTTCTGTCCTCACTTTTTATCATAGAATCATTAATTTTGGAAAGACCAATAGGATCACACAGTCCAACCATCAACCCACACCTACGACCACACTAAACCACATCCCCCAGTGCAGCAAGTCCCATTTCTCAAACACCTTGAGTGGCAATGAATCCACCACCTCCCAAGGCAGCCTGCACCATTGCATTGCCTTTTGGTGAGTTGGGGGTCAACATACAGCCAATCTCAGCAGAACATCCATGTGAGAATTGGAATAGCCTCCATCAATGAATGGCCATGAACCTCCCTGCCCTGACATCGCAATCCCCAGAAGGACGAAGCACCAGACCCTTTGCCCTTTCATCCCACCTCACCCAAATCATGTCCTGGAGAGGTTCTAAAAGGAACAGCCAAACATCCCCGAATGGCACAGGCCCTCTTCAAAGGGAAAGATATTGATTCAAAGTGACTGTTCCTTTGGAAATTTCTACTGCTGAAGAAAAAAAAAAAGAACATAAACCCCTTTTCTTCAGGGGAAAAAAAAAAAAACAACCCAAACCACACAAAACATGGAAACAAAGCTCAGATCAGCACTGAGCCCTATAATGGGAGCAGACACCGTCCTGCCATGCCTGCACGGACCACAGACAAATTGTTCCGGGTCAGTGAGAAACAACACAGGCACTACTGGGGGAGTGACAGAGCACAGCAATTCACGTCGGCGTTGTTAATTAAGACCTTCACCCTCTGGAGCAGCAGTGACAGCAAAACCTCATACTTGGGCAAAGAGAGGGAAGTGCTTTACACCATCATTGGAGCATCTCCAAACTGCAGCAGCCCCATCGCTTCCTGCATCAAAGCTCCAAGAAGGTCTGATGCGCCCAGTGAGCCACTGGTGGGGATGGATGGGACAGGACTGGCTGGCTGCTGGGGTAGGTACACATGGCTGAGCGCAGGAGAGCTGTGCCTGGAGGCAGAGAACTCAATAATCCATCAGCATCCCAGCACAGGCTCTGTAGCACGACTTTAATAGACTTATCTTTACCACAATAATGTATTTTATTTTTTCCAGCGCACATTCATTATTCACACGCTTATTTCCCCACAGATTATGTATGTCGCCTGAGCTCTGTTCTCCTGCCTTATTTTCACAATGTTGGCTCTGGTACCTACTTATTTTTACAGCATTGTCACCTGCAAACGGGTTTCTATTTAATCGCCAAAACTAATAATACGGCTCAGTGGAGATGTCGGAGGTAGGACGCTCTCTTGCTTCTGAAGTCTCTCGTTTCAAAGAGATTGGCTGCTGGCACCAGAGCCATCCTGCAGCGAGTTGGGGGCTCTCTCACCCCTTGGGGTGCAGCACCAGGAGCCCTGGGATGGAGCTCACTGGTGGGATAAGTGCTTGTGATGGGTGAGTGGTGGAGGCGAGGGACATGCAGTGCCTGCTCTGCTGCACCTGCAAGGCTTGCTTCTGCATGGAGCAGCTGGATGAACCAGACCTTATGAGCACAAATTCTGGCATTTCCTAATCTCCAAGCTGCTGGCATCTTAAAACAAGCCATTTTCCCTTGGCACAGCTTCACCAGGAGCTTGATTTTGACCTACAGTCCTTGGAGCATGCAGACACATCCAGGTACTCACGCACACAAATTGCTCTGAGCCTTCCCCATTCAGGTTGGGAAAGACCTCTCAGATCCCAAAGTCCAATCCCAACCCACCCCCACATGCCCACTGACCATATCCCTCAGTGCCACATCCCCACAGCTCTTCACCACCTCCAGAGATGGTGACTATCCCCCCTCCCCCCTTCCCATACAGCATGTGAAATATGTGATCATATTTCAGAGAATAAATATATGCAAACATCCAACCCGAACCTCCCCTGGCGCAAATAATGCATGACCACACACTGCAACAACAGCACCAACCTCCTTAGCACCTTGATGATCTATGTTTCAGCTGACTCTTGGCTAATTTTGGTGTTGGGAGTATTTTTGTGGAGGATGATGATTTAATGTTCTCACTTTGATTCACAGGAGAGGGAGGTTGCTTTGCAGCAGAGGACATGAGGGCTCGTGTTTGCACACACGCCTTCCCGCGTTGGGATGCAGCAACACAAACACCACTTCTGCAAGCTGTGCCCCCCGACTTTGCTGCAGAAGTTTCTCCTCTCCTCACCTCTAACCCATGCATTATTCTGCCCACGTCCCCGCACTCTCTCCCTTCAATGAGAGTCATAAATAAGGCATAAGGCATGCTAAAAGGGAAGATAGAACATCTGATCTTCTATTCTTGCTTGTTGCAAAGCCGCGATGGATATAGATGCACGCTCCCCATGCAGCCTTTCTGCAGACAGCAAGGGACAAACTGCACCAAGCAGGGACACCCAGCAATCCCAAGAGCAATGGGCTGAGGTTGGCATGAAGCATCGCATCCTGCAGCCAAAATTCACCTTTTCCCCCTGGCACGAGGTCCCGACACAGGGGACATCTCCCACCCTGCCGCTCACCTTGAGAGTAAAACATTCGGCAAATAAAATAAAGGGCATTTAGTTTCCTTTAAGTGTGGTTTCCTAAGAAAAAAAGAAGCCCAGGCAATCTCTCCCCATGTGCCTGACGTAGCTGGTGCTTCTTCTCTCTGAATTTCGTAGCTTACCAACCAATTTCAACCAAATCTGACAGTAGTAATAGGAATCTGAAAAGAATTGTGTTACTACAGGCTGTGTGAGAACCTGCAGCCTGGCAGTGCGGTAAGAGATGTAATTAACAGCCCCACTGAGGAATGGGCCACATTGCAAGTGCCTTCCCTACAAGACAAATCCCTAACTCCAGCTGAAGGGAAAGGCTTTGTTTGCCTCCAAGATTAAAAGTTATTTCAATATTTGCAAGTGAAGCTCTTTTGCAGCAACACATTTTGTCTTCAGTGTCCTTCCTTCTGATGCAGAACTATTGGCTGAAGTTGGCACTGTCCCACAAGGGATATGTTTTGGGGCCAGCTCCCCTTTACCCAGGGTAAGGGATGAGAGATTATGGCCTTAAGTTGCACCAGGGAGATTCAGGTTGGATATATGGAAAAATTGCTTCTCCTAAGAGCAGTGATGCAGTGGTACAGGGAGGTGTTGGGGTTAATGGCCCTGGAGGTGTTCAATAAATGGGTACATGTGGCAATGAGGGATGTGGTTAGTGGGCACGGTGGGGATGGGTTGATGGTTGGAGGAGCCCACGGGGAGCCAATGTAACACGTGCCTTAATTCCCTTCCAACATGTATCATCCTCTGGATGCTCACCTGAGACAAATGCTTCATGAGAAATCAAAGAAGCAAAAAGAAAGAGGATGATAAATACAGAAGCTCTGGCCTATTCCAGCATTACCGGGGATACAGGAAACCCTTCAGCTTCTGGAATAAACGCAACAAACCCCAAACCTGAGAGGTTTGCTAGGAGGAGAGGGAAAGAAAAGATTAATAAATCCAATTCCCAGCACTGGAAGAGCTGTGGAGTAGGGAGAGAGACCCAGGGAAAGAGCGAGTGGGAATAACATAAACACAGAGTCAATGCAGGAGAAATGATTTAAGAGGTAAAAGAAAGAAGTTAAAAAGGGGGGGGGGGGGGGAAATCAACTCTTTCTGAGGGGAAGTGGAAAAAACATTAGGGAGAAAGTAGACCATTTGCTAAACAATAAAAGGGATGAAGCAGATGATGAGTCTAAAATGGCTGAGATGCTGAGCTGCTTTTATAAAAATACCTGCTTTTATCGAGAGAAATGTGAAAAAGTGGTTTGAACAATTAGGAAATAACAAAGGCCTCATGGAAACAACTGCAGGGGAAGAGAAATAGTCAGGAATAGGGAGCATGGCCAAGGCATCGCTGTTGGGTGATCAGATGTAGGGTGAACCCATAGGACTGGTCCACGGGACCCTATCCTGCAGAGAACCCAAATCTGCCATTGGGTTCAGGAGTGGAAATGTAGGGTTGGATCCAACCATGGAAGCTGCTGTGGTATAGAAGAGGTGATGGGAATCCCACCAGGCAAAGGGGAGCATTGCCTCACCTTCTAATAGAGGCAAATTAAAGACAGCAGAGCAAGTTCTTTCTGGATATCAGGATGTGATATTGCTTCCCAGGGGGCTAAAAGATAGAATGATGGAAGTAAATCAAGAAAGAGGAAGCTAAAGTTGAATATCTGAAAGGGAACATTGCTCCAAGTAACTCCCAGATCAGCAGGGAGAGCATCCTGAAGCAGCAGACACAGAGCTGGGGTGGGGAAAGGTCTGGAGGGAACAGTGAGCACTTCAAAGGGGTTGTGGGGTCTGCTGTAAAGACACCACGCTGCCCATGGGATTCTAAAGTCTGACATAAGGAAAGGGAAGGAAAAAGCAAAAAAATAAAGTTGCACTACATCAATCTTCCTCTCCACCAGCCACTTGGGTTCTCTCTTTTAACAGGGAAAGACGGAGAGCAGGTGACGTAGACCCCAAAGGGGGCATGCAGCCACACAGGACAACTGTCTGCTGTCTCTGCTATTTTCACATACAAACAACCCAAGCACCCACTTCTCCCCAAACCAAGTTCCCAACAGTGCCCAAAGAATAATCTTTAAGAACCAGGAGGGACAGCAGGTGGGAACCAACACCCTCCCATTTTCCATGACATTTCTCCTTAAATCTCCCTGAGTCACGCAATTCACAGCCCCAGCATCACTTGAAATGAGAGCAAAGCATCCCCCAAAAGAGCCCATCCCCTCTGCAGCTCCAGACGGCAGACAAAAATAGCTATGTTCCTGCAGCACCGAACCAACTTACCACCAGCCAGGAGCTCAAACCTGCCCGTGTCCTGGGGACCCATTTATAAAGAGCTGTGGAAGACCAGAACCCATCACCTACAGGGAACCGAGGGGCTGCAGGTGGGCACTGCCCTTAAAGCAACAGCTTTCTTGGTGAATGTAGGGAATTAAGCAACTGATTTTGAATTTATTTTGTATTATGGCATGTCCTGGTTTGGGGGAGGGACTTCTGGTCTGTGATCTCTCCTGGAGAAGTGGGGCAAAACAGACAAATGGGCTACCAGGAATGTGTAGGGCTTCCCAAATAGCGGGGTGGATGGGGAAGCTCTCTGAGCATCACCTATTTTGAAGCAGTGTGGTCTCTGTTCCCCACTCCAGATGAGACTCTGTGGATGCAGAACTCCCCGGCCATCCGTGATCCCAGCACACATCTCTGTGCCATGTAGGACTGCAAGGAGCAAAGAGGACCCCAAGCCATCTTCTGGGGCACAATCCCTGGGATGCAGATGCAGCCCATGGTGGGGGAGATGGAACTGTCGGCTGTGAGCCATGCAGCACAGATTGGTGGCTGGTACCAAATGCCTTGATCCGTGAGCTAAAAATGATATGTGCAAGTCAAACAGGAGAAACAGGCCAGAAAGCAAAATTGAAGAGATTTGGCAAGAAAATAAATGTTGGCTTTGTGGGTGATGGGCCAGAGGAATCAATCTTAGGGCTGGTTTGGAGAATCTGTGTGTGGAGATCCTGAGTGCAAGACGTAGGGATGCTGAGCAGAAGGCTTGATGTTAGTATGAGCCCAAAGTGCTTTCTATTTAAATCTGGGCCACTGACCATCAAGAGGGCTGGCTCCTCAGTGTTCAGCTCCTTGTAGCAGCTTCAGTGTGACTTATGGGTACATCTGAATGGGCCATAGTGTAATAAATGAAAATGAACGTGTTGACCGGAGATGTTGTGGATGCCCCAACCTTGGAGGAGCTCAAGGCCACATTGCACGGGGCCTTGGGCAACCTGATCTAGTAGGTGGCCACCAGCCCACAGGAGGGGTTGGAACTGGATGGGCTTTAAGGTTCCTTCCAACCCAAGCCATGCTGTGGCTCTATGATCCTATAAAAATCTTTCCTGCCAGTACTTGGTTTGGGTTTATGCTTGGGAATGAGGAGCATCACCTCGCTGTGGTAACACATCTCGGGTGTTCACCTGCTGGAAGTGCCTTGGAAGATGTCAGCATGAGACCAAGACAAGCAGCCTGTGCTGACAGCAGGCATCCGACCGGAATGGGCTTCCAGCTAAAGCAAGCTTCCAAAACACAGAGTCCTGGTGTCAGAGCTGTCAGGAGATATGTTGTAAATGGGCCTTGGATGTACCAGCACCTTGTAATGCTGTACAGAGAGCTTGGTGGATTGAGAGGAAAAATGATGACTTTTCAGAAGAAATAATATTCTACAAATTGGAGATGAAGCAGTACGTTGTACTGATGTGAAGCCACCGGTTTTATACAAGCTGTGCAAAAAGGAGTTTATCCTAGGAGAAGTGGCTCCATGAGAGGGCTGGGCAGTAACCCTGCAATGCTGAGGCACACAGCAGTTGCTGGAGAGTTTGTGTGAGCAGTCAGAGCAGGCAGTGTTGATCCACCTCCTCCCCTAGGTCCTCTTTTTACTCATATTTGTTAACTTGGTTCTTTCACTGTTATATACTTATCACAGCTCCAAGCTCCAGCCCTTTTTCCTCAAATAACAGTGAGAAACACAACAGCTCAGATGTATCATCATGTTTTTTAATATATTTGCCCTCCAGGGCTGCACAGAAAGCACAGAGAAATTGTTCGGATGGCTCAGCCTGGGGATGGAAAGGGGAGCTGGGGACAGGATGAGATGACAGAGAAAGCATGGATGTGGGGTGGCTGGATCCCTGGGCACCTTGTCCTGGGGCTGAGGCTGCTGTTGTGGGCAAGCTGAGACAGAGAGCTGGGACAGTGCAGAGAATGGACAGTCAGACCAGGCTGAGGTCACCTGGAGCATCCAGGAGCTGGATCCACCTTCCAAACCCTATGGAGTTTGGGCCAGCGTCTATGGAGGAAGGCAGCCAGCCAGTGCCCAAGTGTCCTGAGGCTGCAGCCCCTGTGTTCCCTGCCTGCAATGTCACTGCTGAGCCCAAGTGAGCCATCCTGGGTCAAAATAACAACAGCTGAACTTGTCAGCAGCACCTCGATGTTGTTAGCTAGGATGAGGTTTACATAGAGACCAGGCAGAAAAATAGGGCTGGAAGTGGGAGGCAAGGAAAGGTCTCAATTCACACCTTTCCACAGAAAGCCTTCCCAAACACAACAACAAAAGCCAAATCTGTGGCTGTAATTAGGAGCTGGGAGGAGGGGGGGTAAAAAAAAAGATGTTCGTTCTGCATGACATTTCTTTTGGAGTTCTCTTTTGTGTGAAAATGGAGCTCGTGTGCTGCTCAGTGGCTGGGGCCAAGGCTGCAGGTCTGCAGACGAACGGTGGCGGTGGAGATGCTGGATGGGGACACAGGAAAGGACGTGATGAAGACGTTGCTGGCAACCCAAAGGAAGCAGCACTCTGTTTCTGCCCCAACCTTCACCCCATGGGCACAAAGATCTGGGCTCTTCCCATCGCTGCTCTCATTTCTGATGGAACTCAACCAATGCACGGAGGCTGCTCCGCTCATTTAGCTCATGCCTAGTGCTTTGTTCAGTGAAGCAGAGCCCGAGGACATACTAAAGCCACACACTGCTTCCCTTTCCTGCCAAGGGGAGAGCAAACCAAAACCCATCCCTCGTGCCTCCCCTGTGTTGGACCGTCGGCTGAGGGCTTGTAAATTACTTTTTAATTTGCTTCAGTGCAGCAGAGGGAAGCTGGGAAGAAGGGCTGGGGGACTCGCTCGTGAATTTTTCAGAGTGAGCTCCGCTTGCTCTTGCATGAAAAGGACATGCTCCAAGAGTCTGGTTTTGCCTTGGGAAGGAAGCTCTCTTAAAAAAAAAATAAAGAGAAAAAAGAGATACGGACAGCTTCTGAATTGTGTAGAACGGCCCGGAAGCTCTCCCATATCAACATGAATAACAGAGTCGGGTTGGTGTTAACAGACTGCAAACTGGGTCGTGCGGGGCTGAGGAGGGTCTCCTCTGCCCGGCTGCTGATTTAGCATATTTTGATTTTTTTATGTCATCCTGGCACGTACTGAAAAGGAATTGTGAAGAAGCTGATTCCTCACCAAGGGGAAAATCCTCCTTTTAGTTGGTGTTGGGAACTGGAGTGCGCGTAGATCAACACAGTGCAAAAGAATAACCTGAAAATCCCAAACCAAAGCAACGCTTCCTTCCCTGAGTGTTTCATGGCAGATTTCGCACTGGCTCCATGAGCACGTGCTTATGGGAAAGGCTCATGGCCCCAGCACAGTGCATGAAGATCATTTCCAAGAGTTACGTAGATGAGGAGCGAATGGGGCCATCAGACCTCTCCTTGCCATCCATTACACAGCACTGGCACAAGATGCCTCCTGCATTGTCCCAGCTTGGCAGCTGCTGCCAGGCTCTTGCTGCCGTGTTTCCACCCATCCCTCCTGCACCATATGGCTGTTTCACACCAGGCCCCAGGAGGCCCCTTCCAACAGCTGCTCTGCTAATGAGTCCTCGTTAATAGCGGGACTCTGGAAGGGCACCAGTGATGCCCCTCTTGAAGGTGAGCTTATGAGCCTTGACCTGGTGGGACAGTCCCCAGGAGGTGCCCAGAGACCTGACCACACCAGTCCTGTGTGCATGGAGCTGCTAAATCTCACCTGCAGTGAGATGGATGCATCACCACATCTCATCCCACTCATGCCTCGTGCTCCAAATAAACACCCACCCCAGGGTCATACAAGGAGATCAGATGCTACAAAGCCAATATATCTCACCAAAACCACAAAACCCCAAACTTAGCCTAGCATCTCCAGGTCAGGAAGGAATAGCCCTGACACCAGCAGCTCAATGCCTAGCCTGCAGCTGGAGTGACAGTAGCTTTGCCCTCGAAGGGTTAACGCAGAGCCATGTGGGGTGATGGAGTAACAAATTTCACTTTGCTCCTATTTGTAGTTAAAAAAAGCACTAATTCATCCTAAATCTGCCTGAAAGAGCCTTAAGTGGTAATACGCCGATAAGACGACTTTATTTGGCTTAGCATTTAGAAAGTTTTATGTGTGTAAATGGGTGAGGATATTGCAAAGGCTCATTTTCTCTTCTGCCTCTCTTGCTTTTAGAGCTGTCTGCTTCCCTTCTGCTCTGCTGCCGGCAGAGCTTCTAGAACACCATGATTCCCTCAGCATGGGCATGAACATTTCCTGTTCCTAAGAAGGGTATCATCATTGAAAGGAAGACCAGCACTTGCTTGGCTGAATCAGAAGAGACCACTTGGGTTCCTCCTGGCTCCAGACCCGTTCATCCCATTGGTCCAAGGTACCAAAGAGTTCCCTAGCTTGGCCATCCAAACCAACTGCTCCTGTCAGAGCCACAGGTCTTATGCAAAACCTCTCATTTCAGATGGAGATTTCTTTTCATGATCCCTTTATTTGCTCGCGGGGCATGGTGCAATAAATTAATAAGGCTCACCAAGTGTTCCTGCCAAAGGTTAGCGTGGCTGCGAAGAGATCATTAGGAGTTGGGAGCAGGAAAACAAACACAGCCGCGCGCTGCTCCGTCCACAAGACGGCAAATTCTGTAAAGGTCAGTTATCAAATAAATGAGAGATGAGAAATCTCAGCAAAATGCCCCTTCTTCTTAAAGCATTCTGAACACAGAGCTCGATGGATGCTGTAATGGGCTTTGGTCTGTCAGCTCCTGGGGTTAATATTTGCAAGCAAGGACTTGTAGTCAACTGGCATTGGTGAAATCATGGCCAACAGGGGCTGGAGCTGCACTTCCAGCACCAGAGTGGCTTGTTCCAGCACCCAACACCGGGACCAGGGAGAACCCAACACAGGGACAGCTTGGGGAGCCCAGTTTCAGGGTGGAGTTGGAAGGGATGGTGCTGGGAGAAGCTGAAACGTTTCATCCCGGCACTTTCAGAATGAGATATTTCCCTTCAGGACTGCTCCCCTGGGATTGTTTTAAAGTGAATTGTTTTGACTTCTTCTTTTTTTTCTTTTTTTTTTTTTCCTAATGGAAGGGCTTTTTAAAATAAAAATTGTCTGGATTTAAAGACAGAAAAAGGGAGATGGGCCCTGAAATGATGTTTATTGGGAGGAAAAAAAATACCCAACAACCTTTCCCACTGATTTGTAGTGACAGATTTTATAGTTTTCCTCTCTTACGTCTCCCAGACACAAGAAAATTTGTTCCTTTGGGTTGATGCTGCCAAATAAACCACATCAGCTGCACTCGCCTTTAACCCCCATGGCCCTGTAGACATCCCATAGGATAAACCTGGGTACAGCATCCCAAAGAGGAGCATCACCACCACTGCATCCAGGAAGAGCTTCAGGAACCTGCTGAGCATCTCCAGTGCTCCATGAGCAAAGGCTCTTCCCAGCGTTGCTCCATTGTGTTGTTGGGATTGCAGTCACGGAGCCATGAGTGTGCTCATGGTTAGGCTTGAAGGCTCTGGCAGCACAGCCATGAGCTGACCGTGGCGAGCAGGGGGCTTAATAAAGCACAAGAAATGCAAAGCAGAACGGAGAGCGCAGCTCCGTGCCTGCCCTGACCAATTTCTGACAGCCCAGGAGGAATTGGGATGATTTCAGTTTGGTTTTAGCATTATTCCTATTCCATTTAGCTAAATAAATAGAGGCTGGGTTTAAACTAATTTAATCGTGTGCATGCAGCCAACTTGCACAGCTGAAAGCAAATCATCATTTTTATTGAACTGGTGCGGCTTGAGTTTTTAGAGGAATAGTCTGCGATGAGATGAGTTTTCAGAGGGCTCCCTGCCCTTTTCACCAGGGCAGTAATGAACTGCTTAATGGGGAGAAATGAGACAAAGCACCAAAAAGAAAAAAGAAATAGAGAAGCAGTGGCCATGCAGCTGGTTTTCCAAGAGATGCCCACACTTACAGCAATGTTGCATTTGCCCTGGGCTGGATTCTAGACTTGATGAGTTTATCTGCATTTAGGATTTAACAGGATCTTCCCATAAAGGTTCACGACACAAGAGCATCTATTTCAATGGCAGTAATGTGGAAACAGGTAATAAACAAATATTTGAGATCCAGCGTTGAGTCTCATCGGCTTACAACCAAGCCTAATCCAGATGGCTTAGGGGCAGCGATGACACCTCCCAGCACTCTGCATTTCCACCCATCCATCCTCCAGCTCACACTACTTATACCTGCCGGAGTGACCACGTATTGGTATTAGGAAAATTCCTCATTTCTGGGAGTGACTTGAGTATCTGTGTTAGCAGAAATTCCCTACTTGCTGAAGGCAGGGATGCAGCAGGGATGCAGCCTGGTGTGGGTTGCGATAACCCGGCGGCGGCTTGGTGCTTTGCCACGCCATTACTCACGTTTGTTTACCGCAGGAAATTCATCTTTTCGGCTCATGCTGGGGATTAATTAATGGTTATGGCTCCTGTGACCCCGTGATTAACTCATTTTCACATAATTGCTTGAAGACAAAACGAGGTATTAGTAGCTGCTCTCCTTCCCCATTCCCGTTTGCCATGGCCTCAGGAAGGGCTCAGCAGCCAATAAGAACTTGGTTTTCCTTTCTTTCTTTCTTTTGTTCCTGCATTTTTTCCCCTGCATTTTCTTTGCATGTCTCTTGTAGATGCAGAAGAAGAAAGTCAATAAGAATCTGGGTTAAGAGCACATCCCAGCAGAACCCTGTTGGCCTTTCAGACCTTTAGGATCCCGATGACAAATACAGACCAAATGTTTCAGAATTGCCATCAAATGATCACATTGCACAGCAAACACAGAGAGATGCAGCAGGTGGGTGGGATCCATCATGCACCAGATTCCTAACGTCCTTGGAAGGAACCAGAGCAGTCATAGAATCATAGAATATCCTGCATTGGAAGGGACCTATAAGAATCAAGTCCAGCTCCTGGCTCCATATAGAACCACCAAAAAAACCCAGCCCATATGACTCAGAGTCCAGCCAGCCATCCCCATCCCACACAACCACCTCAGGCAGACCCAACCACAAGGAAGGCTCAGGATGGAAAGCCGGACCACAGATCCCAAAGCCACCTTCTGCAGCTGTCCCTGTGCCAAGCCCCCTGCCTCAGGTCCCACCAGCTTCCAGCAGCACAGGGGAGACTGAGCCTCCCCCCCAGCCTAATCCTGGCCCCTCAGGGAGTGCCTGGAGCTGCTCCCTCCCCTCCTATAAAACCACTTCAATCCGAGATTACTGAGCAAATACACCCAGCTGGCAGAAATAATAAGCACTCAGCAGGCAGCCAGCAGCTCTGCTGGGCTTCCCTCTTCCCACACCCTTAATCTATTTTTCATAGGAAGCCTTCGAGCAATTTAAGCCATCCTTTCAGGCAGGGAGCTTTACATTCATACACCAGGCCTTGCCCTTTTTATCCCCATCGGCCACCAGTGTGGGACAGGAAGGTGACAGTGCTGTGATGTCCATGGGGTGGGATGGCTGGGGAGGAAGAAGGTCTCAGGCTGCAGATAAAGTTGGTGCTGACCATATAAATGTGGAAAGTATGATCATGGGGGATTACAGTGTTGAACTCCCATCCAGAAGCAAGAAATTGAGGGGCATGGGACCCTCAGCACAGTGCAGAGAAGGACCCCACGGTGAGACCCTGCCTCAGGGTCATCCCTTGAGCAGGAAAACCAGGTTAAATGAATGAGATGCATCTCCTTCCTCTGATAGAGGTTTCCATCGCACGCAGCCAATCTTGCACAGGCACAACAGGAATGAGAAGAAAGTTTAATTCGAGTAATTATTTCCTTAATTTCTCTTCAGCTTCAAATGGCTTGAAGTGCCAGAGGGATTTCTGGTTTTGGTTATGGTTTGGTTTTATTTTTCTTTCCATTTTCATCCTATTCTTCCTCTCCCTCTTTATTGGTTCTAATTGTGTCATTAGTAATTAATGACTTTGGAGGGAGACATTTTCTTTTTAATTAAATGAAGAAAGGAGGAAAGCTGTAGCGATGCACACATCGTTCCATCTCTCACGTGGACGGGGATTTCCTGAAGCAGATTTTCTCATTTCTATCAATTGGAGCCTTCTGGGCTGGGGCCATTTTCCGTGCCTGTTATGGAGGGTTCATCCTCCCACTGCCTCCTCATCCTCCTAAGGAGCTCTTCAGCACCTCTATCATTCAGTGATAGAATCCGAGAATCATTATGGTTGGAAAAGACCTTTAAGATCATCCAGTCCAACCACCAAACCATCCCCAGCATGCCCACTGGCCATGTCCTAAAGCATGGGTCCTTCCCAGCATCTGAAGAACGTTATAGAATCCCATCCCAATGGTGCTCTAGATGCTAAAGCAATAGTAAAGCCAGCACTGCAGCCCATCACTTCCAGCAGGACCGATCCCTCTGCAGCAGAGATCCTCTCTCTGCTGCCCAGCACTGGGAAGGAGTGCAGGAAACAGCATGTCCCATCTGGTAAATGGCCAATTACTCCTCCTGCCGATGCTCACTGCTCTGTCCAATTCACTCCATTTGTCATTGTTGGTGGGAGTGGGACGGGAGGCCACTGTGCTGAATGGGAACTGATTTCTTGGATGGTGGCTGGGCTGGGCAGGCAGCCTAAGCTCTGGGATGTACAAATTATTGCTGCACGCAGGAGGCACGTGCCGGATCCCAGCATGCAGCCTCTCTGAGCCACTGGGAGCACTGGGTCTGCATTGAGGGGAAGCATCAGTAGGGTGCAACATCAATTTTGGGAGAGGATAACAGCTAAATGCCTTCCTTGTAGCTTCATTAACACTTCGCAAATCACTTTCAGCTGTTGGTAGAAGTGAAGGGACAGCAGGGATTTGGGAGAATAAAGGAAGGCCCACATCTGCACGTATAGTGCTGTACCGGACACAGCAAAGCGCAGCTGGAAGGAGGGATAATTGGCCCTGAATTAGCAGCTGATGTGCTGGCACCAACTCCTGCAAACAGCTTGGAGCAGACACCTGCCCAACAGTCAGAGGAATTGAGGAAAGAAACATAAAAAAACCTCAAAACCTAGCACGGAGTTCAGTCCCATGTCAAGAACACACAAAGAAACGAGCATGAAAGAGCACAGGGCATTTTCTTGGGCCATTATCTGAGATTCACAGCCCTTCTCAGCACATCATCTCAGCTCCTGCTGCCTTCCTGGAAAAGCTCCACAAGAAAGTGAGGAGGAGAAGAGAAGGAAAATGGAGAGGGGAGAAGATAAGAGGGGATCAGGGTGGTGTGTAGGTGGGAGATGCTGCTGGCACCAGTGGGGAACCCAGGGATGCTGAGCTAAGAGAGGAGCAGGGCTGAAATTTTGCCTTTCTGCTGGTTACAGGCTGGGAGGAGAATGGGGCTTTAAGGGACAGTTTACTCCTTTCACCCCCATTTCCTTCCTTTTTTGCCCCATTTTTATTTTTCCAACTCTCTGGGAACCTCCTGTTAGCTGCAGCTTGGAGAAAGTAATCAAGCTATTTCTAGGCAGAGAACTAATTTAATGCATGGATGACTTTAGCTCAAAAGAAGAAATAAGGACAATCAGGCATCCTAAGGGAGCAGAATAATAGGGTAATTTGCACAAGATAAGGAGCAAGGGGGGAAAAAAAAGGACCACTACTTCTTTTGAATAATCTCCTTTATCAATCTCCTTTTCTTATTGTGATGGCCACTACCCCTGGGTTGCACCATGCCCCATGATGGGGTTTGGTGCTTCCATTGGGCTCCCACCTGGGCAGGAAGGCACTGGGAAGTGAGGTGGATACGGGGCTATTTGGGGCACTTGGAAAGGGTAAAGGAGGTGCTGATGTCCCAGAGCACAAGGGAAGGAAGAGAAGGGAAGGCATGGAGCAGCCCAAAGACGTTCTTCTGGTGGTGAGACCAATACCTGGAGCTGCCTGATCAGATGGGGAAAAAAACAAATGTCAGCATGAAAATCAGCTGGAGGTGAAACATCAAAGTCTTCCCTTCCAGGTGTGTGGAATGAGAGAAATTTCCACTTTACCGAAATGCTCAGTGATTTATTTCCCTTTTCTCTTCACCAAGAAAATCTGATTGAAAGCAACACTTGCAGGAAGTTTCCATTTTCAGAAAACACTTTTTCCCATCAATAAAACTATTCCCGCAGAGGATTTCTGAGCTGTGCATCAATCTACAGGGAAGGCCCAATGCTGAGAGCCCAGGTCAGTATGGTCAAGGTTGGGCTGCTCTCACTGCAGGAAGCTTTTCTGGCTGATTTTTCTCACTTTCATCCTGGATCAGCTCCCGTCGCCGTTATTCCACTGTCTGGCTGTGGCCTCATTGCACTGATGGGGAGAAAAAAAACCACACAAAGTAGGTCAGAGCACCATTTGTCAGCTCCTTTGCACCGGGCGGAGTGAGTGGAGCCAGCAGCTTAATGGATGGAGCTCACTTGTGAAATTACCCGGCACAGAAACATGTGTACCTGCAGGGCTTGGGGGCATGAGGAGAGGAGCTGGGAGCCCATTGCAGCCCATCTCCTTCCTGCTCCCTCCAGCTCTTTCGCTGTGCTTCCAGATGTGCTCTCCCCTTGTTGTGTGATGAGTCTTCCAAGCTCTGAATTGCTGTGCTTGGGGCTGACCCCAACCTGGGATGCCCTCAATTGTTCTCTGAACAAGTGATAGGAGAAGTCGGGAGGAGACGCTTCATTAGTCTGGTAATTTCTTGCCCTTGACAAAGTGAAAGTGGGTATGGGAAGGAGTGCACATGGGAGAGCAGCTTTGAGAAAAAGCCTTAATAAAGCATCTTCCACAAGACATCATCCTTGTAAACCTCTCCCAGGTGTTGGCAAAAAGCTCCCAAGGCAGAGTGTGGGCTCAATAAATGAACCCTGTGGGGTTCCAGGTGGATGGGGTCCCATACTGTAGTCCCCATTAAGGGGTGACCCCCAGCACAGCACTGGGGATGGGGACCAGTGATGCTGGCAGCCCACATGGTGCTGAAAGGAAGAGAAGCCCCAACTCCAGCTCTGGGTCTGGGCGGGCTGGGAAAGGCCCCGTGGACTGAAAGCGAGAGTGCCAGGAAAGGAATGTAGCATCTTATTAGCAAAGGCCATCTGAGCCTCTAATTAAAATTTGCCTAATGACCTGGCTTCTTCGTCATTTTCACTATCACAGATGTTAATTTAAAGTGACGGGTACTTAGGCAAAGACAAAATTAATTTCTCTTTCAGAAAGATATTAAAGGGGCAGAGCCCATGCCAATCTGCGGCCCCACTGTGCATTCCATACGGCCAGTGCAGTGCAGGAGGGACAGCAATGAGCCACATGTTGCTGGTGCTCCTTCACCCCTTGACCAGTTGGAGGAACAGATCCAGAAAACAGAGTCCCAGTCTCCCAGCAGCCCCCACTGCTGTCCTCAAGATGAGGCAGCTCCCGCGTGGCCCAGGGATATGGATGCTACATGTCCCCATGTCTCCCTCACTGCCAGCCCTGCCTGTCCCACATGCGCCCATCTGCAGGTCCATCTGCCAGCACGGGTGCATGCAACAAGATCTTGTAGCTTGGCTGCATCCCTTCATATCCCCATATAGCGATGTCAAGCCATTCTCCTTCTACCTCCCACCTCTTGCAGCCAGTAAATCTGCTCATGTGTTGCTCCTCTGGCACTGCATTGCTCCTCCCCTGTTGTGTTTCTCCTTTGCCATTGCGTCGCTCCTCTCCCAGTCATAGAATCATAGAATGATTGAGTTGGAAGAGACTGTTAAAGACTACATGGTCCCACTCCTCCGCAAGAAACAGGGACACCCACAGCTTGATTGGGTGCTCAGAGCACTGTCCAGCCTGACTTCGAATGTCTCCAAGGACAGAGATCCACCACATCCCTGAGCAGCCTGTGCCAGTGCCTCCTTTCCCACTGCAATGCTCCTCTCCCATTGCATTGCTCCTCTCCATCCTTCTTCTTGTTAAATCAGAGGCTCCAGTGGATTTAGTGTTCAGCGTCTGTACTCCATACCTCATCGTTCATGCCACATTGATTCTCAATTCCAGCCCTGTAGGTTATTTAATTGGGCAGATATCCCTTCAATTTTCTCCTCCAGCGATATTATTGATGGCTGAAGTCTATCCATTTCTTTGCACGGGGCTTCAGAAGGAGCCTGTTAACAATTATAACAATACTCAAACACTTTGCTCTCAATTGTACTTCACAGCCCCAAATCTCAAACAATCCATTAAGCCCATCTTGGAGGCATTAATTGTTCCAGGTTCAGCCCTTCTAGCTGCAGCCATAGCTCCTTCCTCTCCATTCCACGGCCAGCTGCTGGCTGTGGTCACTGGAAGCAGTGATGTGTGCCAGGTGAAAGCAGCAGGGACGCGGGATCCTCTACCTGCCCCCAGAAGGACCCCAAGCCCCAACCAAGGGATGTTGTGCATGGAGCACACGGTGCTGAATTATTCTGCCCCCATCGCACTCAGTGCCCTGAAGGGCAGAAAAACACTACACTTCAAGCTTTACCCTTATCCCTTAATTTTTGATGGATGCAGCCTCAACCTGAAAATGAATATTTTACCACAGTGTAAGAGCTGAAATTACATGAATTAATTATACTTAAATATTTCACAGGGAGGAATAGCGGGAGCGGAAGGGCCATGTTGGGGCCATGCCCAAGCAGGGCTGTGATGGCCCAACCCCCTTCCCTTTCAATCCCAGGTGTGGGCCCCCCCAGCAGCTCCGGTTGGGACCTTTATCCCAAGGGAGCCACCAAAACCCCAGAGATCCCAATATCCATAACAGAGAGCTTGGCAGACACCAGCGGATATAATCAGCGGGTGTTATTCCCTGATTCATTCATGCTTCTGCTGTTTCTTTCCTCATTTCCACATGCCAGCCTCAGCGGAGCGCTGGAGCATCCCTGGAGCTGAGGGCATCAGTGAGGAGGAAGAGGAGGAGGAGGGGGAGGAAGAGCAGCCACCCCGGAGTGGCTCAGGACAGAGGTGTCTGTGCAGGGAGTGCAGCGGGGGAAGCTCAAACGCCATCTGCTCTGCTCGCCCTGCACCACTCAGTGAAGCGGCGCGCTGCTCTCTTTCCTGGATGCTAAAAATACTCCCTTAAAAAATAAAAAGGAAAAAGAAAAAAAAAAAAAGAAAAAAAGAAAATCTGGAGCAAAAAAATAAAAAAAAGGAGATGGGAAAATGTGAGGAGCGTAAACACAAACTCCATGGAGGCCAGAGCCGTCCCTGCGCTCTTCCCACCGCATCAGCCCTCTTTCTCTATTTGCTCCCTCTTTGTCTCACATGTTTGGGGATTTGGAAGCACTTATTCTCTTACAGAGCAGTGCTGCAGTGCTGCAGTGGCATTGGCTGCACAGTGAGGTGGGGGGGTCATGGTCCCTGGAGGTGTTTCTTAACTGTGGAGATGTGGCACAGAGGGATGTGGTCAGTGGGTTGGGTTGGGGTTGGACATGGGGATCTGATAGGCCTTTCCCAACCCTATTAATTCCATGATTCAGGGCAGAAACGTGCTATTCGTGGTTTCCTCCAGTTATGGAAACAGGCACACGTGTGCACAGCGCTGTTATCTAATGGAGGTGGGATCCATCAGGGAGAGGTTCAGCAGCAAACTCAGCAGCTGCTCAGCCCATGGCCCCTCCATCCCTTTGCCTTCCCCACGTAACCCCCAGGAAGGCATCTCCTCTCCTCAGCCTGTCACCCAACCTGGATCATTTTGCCCTCCAAACACCACCAAAGCCTCACGAGTAGCAAACCCTACTCACAGAAGGTGCAGAGCAGTTCAGAGCTGGGGAAATTCTGTGAGCTTCCCCTTCGTTGGGCAGTGAGCAGGAGGGAGGGAAGGAGAGGGGAAGGATGAAAAAATCTCTTCCTGGGGAAATTAAATTGGACTTCAGATTTACAGGGTCTTCATTTTGTTCTGGTGATAATGAATTAAGCTCTTGCTGGCAGTTATATTGCTGCAGGAATAAGTAGCGGTTAAAAGCACTTTTGGAAACTATGACTTTCATTTGAAAGCCGCCACAATTTACATTTAATCCATTCATTAATTCATTTATTTATGCGGCTCAGGTACACATCTCACACCTCCCTGCCTTCCTGGGATCACTGACACGCTGCTCCCAAACCCAGATGGCTCTGCAAGGACCCAGTGTAGGACACATCTTCCTACAACCATTTGGGTTCAGCCCCACACCTTGTCCCCAACCAAGACCATGCCAAAACCACCCTGGGACTGAGGGCATCCCATGTGATAGGATCACAGAATCATTAGGGTTGGAAATGACCTCTCAGATCAACCCCAGCCCACCCCACCGGGCCCATTGACCACAGGCAGTGCCCCCAGGAGGGCCACGTCCCCCCCAGTGCCATGCCCCCAGCCCTGGTGTCACCTGGCACAGCTTTGTGCTCCTCAGCCAGGAGCTCGATGTTAACGCTGGCTTTGTCGGATCCCACTGGGCAGCTGGCAATAGGATCCCAAACCTTGCTGTAATTTATATGGCAGTTTTCATTACTTCCCTTCTCCAAAGACTTGTTCAATAAATTACCAGTTTATGAATTCCAAAGTGTTCTGTGCAGCCTTGAACAAAAGGGAACAGGAAGGAAAAAAAAGAAAAAAAATACAGCCCAGACCAGCTCTAATGGCAGAGCTTTTCATCCTGGAAAGAAAGCTGTTACTAAAATGAAATCCCCACGTGGATAATGCTGCCTTCACAAGCCAGAGGACTGCAACGCTGTCATGTTGCATGCGCTGCCGTCACTGGAGGGCTCAGAGCAAGAGCTGGGGTCAGTACCTGGGAGCCTCTGGCTGCCTAAACACCACATGGACATCACATGAAGGCCCTCCTCAAAGAGCTGAGGCACCTGAGAGGTAGACAAGTCTTAAGAAACGGTTAAGCTGGAGCCTTTCCACACTGCAGGGCAGCAAACATGGGGAAAAATAAATCAATACCACCACCCACTGCATCTCCATCTGCCATTGATTTATGGCCCTGCTGAAAAGCCTTGCTGTCCACAATTATTGGGCAGTCAGCTCCCATTTGCCACGATTCCATCACCTCCCCTTCCCACCCAGCAGAGCGCATCCTGTGCTGTGTGGGACCAGGAGGTCCCAGGGGGCACAGATGCACGGTGGGATGTGGTCAGGGTCAGGTCTCACCCTCCAAAGGGCTGGGATAGCAGCTGGAGCCCAGGGGCACCTCTGAGAGCAACAAGGGTGAAAAGAGCAGCCAGGTGGGTGTGAGCAAAGCCAACCAGAAAATTACATCTTGCCCCGAGCGGCTGAAAATTCAGCTTTATCTCACAAGAAAGCAGAGCTGAGCACAGGGATGTTCCTTCCTAGCCTTCCTGAAAATCTTCCCAGCTTCATTCTGCTCCTTCAACCATTTCTATCACGTCACACTGACCCAGGAGGTTAAACCAACCCCATTGCCAGTGGTGAGAGCAAGAGCTGCTGCTTGCATCTGTAGACCAAAGTTGGATGTGAAAGCTGGCTAAACTGAATTACCAACGCATTGAATCATAGAAGCATTTCCTTTGGAATGGACCCCCAGAAGCCATCTGGTCCCACTCCCTGCAATGGGGACACCCACAGTTCCATCAGTGCTCAGGGCCCTCCAGCCCAACCCTGAGGGTTTGCAGGGATGCTCACTGCCCTTATAGGAAACAACTTCCCTACATCCAGCCTAAATCTCAAGCCTTCTGTCAGTTTGAAGCCCTTTCTCCTTGTTCTACCACAACAGACCCTCCGAAAGAGCCCATCCCCTTCTTTCTTACAGCCCCCCTTTAGTTTAGACTTCATTTTGGTAAGAAAAGGAGATATTGTGGAGGGTCTGATTGCAGAAGTCGGCCCTGAATGGAGGACTCCAAGCTAAACCAACCTGCTGTTAAGTGAATGAACACATGAAATAAGGCTGCAACTTCAGGAGCTTGGTCTGAAGTGAAACACACATCAAGAAACAAAAGGAAGGGCTTAGTGAGCTGGAGAGAGGTCATGGATATGAATATGCAGGGCATCTAGAAATGCATGCAGACAAGAGGTGTTAGAGCTGCTAGAAATCCCAAGCAGGCGGAAAAGGGACTAACAATAAAAGCTGGCAGAGAGGAGCAGTAATGGGCCCAGCAGTCACTCAGAGCGGCGTTGGGAGGATGCAGAGACCCTGCATGGATTAGAAGGGAGAAGTCCCTTCTAATGGGTCATGGGAGCCCCAAAGGTTTTGACAAAGCAGAAACTGCACAAAGTCACACAGAGTTGGAGCCTGTAAAAAGGCACCGACACAGACTGCAAGATAGAGAGCCCAGAAGCTCTCCAGCCTAACTACTCCTGTTCTTCTCTTTGTTTGAGATCAGGGAAAGGATTAAAGCATAACTGGGGGCGCTGCTTCACCTCAGCTTTGAAGCAGATGGAGGTTTCCCATGGAGGTAAATGCCATACAAGCGAGTGCAATGGGAGCAGCCATTCCCCAGAGTGGGGAAGAACAGGCACAAGGGAGATTGTTTCTGCCAACAATCATTTTTATTACATCAAGATAAAGTATTATTGGTTTGGAGTACAACACATGTGGGGGCTGTATTTAAACAGGAGATACAAGCCCATTAATCCGATCTTGTAGAGGATGAGGTTTCACAGCGGAGCTAATTGAAAGCAAGTAAATAGCAGCACAAGGGTTTAACCAGAGGAGATCCCGCCAGACTGGGTGGATTACCACATCCCATCTGTCTGCAGGACCAACTGCTCTCAGCCACCCAGAGCAAAAGGACCTGGGGATGGAGGCTGCAGGAACACACAGAAGAAACTCTGCATAGGCTAAAACAGCCGAGATGGAGGCAGGAAGAGCACGGTAGGAAGATGAGAAGCTTCAGCAGCTTCGTGTCAGACCCACATCTCAAAAGAAGGCATCAGAACATCTGCAGATGGGAACCACCCCTATGACCAGCGCAGCACCGGAGGACCATTGCCTCCATAGAGAAAGCTGCTTTTATTTGATCATTAAAATGAAATTCTCTTCATCTGCCTGAGGCACACAGTGAGACCGAGCCTGCTGAGCACTTCTAACAGCCCTTGTACCCCAGAGGAAAATTCAGATGAGATTGGCTGCAAAATAGGAAGTGAGGATATTGCACTGCAGGACTCGAGTGCCCTACAAGTGATATGAAACTGCGCTGTAATGGCAGGAGGTGTAAGGCCATGCATATGGACTGCCCACATTCTCTGCTTTTCTGCCAGTCCCTCATAAAAAGGGCAGTTCTCCCCTATAGGCTCATGGCCAGCAGCTGCTACCTGCAGAAGAAATCCCAAAGTCTGTAGGATGCCCTGGGCCTCCTCTGGGTGGAGAAGGAACTGTTACTATTAAATGAGGGCATGAATTCCCTTTCCCTCCTCACAGCCTGTCTGGGACCTCAGATATCCCTTTGCCTGCTCTAAGTGGATTCCTATGGAGCCACATCACCACAATCTCTACAACAAATCGATTCTGTGAGCTGAGGCAGTCATCTGCAGAGCAGCCAAAGATGTCCTAAGCACCTGGATGAGAGCCTGAGCAATCTGCTCTGCACAGAGAGGGCAGAGGGCAGACACAGGGCTGTCCTGCAGGCTGGTGTTCTCCTTTCTGCTGCCTTACAATCATAGAATAAACTGAGTTGGAAGCAACCCTTAAGGATCATTAGTCCCTGCTGCACATCAAGAAGCACCCAATTAAGCACCGGGCTTTCAAGCTGGCTTCTTTGAGTGCCCTTTACTGAGGTCAGATGGCTGCCAAGGTCACCCACTTGTGACTCACAGATGTACACCCGCTGGTGCTGTCCCCATTCCATGGAGCAGCAAGCTCCTACATTTCAAGAAGAGTTCCTGCTCCAGGGCTCCCCTGTGCCCATGGGCTCACATGGAGCTTTTCACAAAGCTGCACCTCTGCCCAAAATCAGCATCTTCTTGGCTCCAGTCTCCCCCCTCAACACGCAACTCCATCGCCATGGAAACCCAGCAGTGGGAGATGGGTTGCCTGGCAACCAACACCCAGCTGGACCACACCGCTGACCCCCAGCACTGCAGCCCTGGAGGGGTTTTAGTGTTGGACCTGTGATGGGGACGGTGAGACAAAATCCCAGCCCTTGGGAAGAGGTGGGTAAAGAGACTCCATGCAGCACCTCTACATCTTCAGCATCCCTGGATATATCCCTCCTGTGCTCTGTTGGAAGAGTTGGCATCAATTCACGACCAGGTAACAGCTTCAACAGCCCCCCAAACAATCCTGGGATGCTTCAGGCTCTGCTTTCACCCTGGACAGCAAGAGCCTGATGAGCAAAAACACACTTCATCCCATGTGCACTGCCAGCCCTTGGGATGTGGAGAGATGGACCAACTTCCTTCTGGAGGAAGCAAGCAGTGAGCAACCCCATTACAGCTGATAATGAAGGCAAGGTGCACGTTCTTCAGCGCACAGCCTAATCTCAACCAGATGAAATGCAAAAAGCAGAAGCACTAAGGGAGAAGTCAGCATTTGCAAAAAGCAGCCAGAAGAATCAAACTGCCTGAGATTGCCAAGAGATCAGATAAAAGCCCTCATTACAACCTGCCAACGTGCGTGTGATGGAAATAAAGATATGGCCATGAGATAGGGATGCATGCACACAGCCATCTACAGCCCCCAGCAAAGGCTTTGTCATTGGGATGGGTTACATCATGCCGAGTGAGGGTATGGCCTGAAGTAGGACAAAGTAATTTTGCATGAACACGCACAAAGGCACAATGCATGCAGCTGGAGAGCTCAGCAGCACCGTGTCGAGGTCTTTTTGGCTCCGGTACAAAGCAAAAGAATGGAGATAAATAAGGAAGGATGTGATAAAGCATGCATAACTCTCACTAGGGTCAGCAGAAATGCAGAGAAATGCAGAGCTGACAAAGCAGGCTCAAGCAAAACCATCTCAGAAGTGGAATGGGAAGAGAAAAAGAGGCGCTGACATCACAGACAGAGGGAAGGAAGGCAGGGTTACACGCTGGGGGACTGGGGATGGACATGGCCATAACACATCAGCAAGCTTCTGAATCACTGGAGTGGGCTGAAATCCCAATGGCAGCAAGGAGTCATTGGTCTGGAGGCAGAGGGTGTCAGAAGAGATGGCTCAAACCACAGCCATCCCATTCACTGCAAAGGGTAGGCATGCAGGGAATGGTACAGCTCCATGTGGAACCTCTGGGAGCAACTGCAGGAGGGGACACGGCACTGCAGGCTCTAACTGCAGTGAATTGATGAGATGTCTTCAAGGTAAGTAGCAACAACGGATTGCACAGCCCATAGGTGGGCTCCTCCAGCTAAGGGATGCTGAAACAAAGGGAGAAAAAAGGACTGACCCTAGAGTCTGGGCTGATGGGGAATGGGGAAGAAAAAGAACCAACATGGTTGAAGATTCTGGGAGTTATGAAGCACCAGCAAGGACTTTCAGTGCGGGATTGCTTGGCAGAGAGGTCACTGCCCTTGAAACGGCCACAGAAACGTGGAGCATCAGAGAGGAGGAGAGTACTGTGTTCATCTGTAATCCATGCAGGAGAGCCAGCCCTCAACAAAGAAGTGAGCTGCTCACACCCCAATGGAGCCAGCGTCACCTGCAGAGCAATCAGTGCCACGCACTGATGGAAAGGCGGCTCTTCAAGGAAATTCACCTATTTCAGTGCTCTCTCAGCTCATACTTTGGCTGGGGATGTGGTTTAGTTGGCATGGTGGGAGCTGTCCTGGTGGGATGCCCAGAGGTCAGGAGCAAGCCTCAGCCCAAAGAATCCACATCCAAGGGCTCAAGGATGCCCAAGAACAACTCAGTGATATCTGAAAGACACAAAAGGGCTGCAGACCCCATGCATGAGTACGGCGGTTGCAATCAGGTAACACTGGATGTTGGGTTGAGAAAAGCCAACCAAACACCCCACGTGCCTGGAATCAGCTTTTAGGGAAGGGAGTGCACAGCCCAAAGGGGCCCATGACCAAACTGAGCCACCGCAGGAAAGCAGCGCTTGGAGAGGCCTTCAGGGAATCCAATGCAAAGGGTCACTGCTAGGCTCATATCTTATTTATTGGCTTCATGAGAAAAAAAGTTCTGAGTTTGTTTTTTTTTCGTGCTTTATTTTTTTGTGTGTGTGGAGGTAAGCACCTAATTGAATTCAGGTTCTTCAACTAATGAAGAAATGAGCTGAATAATTAATTATTGGAAGATAAATTATTCACGGCAAGTTGCCATTCCAGTGTGGGAGCTGCAGGAGGGTTTTTAAAGTTATTTCCCTTATTCTCATCTTAAAAAAGAAAAATGCACATACAATCCTTGCTGCCACCCCAGCACACCACGGCAGTTTTATCATCTCCTCATGAGACATTAAATGACATTCCCAAAAGGGGAATCCATGGGAGATGCCAGTTGATCATGGATAATGGAACCTCTATAACTAGGCACAGCAAAGGAGGCCATTTAACTCACACAACGCGCCTGAAGGAAACAAGAGGCCACGTGATACTGAGCCAAGAATCTCATTGACTCCACAACCCACTCAGATGTTGCCCACCGTAGACACAAACCTGCCACAAAGCCCCATATCTGCTTGGCCTGCTCAGCTTCCCAGCACCTTTAACACTGAATAGTGTTTGATTCAGGGAGCTGCCTCTAAGGACCCCATAGCCAACACACACCACAAGCCCTACAGGAGCAAGCTGCCTGCCAGCCACGGTGCTAAATGCATCCTCCTGCCTCATTTCTTTTGTATTTGGAATATCTATGGAGCATTTCTACCTTTTCCACTCTGCTATTTACAGTTTTACCATCTGTCTCTAACAACACAGCCATTTTTTTTTGACACATAAATAAATTCCCCCGTGCATTTAAGTGCTTTCTTATTGTCTTTGACCCTTCTGGTCATTCATAGTCCATTAGTTTCTTTGATTCCTTTCAAGCGCTACCTATATTTTTAGGTAACACATCCCTTCTATAACATTCCCTAACACCCTTTTTAGTTTTCTCCCTCCTCCCCACACCTGTGCAGGATTCTGAAAGCCCATTTCCACAGCACTGCAGTGGCACACTGGGCACTGCAATCCAATCACAGCTCTGGGCTTTCTGATTCTTGTGTTCCCTGGTCTGTACGGAGGGCTTCACCAACATTCAGGCTGTGGTGAGTACAGTCTGTGTGCTGTGAGATCCCCATCAGCTCAGGTGGGTCGAGCTGTTCTCTAAGGCACAAAATGCTTCACAGGTTTAGCCCTCTTTCCCACTCCCAGCTCTAGAACCCTCTCTCTACAAACAACAGGTAACTTCGCAACTGGCCCCATTTGTCAGCAAAACCTGACAGCACTTAAGTAGCTTTCACCTATTCCCCGCATTTTAAAGCCCAAATCCTTGGGGTCCTGCTCTCAGGGTGCCCCCTCAATCCCTGCAGGGCACCCAATCACCACAGCAGGCACACTGGGAGATGCTGAGCTCCAGGCTGCCACTAACAACATTTAAATGTGACATCTTCATATCCACCATAACACATCAATTCCCTCCCAGAGAAGGCTGACACAGGTTCTCTGCTTGATCAAAGACCTTATCCGGGTCACCCCCTGCCCTTCCCAATCTATTCTGCCTGGGGAAATAGTGATACCCCCAAACCACACAGCAGCTCTTAGTTAAAAGCTGCCCAAAGACTCTTGGTGCACAGTGGGCATGGTTGGCAAGGTCTATGATGCAGGACAATGAGAAATCCCACAGCTAATAACGCCCCGTGCCCTGCTATGTCACTGCATGAATATCAAACCCTCCAGGGACCCTACCAGGCTCCATGCAGTGCCTGTCTGTGCCACCTCTCTCCCTCCATACCCAGTGAGGTATTTAACCAAGAGAGGAAGAAAGTGGTTTTGGTAATGGTTTTTGGTTGTTTTTTCCTCCTTCCTTTAAGTGATTGAAGTGCATGAACAAGGCAGCTGAGAAAGGCACTTGAAAGCATCTTGAGTCTGGTTAAAGCTGGTTATCCATCTCGATTTGCATAATGATTATGCAAATGGCAGTTTGCATAACGTTCCTATGATCTACAATCACTTTAGGGCTTCGTTGCAAGAAGAGACCACAGAGAAAGCATCGAGCAGCTGTCAGTCCCCTGATGGTTGGGGCACTGCAGCGCATCCCCCTCCCACCCAGACAGCTCTGGGTCCATCTGACTTTGGAATTGCCCAGGGGTGACTCTGTGCTTCTCAGCATTAATTTCCCCTTACCTCACACAGTGAGGTTTTAAAATTCATTGGAGGTAACACCACAGAACTGGAAAAGGAGCTTCAATCGTGGTGGCAATTAGTCTTTGCCTATCATGTGGGAAGCGATAACATTATTGCCTTTATCCTCACCACAGACAATGCCACAGCACACAACAGGTATCCAGCCACTGTGGTAGGACTCAGTCACAAAGGAACTATATCCTAAAGAACTCAGAGTCCAACCAAAGGAAGGAAAGTGGCAGACTGATGTAAACGTGTGTATTGCACACAAACAAAAGGTTTCCTCTGTGACCCAGCTGCAGGGGCTGAAGCAGGTGCTGGGAGTCATTAAGCTGTTCCTGGGAGCCACTCTGCCTGGCTTCCAGGGCACCCCTCTGATGTCCTGCAGCATTGCCCACAAACCACCATGGAATCCAGGCAAAACTGACCCCTCCACCCCAAGGCCAAACCTAAAGCTGAGTAACCTACAAACCTTTCCTTCCCTGTGCAGCAGGAGCAGAACCACCCCAACACCATCCAAGCCCTCCCGCCCCATGCTCAGGCTCTTATAAAAGCCTTTTAAAAGGCTGCTTCCAGCCCCAGGTACATCCTGCTCGTTCTGAACTTATTTGTACCTCAACTTCTCAGAAATTCAACAGGTTCTGTTGAACAAAAATCCCTTCTTGGAAAAATAAAACTAAAAATCCCACCATGTCTGAATATATTAATGCAAAACCAAATGCTGTGATGGTTGAGATGTCCTTCCAGGTTAATGTAGGTGAATGGATATTTCACGATGGAGAAAAAGCCACCTGCTCAGCACAGAGCTGAGGTTTCATACAACCACAGAATAGAATCACAAGATGATTTGAACTGGAAGGGACCCCCAGAGGCCATCTGGTCCCACTGCCTGCAGTGCACAGGGACACCCACAGCTCCATCAGTGCTCACAGCCCTCCAGCCTGACCCTGGGGGTCTGCAGGGATGGGACACCACTGCCTCTCTGGGCAGCCTCCAATGCTTCACTGCCCTTTATTGTATAGAACTTTTCACCCAGCAGTTGCACCCATGCAGATGCTTTGTGCCCATCCCCATTTTCAGAAAGCATCTTTGCTCCACAGAGAGAGATTTTATCTCCTCATACCTGAAGGTTACAGAAGCTGCAGTGAGTGGAGGAGGATGGCAGGCAGCAACCTGGAACCGAACCAAAATCAAAGCTCTTCAGCGATCCATCTGAAACCACTCGGGATGATAAGAAAAGCAGGAGGTGAATTGGCTCTGCTGGAGAACCTTCCTGGAAATGCCGGCGTTGAAGACATGGAGCAGAAAGGCTTCAGAGAGACGTTCTGCAAGAGAGGGAGAGGGAGGTGAGCAGGTGTGGGCTTTCCTGCAGGACACAGCTGTGGATATAAACACAAATCACTGATACTGACTTGCACCAGAAGCTCCGGCTTCTTGTTTGGGTTTAAATCCCAATACTGGTGGGATCAGTTGGCACTGAGCTTTGCAGGTCCCAAGCAGCCAGTGGGTGATGAGATGAACCACCATTAGTTAATCTAAGAAGGCCATGCTGTGTTTTAACACAAACAGTTTAATAAAGTCTCCCAAGACTTGTGTCCCCTTATTTATGGTGCTGGTGGTTAATGATGCTCTGGGGCATATGTCCTAAGAAGCCATTCCCCATCCATGTATGACAGCCTAACACAGCATTGCTCACAGTGAGGATACATCCAGACTTCTATCCTGCCATGCTTTGCAAGAGACACTGCTTCCCTTTCCTTCTACAGCTTTTTTCTCTCTTATTTTTTGCTATTAGGTTTCCAGCTGTATCCCTGATGTGAACCATTCATTCATGTGTGCATGGTACATGAGCCTCCACTCAAACTTTTCCATTAGGAACTGTCACCATGAAGATCTGGGAAGCAGACTGAGCAACCACAGCGATACCATGGGGATAGAGGACCTGAGCAGGAGCACATTCCCATTCCCAGAACAACCCCCATCTCCCTGCCCAGACCCCATGGCCCCCATCCTGCTCCCAGCACTCGATGCCCAGAGGCCAGCAGCACCCAGATCCCCTCCCATCCCAACTGCTCCCACCCTCACTTCAAAGCTCTGCAAACACTGCTGCCAAGCTCGCCAACATCAAAAGCCCCATCTATTTCTGTTTTACACGGCACCAGGAAGCCATGGGGATATGGGAGGTTTATTTTTCTTAAGTAGAAAAAAGCAAAACATGAGTTCCTGTGTATAAATTCCTCAGCAGGAATAGCAACCCAAATAAAAGGAAGAGAACGCTGGGGTTGGAGACGTCAGTTTGCTCTCCCTTTGGCTTTTTTTTCCTTTTTCTTTAACTCCTAAACTTCACTTCTCCTCATTTGGAGCTCAAATATACTACTGTCCATTTTCTACTGGGAGTTGCAAAGAGTCCCTTCACCTGAGGAGCCCTCTCCCTGCCTGCCATGCTCTCAGCCTCCTTTTAGCAGCCCAGGGACGCAGCTGAGCCCTTTCCTGCCCTCTCCTTGTTCAATTTGCCTTCAGGAGGAGACCAGAAGAGCCAAGGACTGCAGAGAAATCCCACCAGTGCCTCAATCAGAGGCATTAGTCCTCCCTGCTCTGCACTGACGGCGCTTCCCTGCGCTGTCAGTGATGCATTCCTAATATTTGTGCTGAGGTCAGGAACCAAATTACTCAATTGTCCTCAGGACTGATCTTCTGCAAGCCAGACCCGGCCGTGTGGTGCACGGAGCTGTCAGCTCCTCTTTAGCAAGTTCAGCTTCTGCTCCCCGCTCCCCCATTAATCCCTGTCCTCATTAATATCTCCCACGAGGCATTGTATCCGCCACCTTACTGAAGCATGGAGAGAAGGGATCTGCAGCATTTCCTCCATCCGGCACCTAACGCGAGATGAGCCTGACATCTCCTGCACTGCATTCTGTGTCATTTCCTATTTAGCTCTGGGTTTTTAATGACTCCTTCTCTCCAAATTTGTTCCCTGTATACTCCGAGGGCTGGACTAATGTGCCTGAAGTTGCTCGGATTGGTTATGGTCCCATTTCTCAAACAGGGAGTGAAATCCGTGTCAGAGCATGGGTCAGTAAGCAGTGAGCCTGGATGATCCGTGCATCCCCAGTGCTGTGGTTCATAGGGCCGTGGCAGACCCTATATGGTACTGTGCAGGGCAAGGGGTTGTGTCTGGGTTGAGCCATCCACCTCTCGTCCTCATTGTAACAACAAATGGAGGGAAGGAGCCAGCCCTGCTTCTCTGGCTTTCAGAGGAAGACAATCCCAAATCAGAAGTTCTCTTTTCATTCTGGGGCTCACCACAGGGTCCTGGGGCTGCAGGGGGGGACTTCGGGCCAAGCAATGCAGGGCAGATGGAATGGAGATGGGCAGACAGGAGGAGAATGTGCTGATGTATCATAGGTTGGCTTGGGTTGGTTGGGACCTCCATCTGGTTCCAACCCCAAGAGCTGTCCCACCTCCTCCAGTCCCTGCCTTGCATTTTCCCAGCCCTATATGGGTATTCTCCATCCCATCCATGGGTATCTCCAGCACTGGGCAGGACGCACAAGATGAGTTCAGTTCATGGGAAGGGAAACAGCAATCCTTGCTCTTTGAATGTCCTTTCCTCCAAAATTCTTTTCATTGCCTTGAAATATCTTCCATAGGGGAATAACACTCCACACCCAGCCCAGATGACAACCAGAGGCATTTCTTCCCCATCCCCCCACCTGCTCAGGTTGGCTGGAGAACAAGAAAAAACAAATTAGTTCCTCCAAACCTTCCCCCAAACGAGCACCGTCTGTCTGCTTCCCATTTTTAATGCATCCTCTATTTTTTCTTCCTCTCTGTAGGAGGTTTTTCTCCGGCATCTCTGTTTGGTTTTATTTTATTTTAAATGGGAATCCCTTTTAATTAAAAGAATAGGGAAAAGCCCTTCGGTCCCATTCAACTCAAAGCAAAATGGGCTTTTTCTCTTCTTCTCTTCCCCAGAGACTCAGACGCAGCTCAAGGTCAGATCCATCTCACAGAGCTGCCCTAAAACTCGAGGTGAGCACATCAGCTCCACATCACATCTTCTTATTTCCCTTCCCCTCTTCCCCCAGCTTCTAAATCTCCAGTTCATAAAGAAAGTTCCCATCACTGAAGCAGGCTTTGCCCAAAACATAACAACAGCCAACGCTGCTGGAAACCTTCCAGCCCTTCACATAAAGCAGCTCTTCCTCTCTCTGAACTGCGTTACACAGGAAGGCTTGCTAGATACAATGCAAACTGATTGGGCAATACATAATAATAGTAATAATAGTAATAATAATAATAACGTTGAAGTTGAGCAACAGGAAAAGAAAAAGAGCTTGTAACTCCAAACAGTTGATTTCCTCCCATGATGCGGCACTGCTGGGTACTGGTGGGTGCACTGTGAGAGAAATCAGGCATGCAGATGGCAGCCCTTATGAAAAGGCCTTCTGATTCCTCTAATACAACCCAGTAGAAGTACTGACATGTCAGAATGATCTTTCATTATAATCCATTGAGGCTATTAGTGTAATATCCTCCTCTTAGATTGCTGGGTTATGCATTAACGTTGGAAGGATGCTGGTGTTTCTCTTAGTTCGTCATTGCCTAAACCAAGTCCCAGACTCTCTATGTGACAGGATGCTGATGGATGGTCATATTTTTAGCTGTGATCATGTCCTGATACTCTGAAATCAGGGATGTGCTTTTAAAATGTTTCTTCTTGTGCACTTTCTCTGTTCTTCTCGAGCCACGTCCCGCCTGTTATCGTTCCATTCCTACAATAGGATCATTTGTGCTCACACGGCATCGTTCATTTGCTGTTCACAGTGTAACAAGGGAGAAATAAAGCACGGACGTGGGAAACCCAAAAGCATCCGCAGATGAAACCCATTTCTGGTGGAATCACAGAATCATTACGGTTGGAAATGACCTCCGAGATCATTCAGCCCAACCACCCACCCACCACCAATGCTGCCCACAACCCTGGCTGCCACATCCACCCTTTCCTTATACACCCACAGGGATGAGATTTCCCCATCTCCCTTTGCAGCTGTGCCATGGGGAGTGCAGTGACCTGAGGCAGGGAGCCCTACACGGCCACACTGCTCTGCCTGGCTGAGGAACGGGAGCCCTTCTCCTTTAGAAATGTGATGGATGTTCCCAATTATATTCTTCCAGCGCTGATTTAATGTAATGTTTTATTAATAGCAACAATCAGGGGAAAGCAAACAGCTTATTCTGAACACGCCATCCCCTTTCTGCTTTTTTTGCTTTCCCACATCCGTGCACGCGCCGAGTCCTTGATGTCACGGAGCTGGGGGTGTCATGAGGAGGAGGGTTGGAGGAAGCGAGAGCACAATCCACTGAACAGGGAAACAGCTCATTAGTGCACTCTTGACAGAATTAACACAATTGTGACAATATTTGCTTCACTCATCCTGTACGGATTATTTGGAGGGAAGTGTAAATTGCTGGTTTGCTTCCTCGGACGCTAAAAGGCAGCGTAAAATGATGGGGAAACATATTGAACTGCACTGCTGGCTGCAATAGGCTTTGTGGAGCTAGGGGAGGAATACGGTGCATACATCAGCATTGCCCCTAGGCAGTGTCCCATGGAGAAAAGGCTCCTTGCAATGCACCCCTGGGGCTGTAAGGTGCTGTAAGGTGCTGTAAGGTGCTGTAAGGTGCTGGTGCCTCCTGCTGCTGGGGCAGGGGAGTGTCAGACAAAAACAACCCAAAAAAGAAGATAAAAGAGAAAGGAGAGACCCTGACATAGAGCTGCCCTCCCCTCCGACCCCACAGACTCCTGCTCCAAGCTGCCCAGGGCAGCAGTGAGGCGTCCTCACATCACACAGTGCCACGTGCCAGAATACAGGCTTCTCTGCTCTTCGAGTCCTCCCTTCATTAGCGGCTCTCCATCATCTCCCTGTTTGTTTTTGGACTTGGGAGCTTGTTTGTGTATTTATTCATTCGATTGCTTGCCTTAATAACAGCACAAAGCCCTCTGGGCCAGTGGTGATAAACTCCGTGGACATGAGCTTGAGATAGTTTGTTATTCCTGTTTTTGCTCCTGGCTTAAACATGGAATTTAAAGTTCTTTTCTATCCAAAATGCTCTGTATCGTGGTTAAATGATTTCTCTTCCCCCCAGAGAATCATCAGGCAGGCTCACGATCCAGCATCTCTCTCCCTTTCCCCATCTCTTTGGGTGAAGTCGTAAAAGAAGGGAAAGGGGGAAAAAAAAGGAGAGAAAGCTTAAACGGAGCAGGTGTCACATTTATCTTATTTCCAGTGCAAACACAATCAACAAGTGCCAGGCTAAAACCAGACCCGAAACAAAACCTGCAAAACGTTCTCCAAACAAACGCTCCTTGGCTCCCCTCTGTTTGTTTTGCATCTGCAGTCATCCTCTGAAAGACTCCTGCCAAGCAAAATCTGCATCAGGATGAGCTCATCGGGGCCGGATCTGCAGGGAGGTTTCTGCTGCAGGGGGTCCTGCATTGCCCCCCATCACTGTCCCCCAGAGCACCCCCTCCTGCAGGTAACACAGAGAGGCACTGAGCAGAGCTTGGCCATTCAAACCTCTGCTTGGCAGCTAAGAGATAGAGGCGCTTACAGATGCAAATCCCCAAATAACACTTATTTTAGGATTTCTTTTGGTAGATTCTAGGACTGGGAGCCTCGTTTCTCTCTACGCCCACTCCCAGGTGTATCTCAGACCAGGACAGATGCACGAGGAGGAGCTGACTTTGCCCTCCCCAACAAGGCCATAGAGGTCAGCACACAGCTGAGCTACCGTGATGTTCAGATGCTCTCAGCTTGGCTGCAGGACATGAAGCAGAATAACAGGAAACCTCTCAGATGAGGACAACAGCAGCCCTGATAATCTGTCCCACAAAATCAAGAGTTCCTTGGTGTGGGTGGACGAAGCAGTGTGGGATGAGCACCAGGCTGTGAAGTAGCACGGAAGCATCAGGTTTCCATTTCTCATTGCAACACCTGGTGAGGATGATGCAAATAGTCACAAGGGATGCTTTTGTCCTGCCCCAGGACTGGGGATTTCTGCTGGCTTGTTTTAATGTCAGGTGTTGCAGAAGAGGGAAATCCCAGCTTGCTGCATGGCTCCTCCACAGCCCACAGGTGTTTTGGGGCCATCACCCCCAGTTTTGGGGCTGAATTTGGGAGCAGAGAGGATCAAGCTGATGCTCACTAAGCATGTGCAATTCGTTGCACTGCTGGATACACAGAGGGATAAGAGAGAAAGAAGTGCCACGGGTGCCTCAAGTGCCTTGTGGATTTAGCTGGTGCCAGCAAATCTGCACAGACCATAAACTGTCTGATTGCACTTATGGTTATGTTCTTACTAAGCAAGAGGCAAGGCGGAGATTAATCATGTGAAGGAGGAGGAGGAAGGTAGCATGGGGACCCTAAATCCTATGGAGCTAATACAGGCAGGTATGAAGAAACCCCTTTCCATCCCCAGCTCTACCCATCAGCTCCTGCAGGTCCAGAGGTGTTGCCAGGCCCCCCTCCAGAACCCATGTTTCATTTAAGGGCTTTCATCACTTCTTCCTTCCTGTCCTTCTGTCCTCTTACTGTCACAGCTCCCAGCTGGCTGGGAAAGGCTCAGCTCCACTGCAGCCTCTAGCCCCCATCAGGCCCAAGGAGACCACTTGTCCAAAGTCAAAATGTTCCTTGCAGGGGAGGGAGAGGACTTAACAGGAGAGGCAGCAGGGAAGTGAAGTGCTTTTACTGCAAAAGATGTTAATTGCTTGATGAACTCTTGTCATGCAGCATGGCTGGGAAGCAGCTGCATCCTGGGGGAGTTTGTTTGTCCCCTCACATAGGAGATCCCATTCATTTTGGGACCAGGTGATGCCTTTCCTGGTATAGGGGAGCAGTGATTGCTTAACACAGATGGCTACAGGGAGCTCCCCAGCAGTTACAGCTGCGTGTGGAAGCTGTGAAAGGTGGGAATGCGACGGAACAGGAGATTTATGTGCAAAATAAAGGTAGTTACAGTTGCTCCAAAGCATTTTCTCAGCTTGGGCTCAGGGCCGTTAGTCAACTTCTTTTTCTTCATTATTATTGCAAGTTCTCCTTTCTGCCAAGCATTTGCAGAGGGAAAGGGAAAATAAGGAAAAGAGAGGGAAGCAGTTTTAGCTGCCAATCTGTTGCTTGCAAAGCCATGAAAAGCATCCTGAGAGACGAGCACGTGTCATAAGAAAGGAAAAGGACTTTGTGCAGCATCGGTGCTTTAGAGCCTTCCCCTGCCACTTGTCCCCAGGCTGCTGGGCCTGGAGGAGGGCTGAGATGCCCAACTGCTCCCTCCGCTCAGCATTACCAGTCCACAAAGCCAGGCAAGAGCTTAGCTAAGCACGTGGGAGTCACCTCCCCGAGGCCACACGAGCAGAAGAGTGAAGATATATATGTGCACTTGTCAAGCTAATCGGGGCATGGAGAAGGGAGAGCTGTGCCAGCCTTCCACTGCTCTACCATGCAGGGAAAGAGAATTAGAGGGGCAATGAGGAGACAAACGGAGAGAAACATTCTCTAAAGCTTGTTTTTAAGACATCCCTTCCACCCTAGGGCTTGTTTTAACAGCCCATGCCGCACACTAGCTACAGCCCCTTTTATTTACGATGATTATTACGGGCTGCTGCAGGGTCCCCTGGGTCCCAGAGAGGCAGCGCCGGCTGCTATTAAGGCATTTTGTCTTCCTCTAAAATCACATAAAGACCTTCCCTGTGCTCCTCCCGCTGGGCAATAAAAAGCGAAAGACAATCCACGGCGGAGCTGCTCTCAAGCTGGATGGGCAAAGTGCCTCGTTAGCACAACGTGGGTTCTCCGGCACCCCAGGACATGGCCAGAGCCAGGCACACTGCAGCGGGATGGGAGCACCCCGGGCTGTATTCTGTAGGGCAGCAGAAAGCAGGAATGGAGGAAGCTGCCCCGCTTGGCTCTGCTCCCTGGGACAGGAGCCGAACACACATCCAAGGCAGCCAAGAGGGATTTTGGAAAAATTAATCAGTCCAATTGAAATGTGATTGATTGAGGATTGAAAGCCACAATCCAGCAAGCCCTGGAAAATGTAATAGTCTAAAACCCTATTAATTTTTCATGTTCTATCTGCTTTTCTTTTTTTTTTTTCCTATCCCTAGTGGAGGTGGCCTCCTGCCAGGATGTTTGCATGTAAACACTTCAGCTCGCTGCTGGCTCTCAGCAGAGCAGGGATCTGCCCTTCACCCACTCCCCAAATACACACCGGTGAGGAGCACCCAGCTGGTGACCCCAAAGCTGGACACAGGAGTTCTTGTCCTCACTGTGATGTGTCACATCAGAGGTGTCACACATGTAAGTCAATTTCCCTCCTGTGTCCCCTGAGCTGCTCAGGGACCACCATGAGTTTCAAAGAGCTGAACATCAGGATGGTTGGTGGCACCTCAATGATTGTCCCCAATGCAGTCAATAGATCAGTTCTTGGAAAGGAAGGGTAAATCTGGTCTCCAAAAAGTCCTCAATGCAAGAAAACATTCAATGCAGTGACAAAATGTGGATATCTCACATGGAGAGAGCCCAGTGCCAGCAATTGGTGGCTGTCATGGTCATGGCTATGGCTATGGCTATGGTTACATCTATGGTTATGAATATGGCTATGTTATGGTTACATCTATGGTTATGGCTATGGTTATGGTTACATCTATGGCTATGATTATGGTTACATCTATGGTTATGAATATGGCTATGGTTATGGTTACATCTATGGTTATGGTTATGGTTACATCTATGGTTATGGTTATGGTTACAGCTATGGCTATGGTTATGGTTACATCTATGGTTATGGTTATGGTTACAGCTATGGCTATGGCTATGGTTATGGTTATAGTTAGCTGCAGTTTTGAGCTTTACACCAAAGCAACCCATCAAGCATTTTGCCAGTGGACTGGCCTCGTAACTGGCAACTGAAGTAAGCAAAAGCTGCAAGTTGTGCTGTCAGTGTGAAAATATTTCCATTTTCAACAGATCTATTTTGAATTTTCATTCCGAAGTGAAAACATCTCTATTTGTTCAACATTTGTTGTTGGTCTGTTTTTTGGGCACATCTCTTTTTTGTTTTTATGAGTGATAACATTTCTCAAGTGGGAAAAAACAACACGGTTTAGTTTAAAAAAAGACTAATTCTCTGCCAGAAGCATCGATGGAAATGTTTCAAATAGGCCTCTGATGAAGTAATCTGAACATATGCCATCAGACCCAAGATCTGAACTCATCTAATAGCCCTTGTTGGACTGGTTTCCTGGGGAAATGAGGCTGTAAAATCACACTTTCTCTGTGTCTATTTGTCACCTTTCCACCCTGAAACTTTGGCACACCTGGGCAGATTTCAAGCACAGATGGGATGAAATCTTGGAGATAATTGGCTTGTGACAAAGTTCTCAAAAATCACAGTCCAGATTCAGTTCTATTGGCTTTTATAAGTGAAAAAAGAAAGAAGAAAAAAAAAGGTGATAAGTATCAGGCTTCGGCTCTTAATAGGCACAAGACAATTCAAGGAGGACAAAAGGTTTTCAGTTTGGATTTTCTCCTGTGAGGCTGTGGGGCTGGTGTTCACAGCTATACTACATCACAACCTCTTGTTGTTGCCGGCATTTTGATCGTAAGATAGATCCAACCCAGCCGCGGCCTTAGGGCCCCTGCGCATCCATCACCGTGCTGGGTCCCTCCAGCCTTTATTCGAGCTGTTTATTTATGCCCTGCTCTGCCCTGAGAGCCTTTCTGAAGTGTCTTCGCTATCTCCAGCAGCTCCTGTTAAATCTGGAAGACAAAGCGTTAGTCGTCTCCAGGAGGGTTTTTTATTTTTAATAAAACTTGCTTGTGCGCTTCCCCGAGGGACTTGTTGAAGTTGCAAAAGTCAAAGATAAAATGTTCTGCTGCTGTTCCTGGAGAGTGATGCTGTGTTTTCTCATGAAACTCTTTTAATGAACATCTGTAAAGGTCAGAGAAGGGACTGAACACAGTCTGCGGTCCGAGTACCTCTGAACGCTGGAGATGGCATCAGCCACATCCAAGTTCATTCATTCCAGCACTTCGTCCAAAATGGTTTCTACTGGGCTGAAAGAAGATTTGAAAGGGTACAACTTCAACGTGGTAGAAAAAACAAAGCCTGCTCTCCTTCCGGGCTTGCACTTCATGGCTGTCCAGCAGCTCCCCGCATCATGACCTTCAGGTCCTTTGCACAGGCAAGTTCAGCCCACCAGGACAAGATGATGGGGCCAAGGCTGTAAAAGTCAGTCCTCCGCCAGGCAAGAGGCAAGTGTCTGCACCTACTGTGCTGCAAAACAACATCATCTGCAGAGAGAAGCCCAGGGGCAGCTTAGTTCTTGGTCTCTCATCAAGGCTAATGAGCTGATGCACACGCTGGGCTAACAAGGCTGTGCCTGGTGGGTCTCGGAGTGAGCAGCTGCTGGGGCTCTGCCCTGGGCATGGGCAGCAGGGAGATGCTCCCAGAGCAGGGATCCTCATTCAGCCTTCCAACAGGGAGAAAATGCATTTCATCCTCATCAAATCCTTGGCAGGAAACACAGACTTGATGCCAACAAGAAAATAATAATAAAAAAAAAATAAAAAACAACCAATAAAAGGAGCACCGATTTCTCTTAGATGGTTTGAATCGCCATTTTCTGGGCCGAAAGTTGACTTTGTATTATTTTTTAAAGTCTTCTGTTATAGCACCCAAGCAACAACCTACTTAAATATCCCTAAGCATCCCTGAGTGCACACCATGGGTAGCAGGCTTGAGATTGCAGGGGCACAGGGCAGTATGGGGGCACGTCCCTGGGATGGAGGCTGGTCGTGGCATCGTGGGGATGCTGTGGCCAGGGACAGTGGCCTCCAGCTAAGGCTGACCCCTGTAAGATGATGGGATGTCCAGGAGCTCACTTCTCCCCACAGCTGCCCACCATCTTGCTGGTCAGTCCTTGGGGAGCCAGTCTGACCCCAAACTGATCACCCATGGGCAGGAAGACTGGTACTGAAGAAAACCACTGTAGAAAACACTCCTTTACACACAGACATAAATGTAAGCCCTGTTCCACGTCTCTATTGAAAGAAAGGTGCTGGCAGGTTGGACCTGACCCACTCTGTACTTCACACAGGCACCAGCCCTAAATTGCAGCACTCCTGGGATTTCCCATTCAGCTCTAAGCAAGCTCATCCTGATCCTAGGAGCCAGTGCAAAGGCTGGGCGGAGAAACGGCTTTCTTGGCACCCAGATCTCCTCTCTGATTATTATTCTGGTCATTCACCCTCTTTCTCTCTCAATCTTGAGGAAGGAGCAGTGATTTTCTGAGTTGGAATTTGGATGTATTCCCAGTTCCTTCTTTTTCTCCCCCCCTCCTGTTAATTAAAACTAATAAATCTGCTCAACAGAGTTTGCAGAGCAAGGGGACAAGGTACAGTTATCTTGACACAGCAAGGCCATCCCGCTCCTTCCCCCCCTACCTTTTATTTATTTAATTTATTCATGTATTTATTCAGCGCTTGAGTCTGTTCCAGAAATATGTTGCTGATCTCAATTTCTCGTCTCTGCTACGTGTGGGCTCCTTGCCTTTCTTTCCCAAGGAAGCAGTCCCACAGGAGCTGCAAATAATCAACAATTATCGTGGCACGCATCCCTCGGCATAATTACAGACAATCTGGAGCAACGTGGGGACAAAGGCAGTCTGTCTGACACAGGACCCACACCGTCTTCTCCTCCTTGCATGCTCTGTGCATTCCGTGGTGTAAAAGGAGATCGTAGCCCAGGTTTTGGGGTGCACTGGGGTTCTCAGAGAAAAAAAACACAGTTTGTACAGATTCTTTCTTTGGGATGCAGCAGGATAAGCCAACGAATGGGCTTAGCCCCACTGTGGGGTATCTAATGGAGGTGTTCAAGATCATGGATGTGGCTCTAAGCACCCAGCATACAGCAGGGGTTGGGATGGAGTGGGCTGTAAGGTCCTTTCCAACTCAACCATTCTATGAGTCCATGAATCTGTACTGCCACCTTAGAGGTCACACAACCCCACGTCGCTCCAGAGGACATCCTGATGGACCCCATGCTCTTCTCCAGGAGGATAAGAAAGCCTCCCAGTTAGTGCCTGGCCCAAGATGACACAACAGACATTTTTGGAGATGCTGCCCATGCCCAGCTCTGTGCCCACAGGGTGGGGAGACTCCTGGATGGCTTTCACAGCCCTGGTGATGCTGCTTGGCACCAAAGCCCTGCGGCCTCATCCTCCTCGCTGAGAGGAAGGCCGTGCTGGTTGCTATGGCAACCAGGCCTGCTGCTCCAGCCACCCAACTTCGGGTCCTAAATGGAGAAGGCCGGCAGAATGCCAATGTTCTGCTGTCCTTCCAAGCCCTCCCAATCAATATCATATTAATTTTAAATGGCAAGATTTAGGTGAGGCGTGTGGCGGGATGGAGGAGCGGATCCCAGGCAGTGCAGAGGATGGGGAGAGGATTTAAGGTGAATAACACGAGAAGTGAAACAAGGCTGCAATTCACTTCTGGAAAAGAGTAATGGTTATCTTTGCAATGAACCTGAACCTTCTGCCTCAGTTTCCCAACTGAACTGTCTAAACCATGAAAAGCACGTAAGTGTTGATTTGAAGAAGTTGATTATTGCTCCTTGGAAACAGTCACTGTTTGGAGAAAGCTGTTTGTACAGATACCCACATCCTTCTCTCTCTGGAAGCAGCAGCTGTTGTGGGAGACAGCTGAAATGGCAAATGCTGCTCTCCATCCATCACCCAGACACAAGGAGAGAAGTGCTACTTAAGTTAAAGGACAATGTTTGCATAAGAGCAGCTCGGCCACAAATCAATTCATGCTGGAAATTGGGAGAAGCGACGAGTTCCTGGTAGGATGGAGCTGGGGGAAAGGAAATCCCCCTTCTTTAGGGAGCTGAGCAGGTGGGTTCATCATCATCAAACACAACAGAGAGGACTTTGACTTGAGTGAAACAGGAAGATCTAATTCCACATTTCTGCTTCGTGCCAGAGGTCTCTGGGCAGCTCAAGCTCTACCTAATGATCCGTGCTGTATGGGAAGAAACTTAAAGAACATTTGCTATTGAATTTCCATAGTCCATCCTATTTGCATTTAAAACAAGCTTTCAAATGCTGTGCGTGGGACAAGACACATTCCTGCTCAATACCCATCCAATTTTCCCCATTGTGGATTCAGGCTGGCAGCATCGATTGCTGCAGATACAGATGGAGTTGTGTGAGAATCCGGTGTTTTCTGGCCCAGAGGAATCTTGCAGGGAAATAGCTGCAGCAGAACCAGGTGCTCTGGCTGAGCCAGCACGTGGCAGGGCAAGCTTGGTGTTTCTCGATTACTGAGAAACAAAATGATGGCATCCGAGGCTTTCAGTCATTTCCCACCAACTCTGCTCCAACCATTAGTGGTTATTCCAAGGAGAACTGAGCTCAAGTAACAAGAAACATTTTGCTTCAGTTATTTCAAAGCATTACTTTCTACCTTTGCAGCCTCGTTATTAAAATGCTTCTCTCTCTCCTTTATTTTTTTTTTGTAGAAGACATTGATCTACATTTTAAAATGGGAAAATAGTCAGCTTGAATTTCAAAACAAGAAAACACAGCACAGCCAACCAGCCCCTTTGAAAATGTCAGTGGCTGAAGAGGGAAAGCTATCGACAGACTGCGCTGAGAAGGTGAAAGCCTCCCTCAGTTCTGCCCTTACTAAGCAGATCAGCTGTGAGTTGGTGTCTGACACAATCAGCGCTGCTGGGTGACACACACAAGAAGGGACAGAGGAATCCCGGCACCTGTAACCAAGGAGGATGCTTCTGTGGGATCTGCCCATTGCCAGCTCCATCCCCAAATGGTCCCGGATCCACCGTGCCATTTTGAGGCCAATGAGCAATGCTTGGACACACGACGATGCAACACCTGCTTTTGTAGAAGGAGAAGGTGGCAAATTAGTTTACCTCCAATTCTGAGAAGCATACTGAGAGCAAACAGAGCCTACGCGAGCACCTGGAAGAACTCAGAAAAATGAGTAATAGCCAACATGAATTCGTAAAGCCCAAATTGGGTCAAACCAATCTAATTTTCTCCAGCGACAGGGTGGCAGGGCTGGTGCCAGAGGAAGAAGCAGAGGCTGTCATCTATCTTTACTTCAGGAAGGCTTTTCAAGCTGTCTGCCATGACATTCTCATCAGCGTGCCGGGAAGCGGCTCCGTATTGCAGTCAGGCTGTACCTGGAGAGGGATTATCAATGGTGCGCTGCCAGCAGGGAGGGATGTGTCTGCCAGGGCTCTCTCTCTTGATCTGGTCGATTTGATATTCCGATTAACCTCCTGGGTGATGGACGAGGGGAGATGTATACTGGATGTTTATTAGATCTGCAGAGGGCTCACCCCAGGAAGGGCTATTGGTGCTCAGGAGGGCATGAAACCGAATTCAGAGCAGGTTTGAGACCCAGTGATGGGAAATCAGAGGAAAGGCCTGAGCAATCCCATAAACACACACTGAAATTCAGGGAGGCTCGGCAGCTCGCACAAACACCAGATGGGCTGCAACGGGCTGGGCAGCAGCTCGGCAGAAAAAGATCCAGAGCTGCATCTGATGCGAAGTGGAACAGACTGGCGATAACGGCGAAGGGCTGACGGCAGCGCTGGCGTAGAGATGGCTCAGGAAGAGCTTTCTTCGGACAGGGGATGAAGCACAGAAGCTCTCTTGGGCCTTTTGTCCTCATTCGTGTTCAAGGGTTTGGGTCCAGCAAAAGCAATTTGTGCTGCCATTGGGTTTGGTTTAAATACACAGTTATTTCTGCCAGGAGGTTTCCGCTTTGCTTTGTTCTTCCAGCAAAACATCGCTTCATTCTGCGCCTGACACCCCCAGCCTGGCGCTTTTGATCTTTCCTGTAGAGCCAGGGATTAATGCAGTTTCAACACCATTTTCAGAATATCAGCAAATTGCATTTGTGTCTCAGCAGAGGCTGCAGGCTCGGAGCTGCCTTCTCCTTTGGGGCGACGCGGAGAGATGGGGCTGCGACCACAGAGCTGCCAGGAGGAGAAGATTCACGGCCTCTCAGCTCTGCTGACGGCTCTATCCCTCAGCAGCCCCGCCGTAAACACTCGCAGCAATAACTGTGCGTGCACACACACAAAAAGGCTGTTGCTAATAGATTGTACCGCTTGTTGCCACTCTGCTCAGAATGTCCTGCTAATTTTTTTGTTTTCGCTGAATTTTCCACTTGAAATATGAGAGTGGAAGAGAAGCCGTGAGCTGCATTGCTGAGAGGCAGAGCTGCAGGGATGGGAGCTCAGGGCTGGGGTGGTTGCTGAGGGAGGAGGGGGAGTTCCTGCTGGCGTTGCAATGTTGGAAGAAAACAGAAAAGAAACACGAAACGACCCCAACCCAACATACAGCCCAAGTCCTAGAAATAGGGAGCGATGAGAGAACGATGATAACCAAGCATCACCATTTTTAGCAGTGTGGTGGTTGAGCACCAAGATCAAAATGATGAAGGCTGTTTGCATCACTCCCATGCCAAACTTCTTGTCTTTCCAGTGCACCTTCCTATGAATGTACTTCATGCTCAGCCTTGTTCTGGGTTTGGCACAGGGGTACCCAGGTGGCAGAGGCACATCCACCCGTGGGCAGTGCCCAGCACCAGGATTTAAAGGTTATTGAGGAGAGATTCTGTAAATCCAGCCATGGAGTGCAGAAACAAGAAAGGCAAATGGTAACTGGGAAGCATTTCGACGCTGGGAAGGAATACAAATCAGAAGGAGCTTTGCAGTACAGCTCTTGGCATTCATTCTGTTGTCAAAATCCCTAAATCCTGCCATTTTCAATTGACCAAATTCTCTAGGAAACAGCAGCAGGGGCAGCTCACAGTGTTGGGATCTGGGGGACACTCGTGCTGCCCATGCACCTGAGGCATCATGGCACTGTGGGGAAGAAGACCTGGGTAAGCTCCAGTCCCATTCTTACAGACACCCCACAGTGACCCATGGCACAGTGGAGATTAGGGTGCAGGGGGGGACCTGGGGCTGGCTGCTGTGCCAGGAGGAACCGAGCATGGCCATGACCTGAAAAATGCACTGATTTTAGGGGAAAGAGAAGGGGCCCTGCAGCCAGCTGACAGCAGAGCTGTGGTTGGAGCCTGGGACGCTGCTCATGCTGCTCTTTGGGGGAACAGCCTGAAAGTGCCCAAGCCCAAAAGCATGGGTGAGCGTGCATGGGGCCATGAAGGAGCGTGCACAAGGGGCTGCTGGTGAAGGAGAGAACGAAAAGCAGAGCTTGGAAGTGTTTAAACATGCAAACACACAAACCCTCTTAACAATCAGCACGGATGGAAATATTGATGGTTGCATTAAAAGTAAATATATTTTTAATTAAATCATTTTCCCCTTCTCCATTCAAGGGGTGTGAAAGCACTCATAAAATTAAACTGCTGCTTGAATTTCTCTCTCTGCTGCTACGTCCCAACTCCCTGCCTGCTCCCTGCCTTCCCAGCACCTCACCGGCCCATGGCACTGCTGGAATTTGGCTCCCTCACCCCCCTGCACATGGCAGACCCCATGGGCGAGAAATACGCTCCTCCCGTTCCCTCCTTCCCCTCAGCCCCGGCTCCAATGTGGTTCTGAAGGGCTCATTAATCAAAAGGCAATTAATTCCCCATCAAAGGGGCAAATAACAGATACAGACATTCAATAGCCGCCCCTTTTCCACGCTCGAATGTTTCTCTGATTCCTGCAAACCGAAATAAAAAGAAGCCAAAGCAAAAGCAACACTGAATGATTAAACACTCCATTACCATCCTCCAAGGGGGGGTCAGGGCTTCTCTATCTCTGTCACCAGAGAGACAAATAATTCAGCGCTGTCGACACGGTCACCAAAAATGGGGCATGATCAGTAGGTTTGTGAGCATTCCAAAACAGGGCAGTTTTGCCCAAAAATGTGCAATATGCCCTTTTTCCTTCTTACCCTCCTTGGCCTCTAAGCTGTGAGCTGGGAAGCTGAGAAATGATGGAGTTTGGATGCACAGAACTGTAGGTGTGCTCAGCCCCTGCGCCCTGACCAGTTTGATGTCCGCCACCTATAGGAGAATTAAGAGTAAACTACGATATTACTTCTTTAATCACTGCACTTGTAACAACAAGGCACATGATTCAAATGCTCAGCTGGTATCATTAATCATGGTTTGCCGAAGAAAACAATTTTATATTATTAAGGCAATTACTATGTAATCCTTTACGTTGGCAAAAATTCATTAATCTTTATTCATTCTTCAATCAGATCACATTATTTTCGCCTGTCCCACCAAACTCACTGCTCCAAAGTGATGCAAAACCAAAAACACACACAGAAAACCAACAAGACAAGAGAAACTTTTGCTAATGAAGAACTACAAGGCTGGGCAGGAGATACTTCCAAACACAACGAACCCCATCCCTGTTTGAGGAAAAGGTGGATGTGGTGCTTGGGGCTTAGTGGGTGATACTGGTGATGGATGGATGGTGGGACTAAATGATCTCAGAGGTCTTTCCTCACCCTTAATAATTCTGTCATTCCTATTAAGTAGTTGCCAGATGTGATGTTCCAAAACAGAGGGATGCTCACCCAAACCCAACCACGAGGACCCGGCTCTGCTGCCACGACTGAGCTTCCCCATGAAAATCAAAGCTGTGTAGGAAGCAGAGCGCTGCCAATCTGGGTCAGGCTCTTATCTGCTGTCAAGCAAAAAAGAAATTGGCCTGACTTTTTTTTTTTTTTATCTTCGGAGATGAGTGGAACTGCAGTGCTCATTATTAGAGTTATTCTACTTTAATAGTCAAAGAGGTTACCGGAGATCTTTTGATTTCATATCCATGAATTTATCTTGATAGTTTCTTTCTTTTTTTTCTCCGTGAGGAAAAAAAAGGAGGAAAAAAAAGCAGGCTGCTCCCAGGAGGCTGCAGATTCAGTCTCCTTAGCACGCCATTTACAGACCGGGTGGCTAAGCCCTGCTTTGGTTGGTGAACAGGTTTTTCTCTCCAGGGAAACACAAATTTGTCTTCAAAACATCACTGCAAAGTAGGACAGTAATGTTAATGCTACTTTGCTGCTAAGGGAGAGTGAGCAGCTCGCCCAAGGTAGGTTAAGGAGCGTGCAATGGATCAAGAGAGGTCTCCAGCTCATCCTTGGCTTGCTGGGAAGCCATGCTTTCCCTAAAACTCACAGCAGTGACATATGCCCTCTGCCTCCAGAGCCACGTTTGGAGCTGGATCCTAAGGAGGGCAGAGAGGAAAAGAAGGATGAGGTCAGACATTGCCAAGGTCAAACAGCCTCCAACATCTCCAGAGCGAGCTATGGGATCAATGAGTGCCATCTCTTTCCAGATATGGGATCTCCACCTCCTTTTTCCCCCCAGGACTGTAAAGCTGCCATGGCACTCCACTCCAGGTTTGCACCCCTCTGTTCAGGTATTGGAGGAGGATGAGGAGGAAAAGCAGGAGGAGGAAGAGGTGGATGAAGAGGAGGAGGAAGATGAAGAGGAGGAAGGGGGCTACTGGTGTCCTCCCCCCGTTGCCATTCAGCTCCCCCCAATGCACGCCATGGAGTCGACAACACCCACAGGGTATAACCCAAATACCCACAAAGTACAATTTGGATTTACAAGGCAGAAGCAGCAGCTTCTCTGGATGCAAGAGGCAGCTCAGCCTCAACACAAACAACAAAACAACAACAAAAAAGAGCAATATTGTTTTCCTTTGGCGCATGTAACAGGTTGTCATGGGGAAGGCGTGTGGGCTTTCTTCACTAAGGGAGCATCGCTGGTGACCTTTGGAGAGCGTTTGCTCAGAGCCAGCCACTGCATCCAGCACATCCCCAAGGCTTTGTACATCCACAGCCTCGTGCTGCTGTGAGAGACGTGCTGCCCAGCCTCTCCTGCTTCAAACCTCTGCACCTCTGTGCTGCTGTCAGGGCCAAGAGAAGCCTCTGCTGTGTCGTCCTCAAGAGCTGTGTGCATAGCGCTGCAGAGTCACTGAGTCCCTGGAAAAATGCCCTGTATGGAGATAAGTCTAATGAGCAGCTGGAATTGGTCCCAAATCACAGCTCCAACACAGCTCCTGGATGCAGACCTGTAGCTGAGTGGGTGCACCACACTGGCAAGGCTGGGTACCAGCACCGGTGCAGTGATGCCTGATGGATAAAGCAGGGGATCAGCAGCTGATGGTGCCTCCCTGCTTTGGGTAAAGGTTGTCCACATGATTTCAGGGGGTTAAAATACTTATTCCTTCAATTTCTGGGAAAACTGATTCTTGGCCTCCACCCAGCGCTGGGAGATGTGGGGATGGGACATAAAGGCTGAGGCAGAGCAGCCAAAGGCCCGTCTGCTTGTGGGTAGGGGAAAGTCACAGGGATTAGTGAATGCAGGCAAACCTCAGTGACCAGAAATCACAACAATTCGAGACGACTGAGCACAAAGCTGCCATGGGCAGGCTCCATTCCCCAGCAGCTTCCCTGCACGTCCCTCTGCAGAGCAGCCCCATGCCCATGGCTGGGAGTGCAGACACTGATCACGGGCAAAGCTGCTGCTGGGGCAACTAACCCCATCTGCAGCAAAGCGCTCTGAGCTGCCCTTCCCATCCAACCCTCCCTTGAAATTCACTTCTTTGGAAACGGAGCCCTCTCTAAGCCGTGCTCTGGGGCATCTCAGGACGGAACAGGGACTGGTGCACCCACCAGGCATGGGGCTGCAGTCACATCTCCCACCCATTTTGCAGCCTTGGTTTAGTGCATCTGTGGTATCCCCTGCAAGCAGCTTAGAAAGATTTTGATAGCATTGCCGGGAGAAAATGAACCTGCTAATGCTGCTATTTGCTGCAAAAAGGATTCACGCCCAGAACACTTTCTCACAGCAATGATCATTTTTAGCTGTGAGAATGAATTAGCCTTCCACTGAAAAGCCATTTGCATGGGAAAGAGGTCAGCCAGGAGCACCAAAGCGATGATTTGGGGGTAAGGCCCTGTCCCAGCCTGGAGGCTTCACTCTCATTTTATCTCTCCATTTCCAGCCACCCGCTGTGCCCTCCAAAGCTCTTTGCCTCCACATTCCAGCCCAGCACAGGTTGCCCTGGGGCACTGTTTTACCCCACCCGTGGGTAACCCACAGGACTCTGAGCGAGGAGCGTGATCTGCCCAGCTCCTCCACCAGGAGTTAATTGCAGGCAGAGTTTCAATAGGAAAGAGGCCAAAAAGATAATTACCCCGGGGGCTTCGGTTCTGAGTGCGCCAGCCCTTGTTTCATGAGGAAAGGAGCTGGTGTGGGAATAAAGCTCTGCCAGCACGGGGTTTGCAGCTCAACTTGTGGGGAAGGAACACATGGAGCTGCCTGAAAGCCGCTTCCAGCAGCTGGAAGGGATGGGATGTTTGTGCCAACCTGCATGCCAGGGCATGAGGGAAGGTGTTCCTTCTCCAAGGGTGGGCTCCTGTGCAGCAGGAGACCTCTGCCAGGCAGGGTTGGCATCAACTGTTCCATCTGCACAGGAGGTGGGGCAGTCCTCACCCCCGGAGGTGTTCCAGAGCTATGGGGATGCGGCACTGAGGGCTGTGGTCAGTGGGCACTGATAGGTGGGGTTGGACGTTGGGATCTGAGAGGTCTCTTCCAACCTGAATGGTTCTGTGATTCTGTGACCAGCTCCAGGCTGGGCACAACAGACACCAGCTCTGCGTTGCTCCTCTGCATTGCCCCGCTGGGCGGTAAGCAAACTTTTCACAACCGCGCCATTTATTTCCTTCTCCAACTTCCTGCATTACTAATTATCCAAAGGAGATTGATAAACCCGCCAGTTGCCGCTCTGGTTACAGGTCACTTACCGCGGTAATAAGAAGTGCAGAAATCAATAGCCATAAATAGCGGTTGGGAATCAAATTCCCTGAACAGTACTTTAAGTAAGGAGAAGGTTTAATTACGCCGTTGCCTGGCTTACTTCTCCCTGCAGAGCAGGACTGGGCTCCAAGTTTTCCACTGGTCCTGTACTTTGGAGAAGCCAAAGGGTTCAGGCTGGAGCTTGGCTTGGCACTGGGTCCACGTGGCAGCTCCCTCCCGTGGGATATGAGGTGTTGGAGCTGAGGGCACGCACATGGGCAGCTCCTACCGCTCTGCAGTTCCACCAGGAGGGGAAATGACTGCCGGATAGGTTAAACTGGGAAAGTGGCAGTGTCAGGTTTTATTACCGTTAGTGATAAACTGCTGGAGCAAGCCACGGAGCGAAGGCATTTGCATGCCTTGGAAATCACGCTTGTTTTTGCAAGTTGGTGAAGCGCAAGGCTTTGCCATGTCCAGACAACCGCTTTGGAGGAGGTGTGAAGTTTTCCACAGGGTCACACTTTTCTGGGTATAAAACTCTGTCAGCAGAGCCTTTCCTTGGGAAGTTTGAGAAGGAAACCCTCCCGCCGCCCGCTGCTCTGCTCCTCCTTCCTTTGGTGCCACCTCCTGGAGCCCCCCGAGCCCCTTGGATTCCCCAGTGTGCACAACAGCACTGCTTTCCCTCAGTGCCTGCAGTACCGCTCCAGCTCTCCGGGTATAAATGTGGTACGAGATAAATATTGTCACGGCACATTACTCCGGCCCTTCCTCACCAGTACACGCTGCAGACAGAGTTATGCATCTATTTATGCGCGTGTGTATATCTAATTATACTATATAAACTGTATATTCAGCTCTCTATTGTGTGTATTTAATTTAAACGCCAGCTAATTGCCCTCGGTAAATATATATGGGGATTAACGGTATTGAAATTAAATTTATTGGTAATCCCCTCGAAAATAAAACACACCAAATAAAACGAACTCATAAAATAAAAGCAGAGGGCACCACAAATGTGCACACTCTTTGCCATATACAAGGGTGGGGCTTTGCTGTGCAAGACGAGCAAGGTTCCCTATATCTTTCCCAAAGATAAAACCCTCTCTTTTTCTACTCTAAAAGGGGGCTGCTTGGTGGCTGTGGTTTGGTGGAGAACCAGAGGCTTTGAGGATGAGGTCTGATGATCTGCTGGGTTTCATTTGGGCCTCACACAGCTTTTATACAGCAGAAGGGGCTCCGCAGGACCCAGATCTGACACTGACAGTTGGGCTGTATGGAGCATTCCCCATCTGATCCTCTTTTTGGCTTTGACAGCAGATCCGACAGTGCTAAAATTTGCTGTTTAATGGTTTTGTGATGCTATCAGTGTCTGCAGCCCTCCCGGCCGTGGCGCTGCTAATTACATGAGTGTGATCATTTCTGCCCCGCTCCCTCCTGTCGGCAGTGGATTTGTTGCTGTGCTGGGACAGAGACCTGCAAACATTTCAATCTAGTCTGGAACGGACCGTGAACCTTTTAACCCTGCCATAAATCCCCAGTTCTAAAATCACCTTTTTCTTTTTCCCAGCAAGACCACGATGACTTCCATCCACCAACCTCAGCTCATTAAGTTATTCAATCCCACGCCTCACCGGTCTGCAGGCTTCCCCGGGGGGGCTTTGTAGACTGTGCTGCTCCTGGGCCTGTCCAGAGCTGCCCCACTGCAGGGCTGAACCCTCCCTGTCTCTGCCCAGGAAAGGAGCCAAGGGCATCCCATAGAATCACAGAATGGTTTGATTTAGAAGGGACCCCCAGAGGCCAACTGGTCCCACTGTCCGCAGTGCACATAGACACCCACAGCTCTATCAGTGCTCACAGCCCTCCAGCCTGACCCTGGGGGTCTGCAGGGATGGGCAGCAGTCCTCTCTGGGCAACCTGTGCCTCACTGCCCTTACTGGAAACAACTTTTTCCTGTCCATGCTGTGTTCCCTTCTCTGCTCATCACTTCCCCCTGCCAGTCGTCTCTCTTTTTTTTCCTTCTTTTCTTTCCAGCAGAGCCCTCAGGGAAAGGCTGTGCTGACTGTTGTGAGCTGCTCTGTTAGGTTTGTGTTCTGGCCACTCTCCTGGTTAATTAACAGGAGCACAAGGAATGGGGAGGGCTTTGCAGACACACCTGCCCACGTGCTCTGGTCTGGCTGCAGGACAGCTCCAGGGCTCTCCAGCTGTGCCCAAGTTCTGTCCTGGGGTAGGAACTGAAGATGCTTCAAGGATGTCCAGATACGTGCAGGCACCTGCAAGGGGTGAAGGTTGGTGCCCTCCAAAAGCATCTTGCTCTCCCACTCTGCTTTCACCATCCAATCCCTCCTGGATTCATGTGGTCACCCAGCAATGGACCTACAGTCATCCTCCTTGGACAACAATAGCAGCAGATTTGGGGCTATTTCCTCCCATTTGAGCATCTCTCTGCACAGAGGAGGTGCCCCATCCATATAGCACATGGCTTCCAGCCATGGCACGAGCTGTAGCTGTCCTCCTTCTGACCATCATGGCCCAGCCAACACTGAGCAACCCATGCCCAGAAGTAAGGCCATATGCTGCCATATAGCCCTGTGCACCAGCAATCTGCCTCCATCCAGAATGACAGAAAAACCAGTCCATCATTGGTGGAAATCTCCTCCCCCTTTAGACCAAAGCAACTTGCTTGGCACTGGAAAAAAAGCCCCACCACCCCTTGGATCTCTTAATTTGACAGGGCTGGGAGCTAGCAGATGAATATCTTAAATAACTAATGGTGACTCAGAGGAGCATTAAACAAAGATAACATTGTCACTTCTTCTCTGTTCCTCTTTTGTTTCTCACTCTTCAGCTTTCCTGCTGGTTTATTATCTCCTCCGTTTTCCTTCTGATGATCTTGTTACTATGACAGGATGTATATTATCTTTGGCAGCCTCTTCCAGAAGTGTGACCTGTTGTATCAACGCAAGGCAGGAATAAACAAGGCGAATGTGTGCAGAGGAATAAAAGTGTCCTGTGAAACAATGTGACTGCAAGGGAGGGCTGTTTGTCAGTTCAGGGGGTTCATGGCTTTGGTGTGTGGGTTGGGTGTATGGGCTCTTTGCACTTGTCGTGTGCTGGAGAAGCTCCAGGAGGGAGGGTTTCTTTCTTCCACCAGTCTATCTCCAGTTGGGAGCTTCCAAAATGGAACCTCTGGACTGTTTCCTCAGCTTGTCGTATATTGCCTACAGCTGAGACCCAAAGCAACTGCATTCAACAGGAACTAGGGTGACACATGTGCTATGTTGCATGAGATCTGCAGCTAAAAGCAGCCTTAGAAACTCAGATAAGTTAACAGTACCAGCAGGATCCGCTGGCATCACCAGCAGTGCTCACCTTTAGAGGATTGCTGGCCATGGTCTGTGGTCACCAGCCTCCAAACCTCACATAGAGCCAAATCTCAGAGGGACTGTCCCACGTAAGGGTAGAAATGACATCGAGCGACATGGTTTAATGGACATGGTGATGATGAGCTGATGGTTGGACTAGATGGTCTTAAGAATTCCAACCTTAATGATTCCATGATTCTATCACTCACAACAAGATTTATGTGGCTGTGGAGATGACCCACTGCAGAAATGAACTGCCTTCCTTTGAGCTGAGCCCATAGTTCCCAAGAAACCAAGTTCCCAAGGAACTCCTTGCTCTTCCAAACTCAGGACTGACTGAAATACATGTGATTGACAATGTTTGGCACTGCAGAAACTTCTTCAAAGCTGAGCAGTGTCTGGATAAAAGTCACCGGTCTGCTCTGTCTTTTCATATAAGTCAGTAGAAAGCCTTGGGGAAGTAGGAAATCTCATTAGGAATTAGGTTGGGATCAAAATGACCTCCCAGGTGACTGTGACAGGCCAGGTCAGTCTGAGGGAAAATTGCTTGATGAACAGAGCCACCTCAGACTTCTTTGAAGATAAGTACCACATGAAATTTTGATATTACTAAGTATTTAATAGATCTAATTTACAAAGCACTGTTGCTCCCAATTCCCAGAGTGCCGAAAATCTTGCAACCCATTTCTTTACAGGAATGACTTCTACTCATTCATGGGTTTTAATGCAGCAAGCTGTTTAACAGCTGCACAAAATGTTTTAGGACAGGAAAACTAAGCCCTACAGAAGCGTACCAGGCTCTGCTATACCTTCAGCAAGCCTGCAGAGTTATGTAGCTCTGATACAACACGAGGTACTGGGTTTCTTACTCAGCCCTACATGTAAAGTCATCACAGAGATCCCTGCTCACTTGAGAGCTACCAACAGGACAGGCAACCTCTGCTCAGGGGAACTCAAACTAGGGGACAGAGACAGCTCCAGCAGCGGTGGGAAGCCATATGCTGTACACAGCCCTCAGCTCATTCTCTTTCTGGTCCAACACATCCCATCTGTGCACATCCCAATAGAGACGAGGGCATCAGAACTGGTCAGAGCTGGGTTCTTTGTGATCCCTGCCCAGAATTCTGCAACCCAGTGTCACAATGGCACCAAACCACCCCTGCCAGTTGGTCCCTAAGCCAGGGTGGATGGCATCCAGCCCCTTACAGACGGGTTTTGAAGACAGGAATAGCCAGGCAGAACCAAATAGAAAAGTACCCACGATTTCGGTAAGTCTTCCAAGAACATCAGATTTGTCACTACACATTCGAGCACTTTCCCATTCCTGCTAGGCCCACGGAAGCCGATGCTACTTGATCAGAACCACTCTTACTGTAGCTTTCCTTTGAGCACTGTGGGTTTATAGACGAACCTGGGTTTGGGTCCGTACTGGTGAGCACCAGAAATAGCTCACAGACGTTCACAGTGAATGCTTTGCTGCAAACCAACTGGCAGCACTGAAACTCTCCGCGGCCCTCCTCTCCTGCTCTAAAGAGCTGATCAAATGCATCAGCCAGACGCCCTCCTACAGCTTTCCTCCATAGCACAAACCTCACCCCCTGTTTTCTACCTGGAAATCTGTTTAAAAGCCAACGCTTTCTCAGTGAACTCAACTGGAAATAATTTGCCTCTTACCCTGACGAATCTCTTATCTGTGAAGGCTGCAAGCACCCACAAAGAGTTTACAGGAGTGCCTTGATCAGTCAAAGACATGCAGTTTCAGAAGCTTTCTCAACCCGGAGTCTCTGAATGGACTATGTGATAGAGCCAGTTGAAAGAAAGCAATAAGCATGTTTAACAAAAAATAACAAAAAACAACCCAAACCAAAAAGGACTTTCCTTTTCATACCAAACGCTTATGAAGAACTTCAAAAATGATTTCTGTGCCTGCTGGAACAGCAGCAAGGAGATAAAAGAGACAAACCCTGCTCTTCCCTGTTGGATTTCATTTTGACCAAAGAGCAAGCTCTTTTTTTTTTTATATGATTAATTCTCCCCCCTATTCCCTCTGTTACCGTAAGCTGCGGAAAGGGAAAATATAGAAGAACAAGGAAGAAAAATATCACCGTTTGTTTCTCTTTGCTGGCTGGTTTGGGTTTGTATTTGCTTTGGAGTGGGAAGCAAACGCCATATGCAGCGCAAGAACAAGATGACAATGGTGAGAAAACGGCAAGTGATTCAGAAGTCCGTGAGCTGCTATTTCTCTGCTTTCAAGGTCGAAGTTGTGGAGGCACAGCCCAGGCCATTTCCTCTGCATTCTTAGCCAACAGAGGTGCAGGCTCAAGTGCGAGGCATCTCCACCCCCAGAGCCGTCACTAGGGATTGCTGCCTGAACTGGGCAGACTGCTGATCAGCTCCAAGGTGCTGGAAAAACCTTCTGGGAGCAAGATCTGTTCCTCTGTAGGAGGCAAGGCCAACAACATGCCAAACTAAGCTGGCTGGAATGGTCTCTGCCTCTGTGATTAAAGGGATTCATAAATATTCCATGTTTCTTGGCAGCTGGGAGTGCTTCAGTTGTTGTGAACATCTCAAGGGGGATGGGAAAGGCAGAATGAGTCTTAGCATATCTGACACCCTGCAGAGACAATGAACCGGGGAAGGAGAGCGCTCATCTTCTTGCAGAGAAGCATCTCACATAGGGTGATTTTAATAATTCAGCCTTCGACTGGTCTGTTTAAATGTTTGATGCCTGCAAGTTGATTTAAGACCTGGCCTCCTTAGAATCGATGGAGCTGGACGCTGGTTGGGTGCTGTCTGCCTTCCTCATTAGTGCAGTAAACACGTTAACATGGGGTGGCCCATACCTGAATTCTGATCTCTTCCATCAGCATGAAACTGCGGCATTCTCTTGCCACGAGAGGATGACAACCATCCCATATCAGTTTGCTTTTGAAGAGAAAGAAAGAAAAGGAGTAAGGAAGAATAAAAATGCTTAGCTACAAACTACACTGGAGAAGTAACAACCAACAACCTTGCCCTAGGAAATGGAATCAGGCAACAACCAGGGATTGTTGGGATATCAGATCGCCCGCTTCCATAGAGCGGATCTGGGATGCTTGCAACAACCTTGATGGACCTTATTTTGGCCATTCTCCAAGACAGAAGACTGGACCAAACACACTTGGCCATCTGGGAGACACCAGCATTCAAGGAACCATTCCCAGCTCTCCCTGCCACACACTGCCACATTCAGAAGCCCTCTGTCCCATCACTAGAGTTTCCCATCAGCTTTGTTCATGAGAGACCCTTCGCTTCCATGTGAGATCCTGATCCTGTAAGCCCTTACTCTAAATTATCCATGAAATGTGTGGGCATGAGTAATGCATGAGATGAATTATCCATGAACTGGGTTGGTCGCCTTCTCCCTCTGTCAACTCCATAGGTTTCTGCCAGGTATCAAAGCACAGAGGAGGCAATGTAGGCCTCATCGCTACTTCCCCCCCAACCCAAAAGAATCTGCATAATCTGGGAGAAGGCTTAAATATTCAGAGGGGCTCGATGGAAGAACACAGAAGGCAGCTTAAGAGAGCAGAAGGTCAGCAGTTCCCTGAAGAAGCAGTATCAGACCCCAAATCCACCTGCTGGCAATTCACTGCTGCAAAGAGGAACGGCTCCAGCACTGACGGCGACAACATGCCTGTCTCTGACAGCACTCCCACTCCCAGGCTGGTGGAAGTGGAGTCAGCGATGAGATTGGAGTCTTCTCTATGGCAAACACAGCAAAGTCTTCATGTTTGCTGGGTAGCTATTTCTGATTGTGACATGAAAATCTATGCTGGAGCTGCGTTACCGCTTTGCAAGGTAGTTTTTTATCCAAGTCGGTCTGCTTGAAGAAGCAAGCAGGAAAAAGAATCCAGCAAATCGTTTGGTTCTTTTCATCAGAGAAAAAAAACAAAAAAACAAATTATTTTTTTAAGAGAATTCCTGACTATGTGCTTTGTCCCCAGGAGAAGCCAACCACAATGACAACTCCAGCACCACTGCATATAGCCGGCAGCCTCAGCCCTCTGCCCCAGCGCACCCGCCGCCACCCCTCCAGGGCCATCCAGTACATCCTGCTGGACAACTGCAGGAACATCCCAGCATCCTACATCCTAGCCAGCATGGACTCCCACAGGACCCACAGAGGGTCTGCCTCCTGCTACCCCATGAATCACGTCCCCAGCACAGCCATGGGCTGCTGCTCCCTGCTTCCCAATTACCTCCCAGTGTTCCTCACCTTCCCCATCCTCCACTGGAAGCCAGCCCAGGGCTCAGGGCACTCTCTGGATGCTAGGAACAGGCTGCCAGTGTTCCTGCAGCTGTGTGGGGAGGACGTGTCAACCACAGCCCCCAGAGATGCGCGCCTGCAAACCTCCATCCATGAGCAGAAAGGGCATCCCAATGCCAAAGCACTGAGGGAGGGCAAGAGAGGGCAGAGGATGAAGAAGATGTCGGGGTACACCCTGAGTGACAAGGCATGAATGACTGTGAGATAGCTTCTGAATAAAAGTGTTCTTGGAGTCCTTACATCAATAAGAGACATGTTACGAGCTCAGATTCACCGACAGCTGGGTGTTGGCAATACAGAAGGAAGGAAGGATATAGTAGGGTGGGGAGGCCCTGGCACTGCTGCCCAGAGCTGTGGGTGCCCCAGACCTGGAGGCATTGAAGGCTGGGTTGGATTAACACTGAGCAGCCTGAGCTGGTGGGGGGCAACCAGCCCATGGCAGGGGGTGGAACTGGATGACCCAGATCTGGATGCTATTCATGTGTGGAAGGTCCCAGGTTCAGACCAACAGGGACTTCTGAATGGGAATGTCACATCAGCCCCCAAAAAAGAAGATTGGAGACTGCAATGACCAACGTCTAGAGAGGACTTAAAGGAAAAGAGGACAATCCGAAAACAGGAGGAAGACCAGATGGGGGAAAAACAGATCTGCACAACCTTGGAAACAGTCAGGTAGGTACCTGCGAGTGGGGACTTGTCAGGAAGAAATGATGAGCCTGCTGCTTATTTGGGACCACAGAACAGAAGGCGGCGGTGCCTGCCAAGGGCAAAAGGACCTGGGAAAAGATGGTGATAGGTGTAAGTTAAAAGTTATTGATGATCCTTTACCTCGGGCCAACAGCAGTGGCCGAAGCCCACGGGAATTGATTGCAGATGTCAGCACCAAAGCAGAAGGTGCATTAGGAGGAGGAGTGGAATCATCCCAGCAAGGACAGATCAAAGGAACAGGATGAGCTGGGCTGCTGAAAATAACAGTTGCTTGGGGAAGAACTCTACAACAAGTTCTTAGGTTGTGCTGGAGACTGGGTTTAGATCTCCCCAGTCAGAATGGGACTGAGTCACCACGGAGGCTTTAATTTTTGAGGCACAGATTGCAGAGCAAATGTTGCTTATTGCAGGCACCACTTATTCCTGAGCATGATAATAAACAGACTTTGTCTCCAAATGGTTACTGATCCAGGAAGACACAGAACTATTTTAGTGGTATTTCGGTGAATGTGGAGACGTTATAGAAGAGGTTGACCTAGAAAATCAACACGAGTCCAGCGATCAGAAGTTGATGCCATTTAAATTAAATGGAAGGAGATATTAAAACAGGTCATTGGCAGAGGTTTTTTTTGCGATGAATTAGCATATAAAATCACCAACGTAGCACTGAGGGATTTTACTGCATGTAACAAACTGGGAGGGGAACCATATGCCTGGAGTTTACCAAACATAGCACCCACGCTTAGGAAATGGGGCAAGAGTAATTGTGACAGCTACAGAGCCTTTACTCTGACCTCAGTAGCATTCTTCCATTTCCAGCCAATCTTGATGGTAAGCAGAGAACCTGGTCCACCTCAATCTGCTTTTATGGAGGATAGGTTATGCCAGCCCACGATATAACTGGCACCTTTTTTCTGGAGAGAAGCTCTTTAAGCATGAAGAGCACACCCAATTCATGCAGGAATCAGTGCAGACTCTGCACTGGGGGAGATGGATTTGGTGAGTCATGAGCTCCTCAAACCATGGCCAAGGGACTTGTCCCTTTGGCACTTCCATGGATGGATTTGGTGCAGACAGAACTGGGTCTATTGGGAAGATTGCTGATTCCCCATAGCTGAGATAAACCAAATTCTCCTGCGGGAGAAATTAAGTGACCTTGAGGAACATCAGTGTTAAAAAAATCTCTTGTAAAAAAGTCTTCTGCTTCAAGCTGGGAGCCCATCCACTGGAAACAAGTGGGGGTACAGGAGCCTGCCAGTCACGGGCTGATGCTAAATCTCCAATGTGATGTGGCTCTGAGAAAATGCAAGTATGATAGTAGCAGGCGTCAGGGGAGATATTCCCTTCAGAGTAAGGAGACTGCTTCTGTCACTGTGGGAAGCCCCGAGGAGTTTGTGTTCAGAGTCCCGTTATGACTCCAATCAACCTTGTTCAACAGAGATTATCTGAAAGCAGAACAGGTGGGCTGGAGATCTTTCCTCCAGGACCTGCAAGAGTTTGGCTCATTCTGCCTGGCAAGAAGCAGACTGCAAAGGGAAGGGATGCAGCTGCTGCCTGAGCAAAGAGCTAAAAGAGGAACGGTTGGGGGGAGAAGTTACTGAGTTTGACAGTAGAAGAGATGAGGTTATAAAGCCTCAAGATGTGTTTCAGCTGGAATTAGAGGCTCCTTCACCACAAAAGAAGCAAAGTTGTGGGGCACTCTCCAGTTCAAAGGAGATCTGTTCACTGCCACATGAGAAGCAAGGACATCTCCTTGCCCAAGACCGTAACCAGAGATCTCTTTTTCTTCCAGCTGGTGAGCCAAATAAATGGATGACATAGACCTGCTCAGGCTCAACAGCTTTGTTTAGGGGGCAAGAGCTGCCCTCAGGAGCTGGCAGCCTTTCCCCACCAGCTGTAGAAAGATGGCCTCTCCATCCCAGTATCAGCTTTTCAGCCTCTGCTCTTCTCCTGTAGGTCTTCCTTTTATTCTGCTTTTTGTCCCTTTCCAGTCATCAGCATGCACGACGCTGTGCCTCCCACTATTCCCACAGCACCTCCCACCCCTAAGGTCTCCACAGGTGCCTTATGCATGTGTGTGGAGAGCAATCAGTGCCTCACCTCCAATAATTGGAGCTGAACCTCCAGAGCTGAGAGATGAATTTGATCTCTGCTGTTCTGCATGTGAGGGATGAGCCAGGGGCTGAGTGCTGCTGATTGCAGTGCACTTTGCTGCTCAGGAGAATTCACACTGTGCCATGGAGATCAGGACACCCCAAGAGGACATGAGCACACACCTCTCCCCACTCCCTGGGCTCTGATCCTTGTGCTCTGAGGGGGTCCAGCTCCTTGTAAATGGAAGACACTGATTGCTCTGAAGCAGCTTTATTCCTCTAGCCTCCATCGAGGGATATTGGTATTGGTGTGCTGTGCTGCACTGCTCCTTGCAGAGCGGCTTTGCCATCAGCATGCTGCTACAAGCAGAGATAGCCTCAGTGCTTGTGCAGAAAGCCACACAGATCCAAGAACTGACATAGCAACTTGTGCACATCTCCATGGGCTTGTGCATTCACGTGTGGCTGTGTTTTAAGGTGGCCTCACCTGCAAGCACATGAGACAGACATTTGAGTGTGAATATTTGAAGCTGTTTTATCACAACGCATCTTCTTTCATGTGCACAAGAAGCCAGAGCATGCAGGAAAGGCCAACCATAAATCATCTCCTGCCCTTACACAGCACCACCCACATCCTGACTGGGGCTGGGATGCGTGGTGGAGGTGAGTCCAATCCCCACAGGTGCCATCACATTTAGGCAGGCAGCGGCATGTGTAAAAACACATTCATCTGTAACACTGGAGCAAATTACTGTCCTGTGATTATTTATATGAAGATGCGTTTGTGGATGAATTACCAACCAGCCTGGAGCAGGGAAACGGAGCAGTCACTCCACCTAACATGTCAGCAGGCGAGCCAACAACACACTTGGGGTAATCATTAACAAATTAACTGATCACCCAGGTCTCTCCCTCCCCACAGGGGCTCTGTGTGCCATGAAGCCCAAAGCAGCAGATGTGCATTTACAACATCAGTGCATCGGTAGCAGGTTGGGCCGTGCCAAATCCAACTCGCGAACTACAGTCCGTGAATGAGAAAAGAGAAGCAGAAAAACCCAAAGAGCAAAGAAAAGAACGGGGAAGGCTCCTCGAGAGACAGAGGGAGGGAGGCTGAGATGAAATGAGGAAGTGGGAAAAAAAAAAAATTAACAGCCTTTTTTATTCCTTTTCATTTATAGACAATATTATGCTCATGCACAGAAGGACTAATTTAGCCCTCCACGCAGCCCCAGTGACCCTTCCTAATAGAAACCATTTAAATCTTTAAACAATTTACATGAAAATGTAACTTTGCTGTGAATATATTTCTTCCCCCTCCTTCTCCCATCACAAGTGCAATCCTTCAAATCTCTGACAGCCTCCATTATCTCTTAATGAAGTGAGAGCATCTTTCTTAGGAGACGCGCCGGCCCTGAGGTTAATCGCCAGAACGAGGTTCACAAATAAAAATCAGAGGAGGGAACAGAAGAGGGAAAGTTCCAGTGGGCAGCAACTCCATCACCCAGAGCCAACAGATCCAGAAGGAGCATCAAATCCTCCCTGGGAGCAATGAGGGTAACCATGGCCAGGCCAGAGAGGCTGTCCTGGGCTTATCCCATCAGGAGCAGATCACAGCATCATGCAGTCATTGAGGATGGAAAAAGACCTCAAGGATCCCCAAGGCCAAGCCCAGCTCACCTACTGCCCACATCCCTCAGTGCCACATCTCCATGGTTCTGGGACACCTCCAGGGATGGGGACTCCCCCACCTCCCTGGGCAGCTGTGCCACTGCAGCACTGCTCTTTGGGAGAAGAAGGCACAGCCATCCAGACAGTATTTTACCCAGTGAAGAGCACACATGTCCAAGCTGTGGGCCATCAGTTCCTACAGGAGACTCAAAGGTTCTACTTAAGTACAGGGAGTCTTCACCCACAGCCCTCCCTCATCCACCAGGCAGCAGCCTGGTCACAGAAGGAGATCAGGTTGGTCAAGCTGGAACATGAGGTTGGTCAAGATTTTGCAGGAGCCACACACGCTTCCAGGCCAAGCACCAGCTACAAACCCTGCCGTGTATTTGCTCTCTGAAAACAAACCAGGCTTTGGGGCTGATGTGGGGGGTGACAGCAGAAGTGCAAAGGGCAAAGCAGGGGCTTTGCTCAGGGCTCTGCTCTCCACCAGTTGCTCTTTGCTCCTCTCCAGGCTGGGAGGTTGCTTTGCACAAGCCTTTGTAGCGATGTGGGGGAGGTGTAAAAGAGAGGAGGTAATGAAAAATAAATGTAAAGGGCTGAAAATGAGGAGAGAATGGCTGAAAAACTATTGAGCTGACAGGAGCCAGTATAGAAAAGGGGGAAAAAAAATCAGGGAGGTCTCAGGGGAAAACAGATTCACAAGAAGGGGGACTAGAGACTTGAACAGAAGAGAGATGAAAGCTGAAAGCAACAGCAGAGGAAAATAAATAGCTATTTCCAGAGAAACAATAAAGTTTGAAATATTCAGGGCCAGAAGGAAGGGAAGAAAAAAAAAAGCCCCAACAAAACACCAAGAGATAACAGTTCTGGTTGTTGGGAGTTGCTTAAGTAAAGAAAAAAAAAGAAAGAAAAAAAAGAGCAGGAAAATGGAAGCACCAAAGTGCAGAAACAAGGAGATGAGCTTCAGCACAGTGCAGCCTGCCCGGCGCTGTGCTCCAGCATGGGACGTGGCAGCATCAAAGCACGGCACTGGAGCTCCCTGAGCATCTTTTCCAAGCTCAGTGCATTCCACGTGGCCTCAGTGCAGTTCCCATCCGTTTGCCTCCAAAGTGAAGGAATGGAGGAGCCTCTGGCCACAACTGGAGTGTGTTTATGTCCTATCTGACCTTAACACAACCTCACTGCTGCCCAGCAAACCCAGTGCTCCAAGAACACCCACTGCTCACCTGCAGCAGGGCTGGGAGCTGCTCCTGCGGCACCATGCATCAAATCCTGCATCTACAACACCTGCAGCCCCACGTGGATGACAGATCTCCTTGCTGACAAGCACACAAGACAGCTATCAATCACACCTGAGTGGAGGCAAATCAGTCCTTATCTGTGCCACTTGGCTTTCCCAGCTGATGTCAAATAGAACATGACTGTGAGTGCTGCTCTGCAGCTCTGGGATGTCAGAGCATGACGTGTCACCCATGTTCCTATGGTGGGGCTGAGCCTGGGTTGCACAGGATACACCCAGAGCCCAGTCTGCTGGTGTCAGTGCTGCACATAAGCAAAGAGAGGGACCTGGTGCATGCCCAAGGCTTGGCATCACATTGGGGTTGCACAGGCTGTCCTGTTCACATCCCATACAATCATACAGCCACAGAACCATTAGGGTTAGAAAAGACCTCTAAGACCCCCAAGTCCAGCCCCAGCCCGCCCTGCCATGCCCACCAACCACATCGCTCAGTGCCACATCTCCATGGTTCAAGAACACCCCCAGGAATGGGGGCTCCCCTCATCCTGTGCCACTGCAGCACCACTCTTCTAGAGAAGAAGTTGTTCCCAATATCCAACCTGAACCCCAATTGGCACAGCTTAAGGCCATTAGATGTCACAGGTTTGTTGCCCTCGCAGGGACTTCATTGCCATTCATCAGCTTCATTGCATATTGGAGGGTATCAGTGGTGTCCCCTCTTGGCCTGGACACAGTTCCTCCATTCCATTTGGGATTTAACTCCTCCCTAAGGGGCAGAGAGGGGCTGCAGGGACCCCATCCAGGAGGGATGGGAGGGGATGGGGAAAGTCAGTCTCTTCCTCTGCCAGCTCCCTGGCTTCTCGCAGAGCTCTCTCCCCGCAGCATGGAGAGGCACAAACAGCTCTCGTTAGGTGAAGAGGGTTTTGGAGGGTGAGTGGGTGGCAAATAACAGTCGCATGTCAGGCCTGAGTGCCTACAGCCCAGCAGTCAGATCCAGCAGGGCTTTTAGCTGCTCCCTCCCGCCCACCTTCCCCTCTTCCTGCACACGGTGAGCAGGAGCGAGTTAACCCCATAACCTTTAATCAAGGGCTTGTGTACACGGACGGGGATTGATGGAGCTTGCCTCCCTCACGGCCTCACACCACGGCTCCGATTACACCATTAACTCCCCAAGCTGAGTGCCTGGGCCAATATTGGCAGCCAAGAAATAATGGGCCTGGAAAATGCATTACGCAGAGATCACAGGGAAGCGGCGGGTTGCAGAAATGGGTATTTCCACCTCGAGGTGCTGCGGGGATGTGGGCAAGCCAAGAGCTGCCCATAGGAGGGGGAAGCCCTGGCTGTCCCGAGTGCAGGGCTACAGCTCACCCAGGTCTGATGAAGAAGGCACATCCCAGAATGTGGGGACACCCCACCACCAGCTCTGGGCAAAACACCAAGCCCAGTGAACTGCAGAAACCAGGGCATCCCGTGCCCACCTTGTGTCTGAACCCTGGACCTTCTCCCCCTCTGTTTTGAGGACTAATTGGGTCTTAATAGATTTTGTGACCTAAAAAGGAGATCTCTCATCCCCACAAAGGGCAGTGAATGCAGATGGGATGCAGAGCTGTGGATCTGCATGTACAGAAAGGGAAGCACTGAGCATCACTGATACTGAAAGTTGTGGAGGCAGCCCTGTGTTGATCTGGGGAAAGCTGAATTATTAAGGTCAGCCAGAACATGTCCAGAAGGAGAACTAAACGGATGCACACAGTGTGGCAGGCAGTGGCTCCAGTCTGGACCACGAGCAAGGACAGCCCTGCAGCTGTACATAAGGCCATGGTTATGGGCTAACTGGCTCTTCTGGGGCACTGGAGTTCTTGTTCCTCCTGGTTTAGGTCAGAAGTGTCATCCCTAGAGGTGTCACTGGTAGGAAGAAAATCCTGTGCTGGTAAAAGACCGGCCACTTTGGCCAAACTCAATAAGCACTCAGCCAGCTCTGCACGGCTTCATTGCTGCTCAGTGTGTTGCTGCAGCTCCTGCATTGGGAGCATCCCTCCCTGCAGCTCCATGGGGTGATAAAACCCAGTCAGGGAGCAGGATGGAGCTGGTGGCACCATATGAAGACAGTCCTGAGCCACTCTCCTGGAGCAGCATCCCATGGGGTGACTGGGGATGGCTCTGCTCTCCACGGAGGAGGCTCAGCCTCCTGCCTCCACGTCCACAGGCAGCTGGGAAGTGGGATGCTACTGACACCCAGTGGCTCCCTGCATCCTGCAGAAGGGGACCGGCTCCTTCACAGGTGGGGAAGACGTGTCCATCCTCCCCCCCGTGCTTGGTGTTGGCCTCTGGGGGGACCTGCGGTCCTCATCTTTGGGGCTCATCTGTGGAAGAAGAGGTTGGAAGCCCTGGGTCACCACGCAGGGTTGGCAGAGACCCCAGCAGAGCGGCTTTGCTGGGTGGCAAATGGGACACGGGGGAGAAGCAGGAGCTGCAGCTCCACTCTCATTCTGTACTGTCTACCTCACAACACAGGATGGCAGATAATAGTGAAGTCTCCTCACAGCTGTGCCCACCTCTGCAAATGGAGAAATAATTCTCTTCTAGAAGCTTTCATGTGCCAAATAAATGCTGGAGGATGGGAGGAGGAGAGAGGTTGGGTTCTGTTTCCTCTGCAGTGTGTTCTGGTCAGCGCTTCCCTGATTGCTCCATCAGCTCTGGGCAGCTGCTCCAAGCTCTGCAGGCAGCACACACAGCAAAGGGCTTCAGGAGGAGCTCCATGCAATGCTGTGCACACGAGCTATCACAAGCATGTTGACCGCAGGCAAAGAAGCAGATTAGAGCTGGAAGAGGATCAGTCTTCATCAGAAGTCCCATTTGCATTCCAGAAGAAGGGCATCTACGTAGGGAGCTATTTAGGAGCAGCAATGGAGATTTGCAATCCGCTCCACGTGTCATTTCAGCCCCAAAAAATCAAACAGCAAGGAAAAATAACAACAAACTGCCTGCATTTGGCACCCCGCAGTGCAAAACCAGAGCAGACACAGCCTCTGACCTGATGAATAGCACCAGATAAGATGGACACAGAGTGGAATAAAGAAGGGGCTTGGGAGCTACAATTCCCAGCTGAGAGAAGCACATTTTTCCATGGCCCTTCACACTGCCAAGCTCTTGGTTCAGCTATGGAGAGCGCCCAGAGGCTGCTGGAATGGAACTGCGTTATTAATTATTTGTTTTTATCAATTGCTTTACATTGAGATGCTGCTGATAACAGGAGCCCACTGCGCTGTGTGAGCAGACACTGCACGAGGACAGCGATTCACCTGAGGAGGATTATCTCAGAGTCCCACAGGGGGCTGCCATCACCCCTATGGGACCACAGGAAGAGGGATGCTTCCCCTGCAAGAGCGCAAATCAAGCAGTGGGTGGAGAAGAAGCAGCAGAAGCAATAAATGAAAGTGAGGGTGGTCACAGCGCGTGGTGCTGTGACAGATTTTGTGTGCTTTCCTTCAGGAAGGGTTGTGGCTCTTTGACTGCAGGACTGGGCAGTGCTTGTTGGCAATACAGCACCAAATCCGGACTGCAGGCTGGGATAGAAGGCAAAGTGTGGAGTTTGTCTCCATTTCCAGGACTGCATTACCCTTCGTCGTGCTTTGAGGATGACTCTGCAGTGTCCAAGGAGTGCAAAGGAACACACTGGCTGAATTAATGCATCACTTCCATCTGTAATTTCTCACCCAAATGAGCCTTGTTGGCATACACTCACACACACGCACATCTAGTTCTGGAAACAAAGGGGCTGATTAGCATCGACCCTATTATCATTACTATGGGCAGAGACAGCTGATCGATGCCTACTCAATAAGGCAGAGCTGAGTGCCAGTCTCTCGGTGACACCTCCATCCCCCCGTGGGGACAGGTCCACAAAGGACCCACACGAGGAGGACGGCTGCCAGGTGTCCCCAGAGGTACGATGACAGCTTGATTTCAGGCATCAGGGTCCTGGTTGCAGCTGCCTTCCTCATGGCAGGACCCCAGTCATCCCCAGTCAGGACGTGGATGTGCCCAAGCACATGGTCTGCACCCAGGGATGAAATCTCTGTGTTGCTCCACACACCCCTTGCCCAGCTTGGTAAACATCTTGTGCTGAAGGGATTAAAACACAAAGATCCTGAGCCGACCTTTCAGCTGGCCCTGGCTACCCCCTGCAAGCTGTGGCTCAGCATTAATAAATAGCTCTGCTCTGTCTTCCCACTCTTCCCAACCTGACACTTTTTCAATAGCCTTATTTTCTTCAGTTTGTTTTGTTCCCTGCAAGCGCTCCCAAACTCCTCATTTCTGGTTCTTCTGCACAAATTGACTCTCTCTCCTGTACTGTCTGGAAGGTAACAAAGCCCCCAAGCTCAGCTTCGAACCCCAGTGTGGGCACAACCCAAATCCCCGTGCTCCTCTGTCAGAGCCTCCATGCCCTTCCCTTGGCTCATACCCAGTGTGGGGCCATCCCTTGCATGGACTGGGACAGGCAGGGCTGCTCAGGGGCTGTGCCTGCAGCTCGTGGTGTTGTCGTCTGGCCAAGGGCCGATGAAGTCATGAATTACTTCAGCCGGGTCATTATCTGCCGGGATGAGGTAGAAGCTCTTTGCCAGTTAGGGCTGACAGAGGGCATCAATCACAGCTGTTCCCATGTGAGAGGAATCCAGAAGCACAGCCAGCTTGGTTGTGGGTGGGGAGCTGACCAAGAAGAGGCATTCCCAGGGGAAGCTGCAGGCTCTCCAAACTGCCCTCTCACCCGTGTTGCTCAGATCCAGCCTCCTGTGCACAAGGAACCTGCCATTGCATTGGGCTGCCTTGTCCTGCTGCCATCGCAGCCCCATCCTGCCTGCTCCAGTAAGACACCAATGCACCCCACATTGCTCTGGCTGCCCTGTGACCACAGTGGCAGCAGAGTTGGGCTGTGTGGGGCTGTGGGACTGTCAGCACTGTGACATGGCATACATGGCACGGATGCATACAGAATCATACAATCATTGCCCTACAATCAAGTCACCAGTAAACACATTAAACACGATGGGCCCCAATACCAACCCTGGGGAACAACACTCATGGTTGGTCACCTCTGGCTTTAACCCTATTCACCCCCACCCTCTGGTCCCAGCCCTCCAGCCAATCCATTTACCCTTGTCCCACATGGCACGAGGGTTTAACAAATGAATGAGTTTTGCTCTCAGCTGCGTGCAGCAAGTACTCAAAAGCTGGAAAATAAATGTTTCCTTTTTCTCATTTAGCCTGACTGTTTTCATTTGCCATACGCACAACTGCATACATACAACCTCCCCATATCTCCCCTAGTAACAGATCTGTTGTTTCCCCTCTATGCAGCAATGAACGCTCGACCAACTTCAGGCAATGCTTTCAGCCATCCATGTCTGCTGTCTCTGTCACCCCACGGTGCCACACGTTGTTCATGAGCCCAGAACTGATACTGCGTCTCCCATGTGGGTCACTGTGGCCAAAGACAACCACCTCCTTCCTCTGCTGGTCAAATCTCTTAAAGAATTTCCATCTGAAGTGCATTTATGTCCATTTTCTTCCACGCCAATTTTCTATTTTAGCATCTGCATCCACGGCGCCGTTCGGTGTGATATACACAGGGGGAGTGATCCTGTTCCCACTCAACTTCTGTTTTGCTGGGCTTAATAAGCCAAGAGTCTCTGCTGCAAAGCATGTTTCTCATTGCTCTGGCCAGCCTTTCTCTGCTGCTGCAAGTTCTCCATGGATGCCACATGGAAGACTTGCAGCAGCAGAGAAAAGGCTGGCCAGAGCAATGAGAAGGGCAGAGCATCAGCACCAGCACAGTTATTTGCAGTCCTTCTCCTAATAGAGGCCATGGGCAGCCTGCTGGAACAATCTCTCCTACTAAACCGTCCCAGACACAAAGCTGCTCTGGAAAGCAAGAAGCTCTTTAGGAAGCACTAATAGCTAAAATTTGCAAAATCCATTTTCCTCCAATGGCTCTGCAAATCTATTTTAGAATTTGCAAATTTGTTCTAGGATTAGATTAACGGGCTTCCTGATTTACAAACCTTTTCTTCTCTCTCTGCCTCCCCTTGACTTTAGGAAGCGATCACAGACTTCAGCTCAGTCCAGATCTTCAAAACGATTTCTCAGTCCCATCTGTTGAGATGTACCCAGGACACCCCACAAGCATTCAGCTTACAGCTCAGGGACTTCCCCAGCTAGTGATGATGAGTTTGCATTCATTACCCTTGAGGGATTTGTTTCCTTTGCCCGCAGCCCAGGTGTGCCATGGAAAATCCCATCTCCTGCATCCTCCCTTCTCTGAGCATCCCTCTCTGCCCTCCATTACCCAGGTGGAAGCAACCTGGACACCAGGAGATGAGCTGCAATGAATCCTAAGGCAATGTGGGCTCCGTGCCCAGTGGAACTGCTGGAGCAAATCACCCATCAGCCACCAATAAAAGGCCCCGCTGGGCAGCCCCAAAGACATTGCTTCAGCATCGCTCTGCTCAGTGTCCACATCGCTCCCAGCTTGGGCTGATGTATTCTTAATTAGCATCTTAATGTGAGGAGCATATGTAATGAAGCATGAAACGAAAATCCCCATCATTTAAATTCATTAACAGTCATCGAAAGTCTTCAATGCAGAGGTGGAATTATCTCCGAACTCCTTCTGAGAAACCAGCTGTGCTCACTAAACTGTGCTGGATGTCGCTGCTCCGGCGTGCTTATTTATTTAGCTGCCTCCTGCTGATCTGTCCCCAGGTTACTGCAGACCATGCTCACCAGGTCGCCTGCTGCCTATGCCAGGCTGCACAGACACATGGGGCCACGGCCACCATCCCACACCCAAGTACAGAAGCGCAGTTCAGAGGCTGGCCACGGAAATATCACCAACGCTCCCACTGAGGATGCTCGCCGCTTGTGTTTACTACATGGATTACTCTGTCTCTGGTGTTTGTTCTTCTCCTTACACTTGTGGCAGGGAATACCTCCAGTGGCTGCTGCGTGTGATCACCCCCCACTCTGGCTGCCTTAAAAGGCTGTGGGAGCACCACCTGGTCCAGCAGCAGGAGGTGATGAGAGGGAGTGGGATGCACAGATGTGCCAGAGCCCAGATCTATCTGCATCCAGATGTGTTGGTGCCCAGATGTGGCAGCACACAGATGTGATGTTACCCAGATCTGCCTGCATCCAGCTGTGCTGGCACTCAGACCCACTGGCACTTATCTGTGCTGGTACCCAGCTGTGTCAGTACCCAGATGTGCCAACAGCCAGCTCTGCTTGCGCCCATCCGTGTGCACACCCAGGTGTGCAGGGCTGGATGCACACACCTTTGGCCACCCAGAGCAGGGATAGAGCACACCCAAAAGATGCCCTATGGCTGCCTCACCCTGGGGACCAAGCTGTGCCCTCTGCTTTCCAGTGCATATGGTGGGACTGGGTTTGGCTGTGCAGAATTTTCCTGCCTGGAAATGGGAGCAGAAGAGAGAAAAAGCTTGTGCCATGGAGATTACACCACTGAGCATCCCCTGCCTCCTCCTGCATTTTGTCTGTCCCGAGTGTTTTGCTGGAGGCAAATTACCAGAACCAAAGAGGCAAAGAAATCAGAATAAGCAGCTCCAGAGCAATTACAGGGAAGGTCTCATTTACAGGAGGAATCCTGATTTAATGCAAAATGGGCTTATAACCCGGTGCGAACCAGTCTGTTTAAGGGTGTTTGAAGCCTCTTGAATTTCTCTCACTCAATTAGAGATCGGTTTTATAAGCCGAACCCAAATTAACCATTAAAAAGGAATAAAGCATCCTTGCCCAACTTTGAGCAAGTTGAAATAAACCGGATCCAGAGCCCCATCTGCATTCAATCCGTGCCACGTTCTGAGCTCCTGAGCTGGAACTATCAATGGACGGAGACAGCAACCAAGCAGATAAATCCTAAAAGCCCAAGGAAACGTCAAATTGTCCACAAATCCACATTCCTGGAGGTCAGGCTCCCTATGCAGGTTACAATCACATCATCTTTGTGGTGACAAAGCTGCAGGAGGATGACAGGAGCGTGTGAAGGATCTGAGATTCTCTCAGCCATCTTTAAGGAGTGAATGATAGAAAGGGCTGTGGTGGGTTTTTTTCCCCCCCTCTATGCTGTGAGATTCTCACACTGGGTTTCAAAACTATCTTTTATTCCCAGAATGGGAAAATGAAACCATTTCCATTCAAAACGTCGCTCCGAATCACAATCGTTTGGCTCAACTGAATTCAGAAGCAGAGAAAATGAGCCTAAAACAAGAGAAAACTGCTTTAATTTCTGTTACGGACACACGTTCCCATTTCACCTCAATGGGTTCCTCTCCTTGTACACCCCTTATGGCAAGAAAAAAGAAGCAGCAAAACTTTCCATTTTGGGCTGCTCTGAAGAAAAAAACTCAAGGCAATCTTGTTTTGCATTTTTCCTGGTTAGGCAGTAAAATGGAAAAGCAATTATTCACACGGTTCTCATTAACCATCCATTCACAGGTTGTTTAGAGGTGATTAGTCAATCTTGTTGGCATGTCCCAGACAGGAGCAGCACGTGTTTATTAAACCATCAGAGGAAGGTGTTGAATGTGCCTGAAAACTGGCTGAGAAGAGTCAGCAAAGCCTTCAGCTATTGATCAGTGATTTAGCCGGCCTGTGCTCGTTGCAATGTGAGCACTTATGAAGAGAACTGTAATCTAAGGCTGAAATGGGGAGCTGCTCCAGCTCCATGCTGACAGACCTGAGCCTCCCCAGGCACGGAGCTGTTCTGTTGCTCCCCATGGTTGGGTGGAACTCCCCTTGTGCACAGCCCTGACCGGTGGGTGAGGATCAGACTCAGGCTCAGCTCCATAAGAACAGGAGGACTCACCCTGGCTATAATTCAGCTCAGTGATTCTGTTCTCTCTCCTACTCGCTTTGCCCTCCTTCTTCTTCTTTCTCTCCTAATGAAATAACTAAATGACAAGGACTGAATTCTGCAGTAGGAAATTTTTCAGCCCAGGCCTCCTCCCAGGATAATTATCTTCACAAATTACTGCAGACAGTTCTTTACTGTTTAAAACCTTTTATCCAAATAAATGCATAAACCTTTAGGAAGGGAAGGAGGGTAGGGAGACGAAGGAAAGCAGCATTTTGCATGAAAAGCACCATCTTCCATCGGCTGCTATAAGCTAAAAAAATAAGGTTATTTAGGAAAAAAAAAAAACAACCCTGAAAGAAGAGAAAAAGAATGAGCCCAAGGGAACAGAAAGTGGTGATCTGCAATGGATTCCATTAGCATCTCCCCCTTTACACATTACAAGTGTTTGTTCTCCGCAGCCTGACAAATATCTCGCTGTGTTGAGATTGAAAATTGATAAGCCATGCAATATCCATCTCCTTCCGAGCTGCAGCCTCCCTGCAAGCTCATCACATTGGGATGGGCACCGCGTTCAGGAGCTGCTGGGGCGATGCTGTGTTGAGCTGCACCCTGACAGCCTGGGAGCAATGCAGCACCTTTATTGGAAACAACATCTTCCTTATGCTCAATCCAAACGTACCCTCTGTTAGTTTGAAACCATTTCCTCTCATCCTATCACAACAGACCCTGCTACGGAGTTCCATTCTTCCTTACAGCCCCTTTCTAGATACTGACAGGCCACTGTCAGGTCTCCCCAGAGCCCTCTCTCCCCCAGGCTGCACATCCCAGCTCACAGCCTGTCCTCATAACGAGGTGCTCCAACCCTGGGATCATTTTCGTTGCCCTCCTCTGGATGCTCTCCAACAGCCCCACATCTGTCCTGCACTGAGGATGCAGTTCTCCAGGTGAGGTCTCACCAGTACAGGGCAGAGGGGGAATCCCCTGATCCCTTGGTTTCAGCCCTTTCAAGGTGAAGGTTTGCCCTGCTATTCCAGCTCAGCCAACCACGGCCATCACTGCTTTGCCCAGCACCAAGGGATGAGCGCTGCTCAGCAGGGGAAATGGCTGGGAGCCGAACACAGCCAAGACATTGCCTGGGAGAGTAACTCCTCTTGTCGAGCCCCAGAGACTCTTTATCAGGGAAGCCTCGTTCACTCTGACAAAGCACAGCTAATGTTCTGTTTATTACCTCTGCTGGTGCATTTGGACTGTCAGGAGACGAAGAAATATCCCCAGAATTAACAGCAACATAACGGAGGGAGAAGAGCCAGGGGAGAGGTTAAGGCAAGTGCTGTTATCTAAGAAATGGGCTCATAAACCCTCCTCACTGCAGAAGGCTGTGCCAGGACGGCAGCACCTGCTGGTACCTGAGCATGGAGCGAGGCTCAGCCCAGAGCTATGGCACGATGGGTGCCAGGCACTGCTCCAGGATTTCCTCTATTATATCTGATGATCATGAAAATGTTTCTGATCCCACAAAGCCAGAGGGTTAACACAGGGTAGTAGGAACAACTTTGTCCCAAAGAGTGGTGATGCAGTAGCACAGCTGCCCAGGCAGAAAGGGGGATCCCCATCCACGGAGGTATCCCAGGAGGTGGAGATGTAGCACTGTGGGTAGTGGGAATGGTGGGCTGGGGTTGGACTTGAGGATCTGAGAGGTCTTTTCCAACTTGAATGATGCTATATTTCCAATGAACGCTAAGTGCTTGAAGGCTTGAGCTGTCTTTGTGTACAAGTGGGGCTAAAGATGAGCTGTCGTGCTCCAGCCCGCTGCCTTTGAGTGGCCCATGCATGGGGAAAGGAAGAAATTAACCTGCACCCAGCACCAGGTCGTAAGCTCAGCAAGAGGGGCTGGAGATTGCACTTATATATGGACAGGAGGGAATCCCTGAGACAAAGGTTGAGCCTCTGAGCTGAGGAAGGTGCCCCTGAGTGCCAAAGGGATGTAAATGGAGAGATCAGGAAGGGTCAAAAAGAAGACATGGGATGAAGAACTCAACAACCCAGTAAGACGACAATAGAAAAGCCTTTACTTCTGATACGCTCTTCAGAGAGAGGCTTGTCTGGTCGGAACCAGTGCTTTGGGTTTGACACCAGGATGACTTTCCATCATCTCCCGACCATGGGTTTCTCACCTGCACGGGGGTTTTCAAGCTCTCAAACTGCCCTGCATACAACATGCTGCACAAAAAGCCACCCCAAGCACCGCTCCGAAGTGTATCAGCTCCCAGCCATGCTGCACTAATCCTCTGCAAACATGCAGCTTTTCAATTTGGTTCCGTAGTGCCTTGGAGGATGGAGCTGTAAAGCTGAGTGCTGCAGCATGGGGACAGAGAAGCATTTCTCCCAGTCGGGGTGTTCACATGAGCCCTGCAGCAAACAGTGGGGTCCTGGCACCATGTCCACATCCACATGAGCAGCAATGAGTTCTGAAATAAACACTTCCAGATCTTTCGGTACCAATCCGTGGTGCCACAACAGACAGTAGATCTATGATGATCTGGAGATGAGACATCTCCCGACTGAAATAGAGGAGAATTCCCAGCACATCTCCCTTCTTGCCATCCCCAAGAGATGGAGGCAATAACCCCAGCATGGTGCCACCCCATGCCCTATCCAGCCCTTTTTCTTTTGCCTCTCCATCTCATGGCTGGAAGGCAGCAATGCAAGCTGCATCCTGTACAGAGATGCCTTCCTGACACGCTCATGCCCACACATCAGCAGCTTCAATTCCACTGCCTGCCTCGAGGTCAGGGATCTGCAGTGTGCTCCTTGTGCCCGCAGCCTGGAGGAATAGCAATGATCCATCAGGCTCAGGGCACGCAGCCTGGAGAGGCTGGGGCAGCACATCCAAGCCAGGAGGAGACCAACATCCAAACATCACCGTGCTGGGAGGGTGAGCAGCGCTGTCAGAACAATGCAATTAGCCATTTAATTCCTAATGTTAATTAACTTTCACTTGCTCTAGCACCTTTGTCAAGGTATCACCCCACTCTCCGGGGTGCTCTTGGGAAAGCAATTATATGCTAGTTACTTGCAATTAATTACAACTTTAAGAAGGCCGTGGGAGGGCATCTCTTCCCGTTTGATCTTGTAAATGCTTCATTAAAGGCCCAACAAGGAATAGAATATTTCTGTAGTTTTGCTCACCTGGCAACTCCGTCCTGCCCTCCTTTGAAGAGACCACGTTGGTGTGTATCTACTTTAGAAAAGAAGAAAGAAAGACCAGAAACAGGGGAGCTCATCTGGTACGGACACTGCACACCACCTCCGCTGCTTTCCCTTGACAACACAGACTGCTAAAATTAACAGTGAGAGTCTCTGATATTAATAGGGAAGGATGGGTGACACTTCTCTAATGAAACAGCTTTCCGGTAGGCAGGCTGCAAATGAAAGCAAACTTTTCACCTGGATGATGCAGACACGTCCGAGAGTTGGAGAACATTTTGACTGAGATGCTTGGGGTCAAACGCTGCACCGCATTCGATCACTCAGCAAAAGCTTTTAAGCCAAGAAATGGATACTTCGGGGCTTAGCACTGATTAGTATTTAACGAAAGATGCTGAGGTTTTGATTTTTTTTTAATTAGGCCATTGGAAAAAAAAAATATATATAATAATGGTGTTGAACTTTTCCTCAGAGAAAGTGCAAAGCCTTTCCTACTGCACAGATGCAGTTCGGTTACACAACGGCTCCTTTGTTTTCTGCATTCTCACCCAGTTTGGCAGTGAGTTGTGCAACGGCCATCAAAGAATGTGTTCAATGAATAATTGAGGGGCTGTGCCCGCTGTGCAAGGCGCAGAGCTGACCTCCTGTGCACACAGGCACCCTCTGATCGAAGTCTTGCAGTGAAACTCTGGTGGATGGGAAGAGGAGATGCGAGGTGTGGATGCTGTGGGCTGGTGACCCTTGCCTGGAGCAATCTGCTGGCAGCGCCATGGCATCTTTGTAAGCTGTGCTGCATCACTCAACTTGGCCAAGTTGGCCAACAGAGCGAGACCCTTTGCCAAGTCAGACTTCATCCCATCCTCGCTAGTCCCTGCGTGGACACCTTCCCCCCATCCCTCATGGAAGCACCCGTGCCATATGGAGCCTTCTGCTCTCCAGCTGGTGCTCGTGCTCCTGCCTTTCCACAAGCATCCTCCTGGGGAGGGGAGAACACAGCAGCTCAGATAAACTTCTTGCTTGGATTATTTTCGACGCTGTTGGCAGCTGGAGAGTGTTGGAGGTGCTATGAAGCCTGGCAATGAAGTGAGAGGGGGAAAGAGGAAAGAACAGATGAGAAGAAGAAAAGAGTGAGCATTCTCAGGGCTCTTTACTGTTTCTGTACCTTGGAGCTTATCTACCGGACGCTGAACATTTTCATGTTTGTTTTGCTAATATTGCTCTTGTCAGCACAAATGGCACAGCTGATCCCTCCCTTCCACCGCCGGCTCTGAGCACCAAGTCAGCAGAACAGCCAGGTCGACTGCTCCCCACTGCTTGCCATCGCAGAGACTTTTCTTTCCTATCTCAGCTTTCTGCTTTTTTCTTTTCCCTTTGAAATGATGCAGGGAAAATTGAAAGGAGGAGTTGAAAGGAGATGTACGCATGCCTATGGTGGAGTTGGCTGATCCCTGGCTGTGATGGGGTAGAAGGGGAGGATGCTCATCCCACTGTGTGATCAGTGTGGCCCTTCCTGTCACCCTGCCACCCTATGACAATGGGGCATTTCTGCTTCCAGCCTTCATTAGCCTCATCAGGGCCGCCTGCACCAGGGAATCCTGCACACCCGCCACCCGTGTGAGGAGGATAAATGGGAGCCATCAGTCACCGGGGCCATCAATCTGCCAAGCTGCATCAAATCTGCCGTAAAAGACATTTAGAAAGAAAATTGACATTTTGTTTTATTGAGTCACAATTTAACAATAGAGGAGCGAGGGATGGAGGTCCCAGGCTTCCTCACATGGCTGCCTGCTGACACCACAAGGGACGGGTCCTGCTCCCAACCCAATTGGGGTCACCCAGCTTTGGGGACGTCCACCAGGACTCTGGGGACAAAAGTCATCCTCTGGCACCAAGGTTATTCCCAGCATGGGCTCAGCAGCAGCACAGGCAGAGCTGAAAGCACAGCCCTGGGTCAGTCTCCATCCTCCTCCTTGCCCCAACCAAGTACGGCCCACGTCCTCGTGCTGCCCCTGCTGCAATACACTGTTTGTAATGAGGGGGAGTCCCTAAGTGCTATCTTCCTGTAAATAATAATAAGCCGTGCAATCTGGGATTTATGGAGTGCCTTCCACTGAGACGCTGCCACGTACTTTACAACCACTGATGAATGAAGCCGTGTGGTGCCCTACGAAATACAGCAGGAGGAAATGGGAGCGTGGAGAAAGAAAGGCTGCAGCCCAACCCCAGTCAAACCCAGACTGAGCTGTGATGCCAGCTGATGCCAGTGGTGCAGGGATGCCACATAGAGCATCCCCCAGCAGTCCCCTCCCTGCCCCAGGGCATGTATTTAAACCAGAGGGTCCAACAGCATCCCATTCCAAACCTTAGCTCTTATTTGTAGTCTTCAGCTGTTAATTTCTCTCTCCTTTGGCTATTAATTAATTCTACAAAGCACTTTGGGATCCATTTATTATGAATGACACAGTAGCAAATAATCTCTCCCATTTTTTATCAGCCCGTGACTGCAGCAGATCGCCTGCAGGTGGATGGCTGTGTACCAGTGTGGGACAGCGGGCACAGCCAGAGCATCGACCCCATAACCCCACACTCATGGGGAGTCACAACACATCAGTGGAAATCTGGGCCTCATCCAAGAGGGCTGGAATGCTGCATTCCCAGCTATTCGCCTCCTTTCGACACCTGATGAATGGGAATGGGGCTAAAGAAGATGAGGGCTTGGATGCAAATATTGCAAGCCCAGACTTTATTTCATGGGGATGAAGATTCCACGTGCTTGTCCTGATCGTGGGAGATCAAGATGAGAAGTGAGAAAGGCCCCAAGATGCAAATAAAAAGTTCCATCAGCACAGAGAAAAAGAAGCCAAACGATCGTCATCTTGATAGTAAATCTAATTAGGCTTGTTGCTGATAGCTCCCTTTATTTCCTCCAGCCCTTTTTCAGGCAGAAGGACAGATGTCATGACCAGCCTCACAGATATCATTACCGACGGGAGTACGGATATTGGGGAGCAAAAACTGTTTATATTCCTACTATTTAATAGCATAAAACAATACTCTTTACAGCAACTATTAGCTGGCTAATGGCATCCCATCATTTCTCATATCAGTTAAGTGACAGATGGAGCTGACGGCATAATTAAGCCACTAAGAGTCTCATAAATTACAAAACTACCACCAAAGCACCAACCACACCGAAGGAACCATTGCAGATATGATGTACGAGGAGCGCGAGCGAGCAGCTTTCATTAAGTGACTGCAACAAAACCATTACAGGGTTTGGTTGCACCTCTCCCTGTTGTTTCCCCACTCATAGTACGTACCCAGCCCTTTGAGTTGCTGGCTGAACAGATTTTGTTGGAATGGAGCAGTTTTCAACACCGGTAAACTTTCGAGGTCATTACAAACCTGTGTTGTTCTCCTCAATCTTTTTCCTTTCATTTCATTCCGATATATAATAGGAGAATGTAATAGCAAAGAACCCAATTACTCTGGATACATCTGTCAGAAGTTTTTTTGCTGTTTCCAAGATGTGAAGAGGTTTGAAATAACAGCTTTTCATTTGACTCCCTGGAAAGTCAAGCTTTGTGCTACCAAGGAGCAGATCCATGGCAGGAACACGGGGTGCTGAGTGCTGCCTCTGCTTGGAACTGCAGTGTTAAAGGAAACGAGGAGCAACGGTGGGATTCCTACTGCTGGATTTCCTTGAAGTCCCAAAAGCACAACACTAAGGAGCAAAGTTAAGGCTGTGGGGAAGAGGGAACCGCAAACAATGATGCATTGGATTTTAAAGCTACTCAGGTAATCTTCTGGATGCCACAGGACCAGGAGAGGTGAGCACCTCCCTCTGGCCATATAGAAAATCATAGAATCACAGCATGGTTAAGGCCTCGCAGCCCCTCCATCCCCATCCCTGCCATGGGCTGGGTGCCTCCCCCAGCTCAGGCTGCCCAGAGCCCATCCATGGCCTTGGGCACCTCCAGGGATGTGGCACCCACAGCTCTGGGCAGCAGTGCCAGGACCTCCCCACCCTATGGGTAAACACGAGCATATAACTTAAAATCTCCCTTCTGTTCATTTAAAATAATCCCCCCTTGTCCTAAATGGGCTCCTCTCCTTCCCAGCCCATCAGGTGGTTCCTCTTGCTGCACTACCAGCTCCCGGGAGAAAAAACGGCCAATAAATGACAAGTTATAAACAGGCTTTTATATTACAGTCCAACACTGTGACCTGCAATGCTGCAGCAGATCATTTTATCAGAACATTATACCTTTGAATTTTAAATGAATTTAATTTACAAGACCAAGGATAGAAGGAGAGAACTATCCATAGAGATATTATTTCATCAGAAAAGAAAATCACACAGAGAAATCTGTAGCTCAGACAAGTAGAAGCACATTAAGGCTGACAGTGAATGATGTGAATTTACCAGGGAATTGTATAGAGAGGGTAAGAGAAGTGGCAGAATTTACATTTGGTGCCTGTGTTTATTGCTTACAGCCGAGCGTTATAAATAATAAACTGTGTTCGTACTGCCTGCGCTGTAAAGTTGTATTTTTCCCCTTCCTCCCTCCTCAGATCTCGTGGATGTTGTGACACGCAGGAAGGACCTTGGAGAAGGAGCCCAAGGAAGAGATTTGCTGGAGAGGAGGAGGAAGGTGGCTCCTTCCTGGTGGCCCCAGCTCTGTCCTTTCACCCCTCCCTCTCATCCCCATGGCTTCTGCTGCACGCTCTGCCCATCGCAGAGCCCTCTGCAGACCTCCTGCAGCAGCTAATGGCATGTTATTTTCCTTCCTCCCTGTGGCAAAGAAAGAAAAAGGAAATTTGATACCAATTTATCTCCAGTTATTGTTTGCGCCTCTACCAGCGGCTCATTCAGAAAGTTTAATCACTAGGTACCTTGTTCTGCTTCCTAGCTGAGCATCTTTTGTGCTGCAAGACACGTTGCGCATTGTGTTCAGTCCCCAACACAGGTTTCGTGGAGAGAGCTTTAAAAATCACTTCCCTGGCCACTTTTCTTCTTGAATCTTTAAAGAGCCTTTTCCTTTTTCCTGGCTCTCCTCCCTCCCAGCTCTGCTTTCTGAAGCTGCCCTGATCCTGCATGGCCCCCCCAGGAGATTTGGGGTCACTCCCTGAGCAGCCAGAGCTGTCATAGAGATGTGGGCAGGATGGGACTGCTCCATGCATTGTGACACTACGCTCCTCTCAGACCAGGAGGGGGTTAAAGAGGAAAAGAAAGACGCCAACATCAGAACCGACCCAGCCTTGATATGTAGTAACTGGCAGAGTAGAGAGAAACTACTCCATGCAAAGAGAACTCCTGCACCAGTTGCTGCAAAGGTGGTTGATGCAGGGACAGTAATTCTGGCACACCTTGGTGAGCACACGTCCCATGAGCAGCAGATGGGCAGCTCCTGTAAGGCCCAGGCTCACTGCAGCAGCAGTCACTGGGCCCTTCTGGGTAACAGTGCATGGGCACAGGGCTCTGCTCCAGCCCTGCATGCCCCTGGAGCTGGGGACACTGCAAAGAAGGCTCAGCTAAAAAATCAGATTTCTCTGCTTTGGTGGTGCTCCGCTCAAAAAGCTGCAGTGGAAAGCAGGATCCCACCCCTCCTCCCTCAATAACTAATTCTGGAGTAGTTTAGTGTGACAGTTTTCATAGGGACAACTCTAATTTCTCAGCACACACAGCTCACTCTTTTCATGCAGACTCCCATTATACACAACCACACTTGAAAGGGTAAAGCCTTCCCACTTCTCATTTGGAGTCGAACAAAGCATTTCATTTAGTCCCATGTGAAATCCTCGCTGATTTCTCCATCCACTAAAAATTCGAAACCACAAAAGCAAACTACCCACTCCAGGTCTGTCTGAAATGAATTCATTTCCCGGCTTGTTTAGGAGCAGCAGCTGTTAGAACCAGATTGCAGCGCAGGTAGCGAATGAGCTCATCAGACCGGAGGTAGCAGAACTTCCACCCTGGGTTAGTGAACCCAGTCCCAAGTACTGGAGTCAGATGAAAGTAAGGCAGCCCCAGCCCACACCAGGGGGCCGAGAGGGCAGAAGATTTGGGATAAAGGTGCAGGAATCCCACTGCAAGGAGAGGCAAAATGAGCACCAAGCAGTGAGGGGTTGCTGTCCCAGCAGCCCTGCCCATGAGCTCCGTGCATCACCGAGATGCCACCAGCACTATCTGCGCTATGCCTTTGTTTTTGCTGATGAAAGGACTCCTGCATTAGCACACGGTGCAATTTATTTGCCTTTTTAACAACTCCACACCTCTCTCCTCCTCCCTCGCTCTCCCCTTCCCTGAGATAATATTGACACCAATATCCATAAAGGAAAATATTAGACTAACCTCTTCCATTACATCCTGATTTAACTACGTCCCCACGCTGCGCGACACACCTGCCTGTCTGGCTGTTTGTAATGTGCTCCTTCATTCCTTTCTGAGAGCCCCTCTATTCCATCAAATTCCTCCTCCTCGCACACTAAGCTGCAGATTACTTTCTCATAAGGTGCAATTTCACCTAGATCTCATTACTTACTCTCTTAATATATTTTCTGTATTTGTTTCATCTACAATTTCTCTCGCGCTCTGTTCTGCTGATAAAAGAGGCAGTTGAGGTGCAATGCAAAGCGACTTGCTGGAGTGCATTAACTAAAATTCTTCTTGTTCCCAATTTGATATGCATCCTCTGTGCCTCTGCCAGGCAAAGTCAGTGTGGTGCAGGAAGGACCCCAGGCTGCAGCCCACTTGATTTATCAGCTCCTATCTGGTAGTGGCATTTAAGTAAGCCACGAATGCAGGACAGGAGGAAGGTGGGCAGAGAAATGCACTGAAAATGCTGAATTTTCAGGCCAACCTCAAAGATGCTGAAGTTTTATGGTGCTCCAGGAGCAGGGCAGCTCACTGCAGACACTCCCTTCCTGTGACATATTATGGTCTCCCCTGACACACACCAGGATGTGCATAGCAATGGTACCTGCAGCGCATCACTGAGGATGGGAGCCTCCCTGGGTGCTCCTGGTGCAAAAAAAGACTCAAGGAATCAGATGCCTCCAAGTTACAGGTCTTGCTGGAATCACATCAGCCCACCTAGATGGAAACTCTCCCACTTGCCTGAACTACAGCAGTTCTGGGCAGACATCTTCAGCTTTTCAAGTGCCCGGGGGGGAAGAGTGAAAGCAATTTTACTGGGGAGAGATGACAAAGTTCAGGAAATCCATCAGTTAACTGAGAAGAAAGAAGTGTGAGAGGAACCCCTCTAATTCTGAGACTGCAGACAAGCACTGCGTGGTGCAGCTCCAGCTCAGCCTGTAACACATTGCTGCTGGTGGCAGGGGCTGGGCACTGAGGTCCCAGACCTAACACGAGATGTAACACAACAGGGGATGTAACGGCACAGCCTGTCCTCAGAAAAGTCCTATTTGCCCTAAGAGGCTTAAAGCACAAGTTTGGGGTTTGGCCTGAACTCGGGCCAAAAAAAGAAAGAAAGAGTGCTGTAATTACAGGCAATATTTTCACCCCGCAGAAGATTAACAGGGCAGGAGAAGAATTTAAGTCTCCTTCTTTCCTGAATTCCAATTTAATAGCGAATAATCCTGCCCCTGAATGCAAAGCAAATATATTACCCTGGAGAATTGTGTTGAAGTTCAAAGGAGGTCAGACAACAGAAAGGTCAAAAATGGCACAGATGGCATTTCGTGATGGGGTACAGGGAACAAAAAGGGTTCTGCCTTCATTCCATCCCTCCTCTCCTGCCCGACCACCACATTGACACCCCTCCTTGTTTATACTGGGCTGTAACGAGAGTCCGGAGTTGCTCACACTCCCTGCTCTTCAGTGGTGTTCAGCAGAGTGCCCCATTTTTAATGTGTCTGGAGGGAGGAATTTATTAAAGAGGCACTGCATTAAAAATATGCAAATGTTCCCAGTAAGTACATGGGCCCAGGAGGAAGGCTGATGAAATGTCAGCCCTCCCTTCTCCCCACCCTGTTTTTATGCACTGAGATGCTTTATGGCTGCTCCTGTTTTATACTGTAACTGGAGGCACGGCGGATATTTAATCTGTTTGGAAATAATTGCAGCAATAATGATTATTTTATTGGTTTTAACTACATTCTGGAGGAAAGAAAGAAAAAAAAACAGAAGGGAAATGCTGCAGGAATAACACCAAGGAAGGGAGAAGGGAGGAGGAGGAAGGGCTGAGCACAGTGTGTGTGTGGCTCCATACCCAGGTCTGCAGCACATGGGGGTGGTGGTGGGATGCAGGGGGGGGTGCCTGGTGCACACACATGTTGCACATGTACACCGTAGGAGCCTCGCTGCCTCTCATCTCCAAACAGAGCTGCATTTCTAACATGAATTGCTGCTCTGAGTTTTCACAAGTTCTCCCTTCAGAGTGCAGCAGGACTGGGGAGGGGGGAGCAGAGGAACCACAGCCAGTTTGCTGTTTGTGCTTTGAAGTTACACAGCCTCAAGGCAGCTAAAAGCCACAGTGAGATGGACTCTGGTCTTAATCCCAGAGAAAACGCCTCTCTCAAGTTCTTTTTATATCTTCCCAACCTTCCCAAATCCTGCCTAATACCAAGATGCAAAAAGCTTCCTTTTGCATGGTTCCCTATTTTCCCCCCTACCCGTTTCCCCCTCTCACCCAGCTGTTGGAGGGAGCGAAGCAGCAGCCTCCTGAGCTCCTGAGATGAGTCAAGCAGGCACTGAAGATGAAGCACCTTTCAACACAACCTTTTTCCCAACAACGAAGCTGTTTTCCTTGCCAGCAAAGCCTTTCCATCGTCAGCATCCCATCCAGGTCACAGGAATGTCCCCAACACCAAGTCCTGCCACTCCCTGAGGTTTTATGGATAGCTGCAATACACGAAACCCCAATCACTTCTGCTGCATCTATTTATCTCTCACAGCTCGCAGTTAAGCCTCATAAATATGTTTCCTGCCAGCAATTGGTGCTTAATTATTATATAATAACTATCTTAATAAATAAGAACGGGAGTCTTTATTTGAGGCACTTCATTTAACAGATGAGGCACCATCTTCCCTCCCATAAATCCTGGAGCAGATTGAAATGTCAGAAGGTCCCGAGGCTGCAGCGGGAGATGAAGTTGACATCCATATCTACAGCAAAAAGAAACAGATCCAAGAGGTCTTGATCCAGTCCCAAAGGGGCTTCCAGTGAGGAGGATCCCTTCCTGAACCCAGAGCTGCTGGGTCTGTGTGTGAGACATGAGAGGTTTCCCATGACCATGCCAAGCACTGGTCTTCACCAACATGCGTTAACCACCGTTCATTGCTTGGTGTCACCTTCTTTCATCTCAATTAACTTCTTTTCTTTTTCCTCCCTCCTGTTACTCAATTAAAAGTGTGACCGAAAGTTAATTACTGTAATTCAATTTAGCTGCAATTCCTGTGGGGGAATGGGGAAGAGAGCACGGGTGAGGGGCTGGGAAGGCAGAAAAGCCATGGTGGAGACTCCTGAAGCACAAGCAGGGCTGGTGAGCTGTGGCTCTGCTTACCTGCAGATGCCCAGTATGGGATGCCATCCCAGCTGATGGGATGTGGCAGCATGCAGAGCCTGGGCAGCAGGACACAGCCATGCCACTGTCAGTGTGCACAGTGGTGATGGGCTGACGGCTGGACCAAAGATCTTAGAGCTCTTTTCCAACCTTCATGATTCTGTGATTCCATTATTCTATCCCAATGATTCCAGGGGAGGAGAAGCGAGAGCTGCCTATGATCAGCAAGAGAAGGCCAACAATGAGGCTGCTGGCTGGGCAGGTACAGGCAGACAGGTATGCACAGAGAGGGCTGTGCACAGGGATGGATGGACAGAGGAAAACACAGAAATCAGAAAAAAAGAGGTGAAGCACAAGCCTGACTTTCCTGGCAAGACATCCAAATGGATTCTGCTAATTAACTTCCTTCTCACAACATCCTGGCAGGGTTGCAGACTAATTAGAGCCCCCTCTCCTATGCTGGGAAGCTATCTTGCCTTGGCCACTGACGGCCGCAGCCCTCAGATTGAGGACATATGGCAGCTGAATGTGCCAGACGAAGCAGCATGTCTTGTCGGAAAATGTCGGCAGCTGGGAATGAGCAGCCCGGCTCGGTTGTGAGCCCTCTCCAGTCTGATTCCCCCACTGCCTGCAAACAAAAGGGCCTCGAGTGCAAAGCAGAGGAACTTCTTGCCAGTGTTGCTGGGCCAGCTTAAGTCAGAGGTGGAAATCAGGACACCGGGCTCTCATAAAGTTACTCTTCTCTCCTTTTTAGTCTTGAAAACAAACACACACACACACACAAAAGGAGTCATTGGCAAACTTATCTACCTCTCCAGTCAGTCCCATCTGCAACCATTAGTAAATAGACTGAGCAATACTCCCATCTAAGGCTGACCTGCACGAACCCCTCGACAATCACAATTTCCCTTGCTGAGAATTGCCCATTTCTTCCTATTCTCTCCAATAGCATTAATCTGTCATAGGGATTTTAACTTGCACCCCCTGGTCACCATCATGCCTTGATAGCGTTCTGTCGGGGTCTTTATCAAAAAGAGCCCTTTGAAATTCAAAAGGAGGAGTGTGTGTATATATACTTTCTCATTCCCTTTTATCCACTGGTCTCTTAACTCATCCAAAGGCTTTAAGCGGGTCGGAGAAACACAATTTTCTACAGCAGAAACCATGCTGACTGTCCCTTATCCTATAGAAAAGCCTAAATATAGAGCCTGAAAGTCCTCACAGCCGGAACGTGAATGCAGCCGTCCTGCTTTGAAGCTGTCTGAGACTCGTGCACTTCCCAGATGAAGGGCTGGCTGGCTCTGCCAAAGAAAGAGACAAGTCTTTCAAAGATGCTTGGAGATAGCAGGGAAGATGTCAGTGGCCCACAGACTCTCCTTCTCTTCCTACTATTTTTTATACCTTCTGCAGCCTCTTTAGCACCTTGTCTGTCAGTTTGTGGCGAGGAGGAATGAGGCAGTTCTGCAGCCTACACCCACCTGGGAAAGGAATACAGAAAGGGAAAGAAAGACAGAAAATGTCGGATGGAAACAACAGAAATACAATAGAAGGGACAGTCTGGAGCTGGGCTCTGCCCACCCAATTGCCTGCTCACTCACTGTGCTCTCCAGGGATCTCTCAGAGCTCAGAGGCTCTCCTGGGCAGCCCAGCTGTAAGCACACAGTAATCTGCACACAGATTACTGCACTTTGCTTTGGATAAAGGCAGGCTATCAGGATCTGCCTTGCCACCAGGGAACAGCTAAGAGTAATAGTTATTGTTGGATTCTCCGGCCAGTCAGTGACACGCTCACCAGGACAGGACTTGGATTAAACTTCTTCCTCCGCCCAGAGCTCAGATGTCTCTAAGATCTGCTATCCATTTTCTTAATGCAACCGCCTGACAGTTAAATCCATGCCTCTGTCTATTAGGGAAATGCATGTGCTATCAGCACCACAAATTCAGGCAGCCCTGCTACATCAACTTGATGTATTCATGGCAACCCTAACCCCTTCCCCCAGAAGTTACCTGTCGGCCGGGCACTGGAGCTGTCAGGTTGTGAAGGATAACAACGTTATGGGACTAAAGGAGAGCAAGGCACCAGGGAAGCAGACTCACTTCATGCTGCCTGCATTAGGCACAGGGCAGCTCTGGGAAAACAGCACTTCTGCATCAAGTGTGCTGGAAGACATCAGCTCTGCATGCTGATCTGGAAGCACTTTGGAGATGTTCACTAATGGAGATTATTGCCCTGAGGGGAAATGGGAAGTCAAGGAAGGTAACAACTTGCATTTTCAGATGATTTTAAGGCACTGAAGAGAGGCCACCGTTGGCTCTGCAGGAGCCAGAACAAAGAAGACTGGAGACCATCCCAATAACGCCTTTATGGGTATGAGCATCTAGGCACCATTCACAGACTTCCTGGGCCGCAGCTGACAACTGCTTGTGCCACTTTAGAGTCCAAACCAGTGTTACAGGTTGTCACCAAACAGTTTCACAGCTCAAAGTTAATTCCCTCAGGCCCTGGCTGCAATGGGCCAAGATGCAGCAATTTCCAGCCCAGTCACGCCGCTGTGGCTCCAGCATGTGGCTCTCCCTCCCACTCCAAGCTGCTACCAGAGCTGGGATTTTTGTTGTTTCTTTTTTCCTTCTTCTTCTTTTTAACCTTTCTCTGAGCTCTCGCTTGCTTCCTCAGCACCTAGTGTAATTGCTTGCAGTCTCAGAGGATCCTGGTGAGGATTTATGTAACGCGCCAAGCAGCAATTTGAAAGGCTGCTTTTGGATATAAGAACTTAATGCTACACCAGCCTTGGGGAAAATGAGCTGAAATCCTTGGGAGGGTTGTGCAGTGTTTTGCTGCACGCTGCTGAAGCGAAAGGCTGTGGGGCAGCACGGGCAGCTCTGAGCTTCCACCCGCACACTGGCGAGGAGGGGAGGTGAGCAGCAAGTGGCTGCTCCTTCTCCATCTCATTATGCAGCAGCTTTATCTGGAGGGCGATGCAGAGGCAGCCAGCAAATGCTCAGCATTGCTAAGCAGTTTGGAGTGGAGACAGAGGGAGCGTGGTTGTTTCACCCGAGCAGTGGTGTTGCTGGGGTTTCTCTCTTTTGTGTTCCCGTTTGTATCATGGCCAAACAGACTCAGGGGGTTCCTCTGCTGCTTTCAGGATGGCCAAGTGGGAAGGGAATGGGGACACTGGGAGAGATTCAGGCAGGAATAGGAGAGAGTTCTTCTGGGAGGAAAGCAATGCTTCTGTCAGGTGCAGCTCTTGAGCACCCTGCTCTGAGGGACCCCTTCTGTTTGGCAGCAGAGGGGACAGCAGCACAGGCAGCATCAGGATGCCCCCAGCTGCTCCAGACCAGCCCCACATTCAAAACCCTATTTACCTTAATTTCATTTTCCATCATCTTGCTGAAGGAAATGGCACTGGAGCTTTTGAGCTGACTTCAAGTGCATTCAACAGAGACTTGAGCACCTTACAGCTCAGCAGCACTGAGGAACAAAGTGATGCACAGCAGCCGAGCAGAGCAGGACGCTCCTCTCATGGATGCTCTGAGCCAGTCAGCAGGGAGCCAGCATGGGATAGGAGAACACACACATCATTTCTTACTTATTTAGCCACGTTTTCTTCTCACTGACTTTGGAAATTCATGGCTCAATGGCTTTCTAAGGGTTGTTTTTCTTTCTTTTTATGATTTAAAGGAATAGAAAAGCCTTTACTGAGTGATGCAAGCTGCTGGCTGGAGCAGCTACCAGCTTCTCCTCCTCTGAGCCTCTACACTTCCACCTCCCTGCCCACAGGAGCTAACAGCACTGTGTACCACTCACAGCATCAAATAAGGATGCTGCCTCATCCCTTCTCTCATCCTTGGATCTATAAAGAAGAGTGGAGGGGGGGGCAGGGGGGGGGAACAGCAAACAACAACAACCGAACAAAGCCAAGTAAATTAACATCACAGCTGAGGTTTTACACGCACCAAAGTCAGAAGTTCAAAGTTATGGTTCCCCCTCCAGCTGTAATTCTGGCACACTGCACGTATATATTAAGACATTAAAGTTAGCCCCATAAACTGTAATACAAAATACTACACGCACGCGGGGGGGACAATGTACGACGGCCATGGGAGCCATAACTCCTGCTGCCCTGACTCCGTGCATGCGTTTCTCCCTTAAAAAAGGAATAAGTCAGCTCTCATTCACTTGTAATTCAAAGCGCTGGGTGCCGAAAGGGAAGAGAAAAGAGAGATTGCTCTGTCTGCCTCTTCTTTCTCCTCCTTCTTTCTCTCCCTTCCTCCTATTGCACAGGCTGTAGTCTACTTGCTTGCGATCAATGCTCCCCCTCTGTCTGACTTTGATATATCGGGAGAGATCTCAGATTTCTGCTCCCATCCCCTCCTGCTCTGTAACTGATGCAGCTCCCCGAAGCGCCCTGGCAAGGCACGCGCAGGCAATAGATAAGGGATAGCCTTTGATTGAATTTACTTAATTTATACAGATGATGGGACACAAGAGGAATATTAAAATACAAATGAGCGGCTTCCTATTTCACGTGCATGGAAATCTCCCCAGCTGATAATGAGCTGCAGGAAGCCTATCTGCCTACCTAGCAGACCCCCCCTTGTGTCAGTGCCAGGGAAGTTGCTAACTCTGGAGTTAAACTTCAAGTCCTTAAAGGGACAGTGGTTCAGGTGAACGTTTTTAAACGGGTGTGGGGGAGTCGTAGAGAAGGCAAAAGGGGCTCTTAGAGCCTGAGATCACCCTGCTGTCTGCTGAACTGGGTGGGGAGAAAGCTCCAAGGTGCTGGAAAGGAAGGAGCAAGCTCATCACGCCATGCAGGAGCTCCTCCAATGGAAGCACTGGATGGACCTGAACAAGAGCCTGCCAGTAGAACTGACTTTGCTCACAGCAGGAAAGGCCAATTAAACCAATGATAGCGTCAACCTGGAGGTCAAGCTGGCATTGTATGCTTGAAATAAGTTTTAAAAGACCCTGATGCTTCTTGGTCCAAGATCTTTTTACTTAAATAACAGCCAAAGCCAAACAGAGACAGAATCCTCTGCTATTCAGCTCTGAGGAAGGCAGGTAAGTGTTGCAGTTAGGCCAAGGAGTATGTGAGTTCTGCACGTCAGGCCAGAGAGCGTTCCTCCCACAGCAGCTCTGGAGATGATTATCTTTGCTGAGCTGAAGGCATCAGTAAGATGAGAAGCTGATCTGCTCCAGGAGCTTCAATACAGCTCGAGCCCTGCTGCTGGTGGTGCAATGGAAGGCAGATGATATTCCCAGAAGTGACGGATGCCAGAGAGCAGGGAATATCCCTCTTGTCCCAGCTGCCCACATGCAGGTCCCAACGTCAGAGCCGTGAAATAGGAGAGGGATAGGGGATGTGCTGACGCATCACTGGGAGCTGGGGGGAAAGGGGACTGCTCTGCACAGCACCTCTAGGCACGCTGGGAGGGCTGGCTCCAATACAAGCATGCCTGGGATGGAATGGGATGGGATGGGAGCTGACACGGCCCTGCTCAGCCTGCTTGCTCTGCTGGCCCAGGGCACGTTTTGCTGATCACAGGTGGATCAGACTTTCTGTGATGTGAAGAACTATGCAATGGTTTTGCAAGTGCTTTCCTGACGTTCCACTGGAGTTCTGAAAAGCCAGGACACAGCCTTGCAGGCAGGCATGATGATGGGGCTTTACCAAAGCCTGCTGGGCACAAATGGGGCACAACCAACCGCTGACTTTCAATCCACCTCCCATCTTTCACAAGTGCGTCCCTTCTCCAGAAGCAGACAACAGCGTGGAGAGAACCAGGACGCTCTTTCTCAGACCGATCCTCTGACTTCCCATTAGAAAGCAAAATGACCCAAGGAATGGCAAAATTATGCTGTCACAAACAAGACAGTCACTTTGAAAATCAATATTACCCCAAGGTGTCACCGCGAGCTGACAGCTCTCTTTGGAGCTGGATTAATGCCGCTCTCACCGCCGTTCCAGCAACGTCCCCACTGCTGCCGTTACCCGAGAAAATCTCTGACACGGAATTCTACTTAAAGCAGCACGAAGGATGGATTTTTCAGTTCGGTGACCAAACCGAAAATCATCAAGAGAGATGAGAAAAAGAGAGAAAAGGAACGTGCTACATAAAGCCTAAATGCTTTATGTAAGGCAAAACCAAAATATTATCATTTTACTTTGGGGTGATTTAGCAGTTACTGACTCCCACTCCTTTATTTTCAGTTGGTTGTTAAAAGCAGCCTTGGAGGAAAGGTTACTTTGGAACAGAAGATGGGGTTTGTGCAGTGCTGGCAGCTCGCATTGCCTGTCCCTTCCTCCTGCTCAGCCCAACCGATGGAGCTCGTTGAGCTGTGCCCAAAGTGGGTCAGGCTGTCCCACAGCTCTGGAAATGCAACTTAAAAATGAACCCCGAAAGTGATCAGCTCCCAGCATATGGATGGTTTCAAGAGAGATGAAGGATCTGGGATGTCTGGTGAAGCCCCTTCTGTATCTCCCAGAAGTTAGGGAAATGTGTGCCTGCTGGAAGGTACATTTGTGTATGGACAGGTACAAGCTGCCTTGAGTACCTCTTCCATTTCTAGATTGCTCAGGGGAACTCAAATAGCCACGTACACAGCTGGTGCCACCGTGCTGGGGAACTCCAGGTAGCACAGGAGGTGGTGTGCAGCATGGGGAGCCCATTAACCCCCACCCCTGGGAATGGGCACTTAGCTGCTGGGAAGGCAATGGTGCTTTTTCCATCACCACTCAACATGAGCAGACAGGGCAGCTCCAGCAAGGGCTCCTTTGTGGCTACTTTTCATGTGTGGCAGAGAAACACGGTCCAAAGCAGTTGTTGGCAGGAAGCTCCTGCTGCATTCTTACAGGAGTTAAAGCGTTAGATCTGCCATCCTGTCCAGACATCAGGCAGGGGTAATTAGCTGCTGCCTATATCCTGCACTGGGACCTGCAATCAGTGCACACTGCTGTCATCTCCTAAGGAGGAGGGCAGGGAAGGCCAAGCTCGCGGAACAAGCTCAGAGAGTGATAATATCATTAAGGCTGGAAAAGATCACTAAGATCACCAAATCCAACCCCAACCCATCCCCACTGACCACATCCCTCAGTGCCACATCTATCCTGAATTCTGCACAAGCCATGTAGCTGCACATGTGTCCACGACCTGCCAAGGAAACGCAGCAGGAAAATGGCTCGACTACTAGATGGCAAGAAAAAGCAGAGGGTCCCCTTTCCTCCATCACTGCAGGTGAAAGGAGTAGAGCGGCCTCTGACCACTCCATGCCCTCACACATCCCCATGGCCTCAATGTGGGGCAACCAAAGCTACAGGGAGCTGCACCACTGCAGGGTCTGTGCTGCTGTGCTGGGATCAAGCACCCACACACTGCGGGCTGCAGGGGCTCCCAGCTGCACAAAGGTCCAGCTGCAATTACACATTAGTCTCAAAGAACTAAAAGGTCCAAAAGGGCCTTCTCTCCTCCTCCTGTGACCAAGGCAACAATCAGAGAATGTCTCCCATCTTGGACTCCTTATTAGTTTAATTAGATGATTTTCTGCATGATTTATCCTGAACACTGCAATTGTGCAATCAAATCACAGATCAGTTGACATCTTCATTTAAAAAATTAGCGTTTAGCAGCTCTGTGGACTCTAAAAGCTCTGGGGACATCTGTCAGCAGTGACCCCTAATGATAATGACAAACAGTCCCAGCCTGTGTCCCCACCTCCTGTCCTGCTGACAGGCTGAAGGGACCTAGGAGAACACAAGAACCACACCGTAGGGCATTCCCACTCTGTATCTGCCCACACTGCCTGCGTGACTGTCCTGCTCACATGTCAGCTTTCCAGCATCAGTGGGTGTCACTGACCTGGCAGGAGGAGAACAGATCCCAGGGCTCAGGGCTCAGCATATCAGCCTTGTGGTTTTGCTAAGCGAGGTGGGAGCTGATGGTCAATGTGATGGCCATTCTGCCCAGCATCCACCCAAGAAGCTCAGGAATCAGCTCAGCCCCCGTTTCAGATCTTCAGCTGCCTGAGATACTGATTGTAACAATCTTTGCTAATTAGTCTGCTCTATTCCAAAGGCCAGCAAGCTAAAGAGATGTGAATCACAGGAAGTTTTGTGAGGCAATTGCTGGGATAACAGCCAGCCTAACTCCTCCCAGCAGCCCCCTGACAGTCCTCTTGCAAATGTATCCCCTCCCATCTCTGCAGAGCAAGTCCTTGGCCGGGAAGGACCAGGAAGGTCTCCAACCCACCAGGCAGACCCCCATTCCCTCCACTCTCCATCAGCACCACTGAGGAACCTCCTTCTCTGCACTGATGGGAGCACCCATCTCACCCTCCTGTCCAGTTCAGGAGCACTCAACACCAGCTGCAGCCCTGGTTCAAGTCCTGTTGTGTGACCTGTACCATCAAGCTTCATTCACAACAAAACTGAGCTTCATTCACAACAGAACAGAGCCCGTGCTGCCCTGGAGCTGTGACCACGAGGCACGCTGTCCCATCTCCTGCTCTACAGATGAGTGGAGATCTCCTGAGCTTTCGATCCATCACGTTGCGGATGGGATCTGCAGATAACGCAGCTATCTCTGATTGCAGTCAGTGCTAACAGGCTATGGCTGGCTGGATGAATGCTGTCCCACTCCTGCCGGCTAATCCGGCCTGGAGCCACATCTTTTCAATCATAAATACAACATAATCCTTAAATGAAGATAAAGAGACCCAAACTGCTGGTAGGCCTATGTACCTGTCAGCAATGCTAGAGAGTTAAGAAACAGCTAATCGCAGTTTCAATGGGAAATGTAACAACCTCTGGGGTTTGCGTGTCCACAGGAGGTACATGTGGTACATGGGAGAACGGATTCTAATACAATACCAAAGGAAGAACAATGATGTGATTGCCAGCAAAGCTCCACCAACAGGAGAGGAAAAGCAAGGATGTGCATGGGACAAGAGCGTGTGAGCCAGTCTATAGCTCGCACAGCAAAACCAGACCTGCCACTCGTGCCTCAGCCATGCCAGCCTTCCCAGGACAAGCTGCTGATCCTCTTTGGGCCTCCACTTCCTTTTTCAGTTCAGCCACATCACACTGTACATACCCACAGCCACTGACTCTTGCCATCACCTGGGCTCTGCATCCCAGAATTCATCCCCCAGTGCAGCTGGCTGGGATAATGCAAAGCACTGGCCTGCCATGCCAGCTCCTTCCTCGCCATGGCAATATCTCCTCCTGTCTCCCCTGCCTCTCTTCATTACCAAAATCCCCTAAAGACACCATTGATGATGGAGAGCCATTGGAGAGGCAATTAGAAAGAAGTTAGAGTGAATTACATATGCAGGGTTTATTTTCTGTTTTCTGCTATAGCTGCTGCCAATTATTGTGCAATTAGGCTGCCTTCATTAGCAAATGAGATTAAAATTAACATCGTTAATTACTCGTTCTGTTAAACAGGGGAAAGCAGGCATTTAAAGGGAAGATGCAGAGAAGGTTGTTCTTGGAGCAGATGCAGTTTTGCAGCGCTGTTTCTTCAAGGCTTGCATTGGGTGATTTGATTTCAGCTCGTACAGCGCAGAATAGGAGCCTTTAAATGCAAGCCAGCAGCACAACGCCTTGCAGGAATGCATTACGTGCTGCTCAAGAAAAGCCACCAGCACAAACTGCTAAACATCTCCTGATGGCCACAGTGATCAGCCACTGGGCTGCTGCCAGGGACTGGAGAGAAACCTCTCCTGTTGCTGAGTGAGCACAGAGTGATGCCATCAAATGATCCCACTCTGAGGGTCCCGGAATGGAAAGGATCACAGGCAGACACCCAGGCCAGGCTGCTGCCTCCATACAGAGCTGATGAGGCCGTATCATTTTTATCTGCTGTTTGTCTCCTGATTCTTGGTGGCACAAATGCCCATATTGAGATATTATGCCTGGCGTTTTGCTTTCGTTACTTTGCAAAGGCGTCTCTAAGGGTTTAATTCAGATCCCAGTGGCCTGGTGCTTGCTGCACTGCTCCCAGATGAGATGGAAAACAGATTATTCCCACTGAGTTTGCATCGAGCCTTTTTCATGTTATGGGCCGTTTCTGTTTTGCCTGCATTTCTCCTCTTTAGACTAAACAAGCCCAGCTTACTCAGTCTTCCTTGGCAGATCATGTCTGTTACTCTTTGGACAGTCCTCCTGGAACTGGGCTCCCTTCTGTTGCTCTGCAACACTCTGGCTGAGCTGTGCCCAAAACTGAACCCAGCTGAGGTATGGACAGAGCTGGGCAGAGCAGCAGCACTCCTGCCTCACCTGCAGGTGACACTTCTACCCAGACTCTCCTGTTTGTCATTTTTCTCAGCAACTTGACATCAATTACCTATTGATCAAAAATGATCCCCACTCTTTTCTGCAAGATTGCCACCCAGTCACCTCTGTACTCCTGCATCTTGCATGTGAACAGTTCATTATTCCTGTCTAGATGTAGAATCTAGTAGTTATCCCTATTAAATTGCATCCTATTTCTTCCAGACCATTTCTTCAATTTGTCAAAATCATTTTGAGAGAGATAGAGAGATTGCCAAGGTTCCCTGGAAAACATGGAGCGCAGCAAAACAGACCTGAATTCCAGCCTGAACCTTGCCCAGCTGACTGCTTCCCTCTGTCTCACTTCACTCTGCAACACCTGAAAGCAAAATGTGGCCCCTGTGAGGGACGTTTTCACCAGCTAATACACAGGTTGCCTCTTCAAAGCGTGCAGATGTGCAAATCACATACCGAGCTATGATTTCAGAACCGCTGCCCCTGCTGCTCTCTCTGCATGCAAACATCAGCTGATGCTAAGTCCTCCACTTGCTATTCTAACAACCTGGGAGCTGCAAGCAAAAAGGAGGACTCCAAAACTGGATGGAAGACTTCAGAAACAACTGCTTAAGCTGACTACTAAAATGCCAGCAGGGATCTGCTGAGCGGGTTACCTGGCAGCATGCCTGCCCATGTTGTCTGCTGGTGCTTCTCATAATGGGTTCCCCCTCCTGATGGGGAAGTAATGCTATTTCTTAGTCAGGGGAGACTTTCAGCGTGGATCATCTGTGAAATGTTTGCCTTGAACTTCCTTTGGATCCAGCACAGAGCAGTATCTGATTGAAAGGCTGTATTTAAGAATGGCACTGAACTTTATTAGCTGCGTGCTGACAGCTTCATGGACACCTTCAATAAGAAAAGCAATCGGGCTCTGAGCATTAGGATACCTTGTGCATAGCAACAAGCCAGCTGGCTCCAAAAACCGTTTCCTCGAGCAGACTTCATCAAAAAAATGAAATGAGAAAATAAGTAGACATGACTAGGTGGGGAATTCTCCTGCCCTTGTGCTCCAAGGGGAGTATATCCAAATGAATAGGCCTTTCCTGCTGCTAATGACTCAGTGAAGATGTGGGAGACAAGGGCCACATCGTCAGCTCATACAAAGCAGTAACTGGGGATACAGGAGAATAACACCAGCCTGCACTCACTGGAGAGCACAGCCCATCCCAGCAGGAGCCTGGGGCAACTGGACTAAGCTCGGGGCTCCCTGGGCCTGCCATGAGCAGTGCAGGGGCATAGAGATGCTGCCCAAAGCCTGATTCCAGAGTCATCACAGTGGGAAAATCGCTGCTAATGCCAAATCCCCCAACACTGGGAATTCTGGGCTCCTCTCTCAGGTTTGGAAACTGCATGGACTGAGGTTGGCAGAAGAGGAGCGAAAGAATGAGAGCTGAACAAGGACAAAACACGCGGTGTGATGGAATCAGGGGCCTGAAGGGACCAAGGGGACGCACAAAGGTGTGCACAGGGAAAGAGAAGATTGATGTAAGGGTGCGAGAGAGGAAGCAGAAACAAGTGATACAAAGCTTTCATGTCAGACTCCTCCACGAGGGCAGATTTATCGGCCTTCCTTCTCTGGAAAATTCATTCAGCATTTGTGCATCCCTCTCCCTTCTGGCAACATGCTCTAGGAGTGAAACATAACTCATGTCCTTGTATTCTCCTCCCTAAACAACTACGGAACAACACAGCATCCTGCAGCCCAGCTCTGCTCTCTGTCTTTAGGGCAGTGATCACCATGGATGGGTGCTGAGTGCAACCTGGAGCCATTCCTTGTGGAGCTGCAGGACAGGAGGCAGGAACTGCACTCACAGCACAGGTCGGTGTGAGATCTGACCCATGGAGAGCAGCACTGATGTCACCTTGGAAGGAGGGAGGAGGCTCCAGGAGCAGGACGTGCTCTCTGCTTAGCACGGATAATTTATCTATCACTCAAGGTAAAGGAAATTGAAGCAGCCTGTACCAATAGTGCTTAGTTTGCTGATGAAATGGCTATGGGAAGAGATAAGAAATAAGGTCTGGAAACTTCAAGGAAGCTATGAGGACAACACAGAAGTGGAGACCAGCCGAAATAAAGCCAAATGCATGTTTGTCAACCGATAAGACTCAGAATGCTTCTTTCCGCAGCTGATAGCCAGAGGTATCAACAAGGTAGACAGATTAAATTCCTACAGGCATTAATTAAAAGAAATTTGATGAGGAGAGAAATTAGGCCCAGACACAGATAACTGCTATTTTCCCTCTTCAGAGGATGTTTAGCTCCGAAGTGCTGTGAGGGAAGAAAGTTTGTGGATGTCAAGGTGTGAGATGCAGATGGGAGATGTGGGAACCCAGGAAAGGAGAAGGGCGATGAGCTGACTGAGAAATACACAATGCTGAGATGAATCCGTGGTGGTGAAATAGTACCGCAGAAAGATGAGAAGCTGATCTCTGTGGGCAGCCAGCAAAAGTGCAGAGGTAGAAAATGCATGAAAGCCCAAAGATTTCCACAGCCAGGGGATGAGATCCCCGTGGCAAAAGGGAGCTCAGAAAGCATCTCAGCTCCTCTGTGGGATGAGGCAGCTTTCCCTTGGAAGGCACGGCCCCACGGCACCTCCTGCAGCACGGCAAAGTTGGCACCCCGTGGCAGCCCCTCAAGGACTCATCTCCAGGCAAAGGTATCGCAGCTGCTCAGCTCCACTCCTGAAATCACCACTTCTCTCTCTCTGTTGTTTTTTTTTCAGCCTTATTTACAATACTTTTTCCTCCCCAACAGGCTGACAAAGCAGCGAATGCTTCGTGGCAGGGAGGGATGGTACAGCCAAGGCTTGTGTGATGCTCGAGTGCTTCGGCTTTGCAGCGGGAGCACGGAGCCCAGGAGCACATTATAATGCAGCCGCCATGTGCTACACATTAAGCACCAACTTGGAAGTTCACGCGAGTGAAATGTCAGCTCGGAGGTTGATTTCATTCACCTGACATTCCTGTTAATAACAATGCCTAATTAGAAAGGCTTTTAAGCATCCGTTACATTAATTTAACGTGAAAATCTTATGGAGCTTTATTGGAATTTTTTTTCCCCTGTAAAATTAACCCTGCAGGCTTGTTACACATGTTTTCATTAGGGACTGTGAGCAGTGGGGATATTTGATGAATTAGAATCAGCCCCTCAGTCTTTGAGCTTAACTTTGCTTTGTACTCCAAGTTCTTTTATGCTGATCAAGCCCTGATTTGATTTTTTCCCCTCTATTAGTTTTAATATGTGCTACAGACTCCTCACGCTGTGGTTGTGGGCTAGAAATCCAAACTCACAGCCACCAGTTTCCATGTGAGGTGGGACACAAGCCCATGGCTCAGAGCCCTTCCTACCAGCTGGCGTCTCACTCTGTTCTGCAGCCCAGCTCTGCTCGGCCGAGCGCTCACCATTCACAGCTTTCCTTCGTGCTCCCAGCTGCCAAACCTCCTTTAAGGGAGCTGACAAGCCACGACAGCACTGCCCTGGTGTTCTTTTCTCTTCTAAGGGGAATAGATGCCATTATAGCCAGAAGTGAGACTTCCACCGCCGAGAGACAAAGTGCTGCAGCAGGAGATAAAGCATCAGCCTCTTTTGCTGGGAAGGGAAGAGCGGGGCTGTTAGAGATCACACAGCAGAGGAAGGGCCCAGCAGTCCTAATGGGCTCCGCATCACACAGACCGCTCACGCTCCTGCCACGGTCTCACAGTGCCGGTAATTACGCACGGCTTGGGCAAGGTGCCTGTGGGACAACTCTAAGGCAAGTCCACTTTGAAAGCTCTGCTGTACCCTGAGAGCCCAGGCCTTTGAAGAACAGCCTGGGTTATTTCTAGCACTGGGATTCATTAAACCACGTTTTCATGTTAAAGTCTGGACCTCCGTTGAACCTCACAGCTTGCTGGGACACTGAAAATGCTAGAATGATTTTAATGATGGATCCGCTCAGGGATTTGAAGGAGAAAAGTTGGAGGAACAGGAACAAATACTTGACTGGCATAAATCTATGGAATTGTTTGACATCCAGTGGAAATCTGACACAAATCTGACTCCGCTGCCACACACACCGTGTGGCTGAAATTGAACCTAAATGGCAAAAGAATCGCATTGTCACAGTGATGGATGAGAACGTACCCATCACCTGGTTCTCTGCCTGCTCACTGCAGGATGGATCCATCCTAATGCTTTATTCTGCTGCTGCCACAGATTCCCCATGTCTACAGACCCCCCATGAACTACTCTATTGCCAATGCAACACGTGTAAGAATACCTTCCTGGTACACACTGAGATTTCTCCTCTTGTTCAGACTCTCCCTCGAGCCACTGAACACGAATATTATCCATCCGTGGTATTTATTCCATTTCAATATGCAGACGCTCACCACGTCCCTCCTGGTTGTCACTTTGCCAAGCTGGTTGTAATTAGATTTTTTAATCTTTTCTCATTAATCAAACCTTTGAACTCCTCCTACCCCCAATTATTTGTGTTGCTCTTTCTCACACATCCCCAGCTTGTCAATACCTATCTGGTAATGAGGTGTGCCGAGCTCAGTGCTGTCTCACGCTGTCGCACGGTGACCCCATCCCTCTCTGCATGCAGTGCCACCAATCCCATGCAGTGCAGCACATCCCATCTCCATCCCAACACAACCCCAGGCCCCCTCTGAGCACCTCCCAGCTCCAGACCTTCCATGGCTGTGCCAGGGGTGCTGCAGATCTCCTCCAGCCCAGCGCCCTGCTTGCTGCCCATCACACAGCTCAGGGTATTAACTCAGAACTCTGCAGTAAGAGGATGTACAAGGATAGGAATGAAAGGCACGCAGAGATCTGCTAAGCAAGTTTAGCTCCTCTGTGCACTATTGCATTGGCATTGCCTGAGAAACTAGTTCAGTTTGCTCCCTTCTGAGAATTCGTTTCAGGAAGCCTGTCCTGCCTAATTTCCTGGGCTTTCCAAAGCTGTATCCTTTGAAGAACAGGCTCCTCAACTCCCCTCTCTGAAACCACCACCCTCTGCTACACAGCTTCTCCCCCATCCTTCCCCAATGCTCAATACTTGCTGCCCCAGGGTAATACCTGCACAACTGTTCTGGGCAGGAGTAGGTCTGGACTATGGATCACCATGTGTTTAGACTGAGGCAGAGATACCACCTGAGCAAGATCTACTTGTGACCTCCTATAAGGAAGCTTTCAGAACCTGCTAAAAAATAATCCTGATCTACTTCTAGGCCACTCTCCCAGTTTGCCTGACCAAGGCTGGGAGGTCTGGAGCACCGTCACACCTGGGAAACAGGGGCTGTATGTAAAAGGAGCAGGACTGGTAAGGAAAGATTGCTGTTTGAGCAGCCTTGGAGTCTCGAGTTGGATGAAGTGCACTGAAAGTGGGGCTGGGCTGAACTTCCATGTCACTTACGTCCTTCTGATGGCACTGCCTCCCATCCCTGCTGTGGATGCTCTATGTTAGAGGCTGAATCTCACCACCTGAGCTGACAACGCTTTATCTCAGCAGCTCAGCCAAGCAAGAGAACTCAACACAGGTGACAAAGGCAGAAATGTGCCTGCTAATTGCGTGCGTGCTGCTTTTCCATAGCTTGGCAGGGCCTGAAAAGCGAAGGACTAAAAAAAGCTTGAACCTAAAAAAACCCTGACCTACAAATTGCCTAACATGTCTTCAGTCATTTTGGAAGGGGAGAAAGCCTGTTTCTGCACATTTCCCCAAAATCAGGGAAGAAAGGAGGTGCAGGGGCATGTCAGAGGCTCTGAGATGAGGCAGTAGGAACAACCCGGAGGCTGAGCTTCTCCTATGGGACTCGTTTAAATATCAGAGCTAAACTCCTGCACCTACCAGTTCCCTGCCTGTCAAACAGGGTGCTGATCCTGCCTTATTTCCCAGAAGCAGTGCAAGGATAAATCCACCTAGGAAAGGAGGAGGCAGCAGAACCTCCCACTCAGCAGGAGGTGGGAGGACATCCTTCCCCAGGGCTCCCAGAGCACCCCAGGGACTGCAAGGCTGGGGTGGAAAGAGACAAAAGGTGACTCACTGCTGGTGGATGGGCTGAAGGTCAGCAGGGAGGGACCCTGGGATCGTGGATGGGGATCTGTGCAGTGAGAAGCTCAGTGCTGTGTGCGCAGCTCCTGTGCTTGGCAGCCAGCACAGCAGCAGCCCCAACCTGGTGTTGTGAGGCCCGTCTTCTCACAGCAGGCAGTGAAGGGATTTACATCAGAGTGTGCCTATGTTAACTTTGCTTCATTGACTCCTGACAAGATACGATATTTCTGATTAAGCAGCTTCCCAGGAAGGAGCTGCTGCCTTAGAGCTCGCACTCTCTCTGACCCCATGCTATCTCGTTAGTGGCCTTCTTCACCACCACCCAACCACAGCCCAAATTCCTCTCCTCCTGGTTGCCCCCATCAAGCTCTCTGGGGCCAGGCAGAGCCCTCCTCACCGCCCTGCAGAGCTGACCCTGAGCACTGCATTGTGGCATTGCCGCATCGCCCCGCTGCCTCCCGGCCCCATCACTCCATTGCTCTGTGTTCTCTCCAGACACATCCCTGGCTCAGTCCTTCTCCTCCTTCTTCCCTTATCAATCTTTGATCTGCCTTTTCAGTTTCTCCTTATCTCAAACCATCTGTCTCTTTTCTTTGTGCTTTCCCTTTTCCCTTCTGTGCTGACCAGCCCAGTGCAGACAGATAAATCTCTCCAGCCAAGGAGACCACGTCCTCCATATATATTTGTGCGACAGTCAGATGCTACAGCGACAAAGATCAAATCACCAGCCAGCTCGACGGAGAGATTCAATAAAAGCAAAGAGTTATATTGATAGGAACAAGGCAAATGGATAGTTTTGATTTTAGTAGATTATTGACTGCTCAATAGAGGCAAAAAAAAAGGCTTCCCAGCAGCACGGCTTAGAGAGCAACTCTTCCTGATGCAACACGGCCAAACGAGAGGAGTGAAATATGAGACAGGGAGCAATTTGTGGCGTGTCTGACAGCCCCATCATCTGTGTGAGGGATGGCCCTCCCTGCCGGAGGGACCGTGCAGCGCACAGGAAGGAAGGATGAGCTCTGCTCCAGCTCAGCATGAAGCACAGCACCGTGCAGAGCCGTGCACTCCCACAAACCTCCCCCATTTGTGTGGGCATCAAGCAAAGCCTCCTCATCCCTTGGAAGCATCCCATCAGCATAGGAACAGCCGGCATGAATAGCTATACAGGATGCAGCTTCTCCTCCACCTGACTCTAAGTGCTGTGTGCCCAACACGTCTCAGTGCTCGGGAACTGCTGCAGCCTGAGTGCATCCTGCTGCCCCCCAGCCCATTTAATGCCTCAACTGCAGAACTGCAGACGTGCCCATGCTTCTGGGGGAATGTGGGTCAGGGCAAGAAATCATTTTTTGTTATGGCTCTTTACCACCAAAACCACTCGGTGCAGCTAACTCTGCATTCCCCCCGTGATCACATTTGGCACACAGATTACTTCCTTATAATCCTGCTGTAAGAGAGGAACAAACTCAGACGCAAAGCCCAGGCAGCAGGAGGGGCCGGGTTGCCCACACACACCTCCCTGGAGGGGGCTCACACACACAGGGAAAGCTGGGGCCTCCTGAGCACAGCCAGGAAACAGCAGGAGGGGCTTCAAATCTGTGCTGTGTCTCCAACCAGAGCTGGGCACCTCAGCACTGCCTGGCAGGAGGATGCACACTGACCTCCAACAGCTCACCCAGCCCTGAACACAGGCAACCAGAAGAGAGGAGTGAGGATCAAATCGTTTCCCCCCCACCCCTGCCCTGGCAGCCACCAGGAGCTGCAGCATTTAGGGAGTATTAAGTAAACAGAAATGACAAGGGGTTGCTAAAGCATCTCTCTGAGAGCTTGAGACACTGCAGACAGGGTCAAAAGCAACGCGGAGCCATCTAGCACATCAAACGGGATTAATTGAAGCACCAGCAGGCTGAAAAGCTGGGGAGCGAATATAGGGTGTGAGGGATTTTCAGTGCCCTCTGCTAAATATTGGCCAATTAGCACTCATCCAAGGAAACAGGGAACCCTAAGTGCTAAACAACAAGAGTGCGAGAACAGTGGGGACAAGCAGGAACAGAGAGAGGCTCTGAGCAGCATCTATGTCAATAACAGAAGGGGAAAAGCACCATGAAATCATTTCTTCTGCATTATGGGAAAGGAAGAAAATCTTTCATACAAACACACTAATGGGCTACGCGGGGATCTGAAGGAGGATTGCTGAGGTATTAGAGCAAGTTGCATTAGGGGGAAAAAAAAAACAACAAGAGCAAGAGAAGAAACAGGGTTTTCAAGGAGATTTCCTCCCAATCGATTAAGTGAGGAGCGTAAAGGGGCAGCATTCCATGGGGAGGGAACTGAAATTGGCCCACGCAGTCCCGACAGAGAAAAGCACTCAGCAGGTGTGCAGGATGGCAGGCACGTGGCTGGCGTGCTCCCTTCACTCTGTGGCCAGAAGGGCCCTCAGAGAGGAAAGTTTCTCTGGTGTTAATCCTCTGCATAAACCTACGAAGCCTCCCTTATCCCTCTATAAATCACTGCTACTGCAGGGCCTGTAAAGCAGCAGCAATGCCCCGGCAATGTGGGATCAGACCTGGGTACCACGATTCCTGTGTGCAGCTCTATGTGTCTTGAGTTCCCCTGCCTGTCATCTCTCTTTGGGGTGGAAACTGTTGCTATGTTCAGAATGCTGAGTCCCCACGGTGAGGTCAATTTGTAGCTCTCCATGGACAAGGGAGGGATGTGGAACGCAGGGATGTGGGCAGGATGAACACAGGTCCAGAGGGAAATGGACAGCACACGAGGCCTCTGCAAAGCACCAGATGGAGACTGGCACTCAAACGCTGCGTGCTTCCCCTGCACCAAGTTGTGTCTGGTTTCTACCCTCAGGCAAAGCAAAGCAAACAGATAAGGAAGTTGTACCTGTCTCCAAGGGTAAGCACTGTTCGGACAAGATTGTAATCATGGGTCTACAGCAGTGGGGAAAGAATCCCCATTTCTCACTCTCTGATTGTCAACACAACACTTGGACAAGTGCAGAACAGACCAGGATTCAGCTCCCACTGCCCTTTGTCCCATGGCAGTGCAGCATCAGGGTCCCACAGCAATATACCAGCAGGTCTGCAGGGATCCCTGTCTGTGTGCGCTCAGCACATTGCTGCCATGCCCAGCAGCGAGGTCTCAGCTCAGGATTAGGGCTTAATTTTGGCAGTTCTGGCTCTAAATCCCCCAGGACTGACTGTGGAAGGAAGTGCTATGTTGACATGCACCACTTTTGGTTGTGTTTTCTGTCAGGTATTCACAACACAGGTGATAAAAGGTTCGTAAATGATGGATGGGTGTTCCTATGAATGATTAATCGATGCTTACAGATTACTACAAAGCCCAAACAGTCACTAGGATGCTTATAATATTTCATAATACCTTCTCCTAACATGCTTATAATCACCTGTTAAATTATGCTTCCCGTGTCTATAATGCCTATTAATCATTTATTAATCTTTTATAAGCCATTCGCAAATGAAAGCACAATATAAACCGTGACATCCTTTTCCTTCTGCCATCCTCAATCTCCACTTGCTGGGGGCTTAGGGAGGAATCAGCCAAGAAACGACACGACTTGAGCCCAAAATGGAGCCTTTGCCACAGTGCTGGGCTGGGGTCATTCACCCCTTTGTTGGGATTTCAGGTGCAAATGGGGACGGCGAGGCAGCGGACAGCTTAGAGGTTCAGATGGTGCCAAGGAGTTGCTCAGAAAAGATGAAATAGTCACGCACACAAAAGCGTCAGAAAGAAAATCCTCACAGAGAGAAGAAGGAGGAATTAACTTCAGGACTTAAGGCGAGGAAAGGGAAAAAAATGGGATCTGTAGGCACAGATCTTCCAGGGTCTTACAATACAGTTGAGGTCCCAAAGACTCCCTGCTCTCCAACAGGACGCTAATTTAGGTCTTTCCCTTCTGCCCACTTCCATCAAACAAACAGGAATTTCTCTTCATCCCTCTCAAATTCAGTTGGAGAGCAGTAGGTTCTAAAAATGTGCATCTGTGGGGTGTGCAAAGCAGACACACACCGAGCTGATTTAAAGCTCTCCTTGCTTTGGGTGAAGCCTCCAGCCCTTCTGCTCCCATAGGCCAACGCTTTCCAAGCACTGCAAGTGGCCACCAAATCCTGTTACTTCCTGCAGGGCAGCACAGAGGGTTCGTCAAGCACGTGTTGTCATTTGTCGCTCCTTCCGGATGCAGAAGATGCCCTAATTGACTTGCATTAATCTCATCCCCTCGTCTCATTCATGCTCTGTTCCCTTCTGTGCCTCCTGGAGGCATCTGTCTGCAGCAGCACGTCATGTCAGCAGGGAGGGAATCTGAGTGAGTCGAAATTCAAATAAATAAATAAATAGAAATAATAAAGCACAGCCCCCCCCCCCCCCCCCCCGATCAGTATGCCTGTCATTTTAGCAGCATTTAAAGGCATTAAAACGGGATCTGCGCACCGACTTTAATTAAATGAGCCAATTGAAAGTTCTTGCCAAGTATTAGTTTAAGGAAAAAAAAAAAAACACACTTATTTTGGAGCTTACGCAGATTGAATCTGTAGTGCCTTGTGGGAAACGCGGAGCTTTTTGTTGGAAGACTCACAGTTTGGAAATCGATGGAGGCGATCTGAATTTGGTTTCATTACCAGCGAGCGTCAAGCGCAATCACAGACAGAAGAAGTCTCTTGGCTGGTTCCCAGGTTACAATATCCAATCCAAATTGATCTGTTCTTCAAAAGTACTGCTGAAACGTATCCGACCGTCAGCACCCAGGGGCAGATGACTCATATTTGCCCACTGAAGAGGCATTCCAAGTCCCAGAAAAGAATGATTACGGTATTAAACCTGAGAAGGTGCTTTGTGTCGGGTATCACCCTTTGATCTCAGCTCTCACTTCGGGGATGCGGGGCCAGCTGTGATGTGATTACTGAAATGGAGCTCCTGGAACACGCAGCGAAGCCCATCATTTATTCTGGCCTTTTCTTGTCCATGTAACGCTGCAATCAAGAATTAGTTGAATAGCAGAACAATTGATTCGAAACTATTTCTGTAAATCAAACCACCAATTGCAGCTCGCTGTCCATCTCGCCTGGAGATGCATCGCCTCCCTGGCAGCTGCTGGAGTCAGGCAGCACAGGCTGCCCCAAAAGGTGCTGTGCTATGCAGGGAGGCTGGGAAGAAAACCTCTGGGAGAGCAGAGCTTGGAGTTGAAATAAGCACGATGCTGTAACCCAACGAAACTGCCCTGCCTCTGTGCTTTCACCCTTTGCTGCAGAATGAAACCGGTTATTATTTTTCAGCGGTAGATTTGGAGATGTGGGTGTGTTTTCTTAACAGGAAATTTAACAAGCCTTTAAATACAGAAGTCGTTCCAAACTGATAAGTGGAAACGTTTCACTTCATGAATATCGGATGATTTCATTTATTATTTCTTTTCCTGATGTTTCATTTCCATTCTGCTCCGAAAAGAATCATTTGGGGTTTTCAGCACGGATCAACCACCTGCCTGTAGGCCTCACCACATGAATGCAGCTGGTGGCATTTTTTATGACACTCTGATTTTGTAGCTGATCTTGAAGTTGGTCCTGCCTGCCCTGCTCTCCTAGCACCGTTTCCAGCCTCTGTATAGCTTTGCCTGATTCAAATTGGACACCCAGAGGTTACAGAGCTCTGCTGCTCCTAATTAATCACCTCCTGAGCTGACTTGTCTCTTCTGCTCCGGAGATCATTTAACGAGTGTGGCTCATTTAGCCAATATGCTGCACAGCACCAGCAGAGCAGCTGTCCAAACACCACCTCTGAGTGCACCTCAGGTGTAGCAATCAAGGAATTGCCTACCTGAATTGTTCAGAACACTTCATTTGATTCTCTCCAAGAGTAAAATACATTAGGAACGACCCAAAGGACATCAGGAAGATCCCAAAATAAAGCCACAAAGTTCATTGAAACGTAACCAGATTCCATCAGCACTTGGGTGTTTGCCCAAGAAACCAAGATGTGCCAAGAAACAGCATCATATGAAATTCTTTAACTTGCAGATGAATAAGTCAAGTTGCCTTTCAGCAACGTTCTCTATGAATGAGATACTTATCTTCAAACTGCCAGAGACACCCACAGCCTTTTGGTTAACTCCTAGACTTCCTGCATGCTGCTGCCCAGACATTACAGGTGATGCAGAAGATGTTTCCTTATCACTTGTCCTTGAAACTCTGAGTCGTAGATCCATAAAACCTCCAGTGCCATCCCCAGCTTTGTGGGAGCCATGAATCAGAGCCTCTTTTCTCTGCAGGGAGTGTGAGGGGCTCAATCAGAGGGAGATGGCGAACACAAGTGTCTGAGGCTCTCTGTCTCTCCCATTCCCACCTCTATTTCTCCATGTGCTGCCATCTGCCTGACAAAAGGCAACTGGATGCTGTTTTGGAAGACAAAATCCACTGATGGTGTAAAAGAGGTATTGCTCAATGCAGCCTTCAAGCTCTGCACAGTTCTGGGAGGCATCCAGGGTCACTCCATGGAATACATGAAGACACCCCCCCCTTCCCCCACAGCCTTCTGGCACCAAGAGCAGGGCAGTGACATTGTAGAGAAGCTCTTCTGGACAAGCACCACCTCAATCACCTCTTATGACAGAGAAGGCCTGTGCAGTCTGCTCTAGAAAATGCTGCTTTAGAAAACGAGCAATGTGGATAGTTGCACAAAAACATGAGCATCCTCTGTACTGCTTTATCTGCTAGATAATACACCACTGGGGCTGACCCGGCTCCAGCCATGCTGGAGCCCATTTGTCCTCAAAATCTAACCAGTTTGGTCTCACATCCCCAGGACAGCCAATAAGGAAATGACACACCGGATCAAGAATTAACGAATGAAGAAGGTTATGCAAAAGAAACCCAAGGTAAGCACATTAAGACTGCATATTTGTGTCCTCCCTCTCTGATCTTCACCTCTCTCTCAATCCTTTCTTCTTTGCTCCTCTTTTCCTTGCCTAAACCTCATCAGAGACAAATCCTCAGCTGCCAGGAGGGGAGTTATCTTTACTGCATTGTCTGCTGATCCCTCTGGGGAAAGGGCAACTTCAAGGCAAGTCTAAAACCAGGCACAGCTCCCTTGATCCCACCTCTACTGTCTGGGTTAGTCCTCCAACCAGCTCAGCATATTTCTTTCAACTACTTACTGCTGATAAATGGTTTCTCTGCTTACCATGGGTGAGTGAACACCAACTGCTCATCCCAGACCCAAAGAAAACGTGCAGAGAAACCATAAGATTGTGTACTGACCTTTCAGACAATATGCATGCCAGTAAATACCAGACAGCCTCTCGAATATTAAACAAGCCACAGCCAGCCCTGCATTTCATATTACCCCAAAGTCCTTCAGGCCGCATCTTCAGTTCAGCCCTGCATGTGTAATGACCTACATTATCTCACACTCTGCTCTGAAACTTGGGGGGCTGCCTGGCCCTGATGCAGTGACTCTCAAAGCAGACTCCCACCACGTGCCATGGTGTGACCATCTCTGGCCAGGTCTGCTCTTTCTGCAGTGGGATCATTTGCAGCTTTGGAATGTCTTGACGTCCACAAATTAACTAGTCTGTTTAGAATAGAACTAACGCTCTTGTATAAAGTCTAGGTGTTTTTCTCCCAGCTGTGCATGCCGATTTCTACACTTTGTGCAATCTGCTGGACTGGAAAACAGAAAAAAAAAAGCAGAAATAATAATCTCTATTTCCAAAAGTCGGATGCCCTGGACTGGTGAGGAATGGACAGAACCACCGTTATGTGGGCTACGGGCTCTGCTGAGAGCCAGCTCAATCCTACAATGGGTGGATGTCAACCCAGAGTGAGCACCTCACTGCTGGCCCCTCTCTGCCCTGTCCGTGTGCAGCAAGGAATGCATAAATGGAGGCAGGGCCAGCCCTGGGATACACAACACGCTCCTGAGAAAAACAAAAGCAAACAGCACCCAGCGCAGCTCTCAGCCAGAGATCTCCACGTGCCAATTCGATTTCCTCCACCAATTTGTATGGAGAAAGACGAAAAGGAAATGCCAGATGCTGCTGGGCACGCAGAACAGACTCGATGCGTGTGTTTAAAGCACTAATAACTCCCTTCCTGCTGAAAGAGGGAAAAGACTTTCTCTTAATCCTTTCTTGCATCAGTAATCAGAGAGAGGAGCAGATGGTGCCAGAAGTACAGTAATATGCCCATTAAAATAACCTCAGTTGCTGATGAGTTAGCACCAGAGCCCATGCAGCAAACACCTTTATGAGAGCCCAGCTCCAGCAGAAAGCAGAGGCTCATGCCATGAGACAGGAAATAAGAACTTGCTAGCAATGACCTAGTTAAATTTCACCAATAAAGCCAGAGCTCTCATGTACAAACTCCTGGCTAGCAGATGTGCTCAGCAGGATTTGTCCTCCAGGTACATCTAATCAAGGTGCATGTCCCATTCTCCCTGCACCAACACCAGCCCAAGATCTGGTGACACTTCAGTGCCCAGACGGGCTATGAGGCTTCCAGCTGAGCTGTGAGCATCCCCAGCACCGCTGCTGGTTATTCCAGAGTCCATTTGTTCCTACAGAAGAACAGGCAGATGGAGAAGATGCCTTCCAATGACATATTTCTCTTCTACACTTCTCAGCATAAGGTCTGTGTACGGACAACCTTCGTTCAACCATACACAAGTCCTGTTTTTAATATAGTTTATTTGCAGGTTTTTGTCTGACTGCATCTGTCCAGGATTGCTGTTCTTCTAAAGGGGATCACCTGAGCACTTTCCTGACCATTTTCTATGGCATTTATGAAGTAAAAGTGTCAGCCACCACCATACAGCTGACATTTTAACCTTGCATGGCCAGACCTATCATTTGGTGCTGGACACACAGTAATGGTGCTTAAACCACAGCACTGATCTCAGCTGTGATGGACACTGAGAACCAGCAGTGGTCTGGTCTATATAGTCTGCTATTCAAGGTTTCATTTACAGCAGAAGTGCTGCCATCTCCTAAAGCAGTACTTGGAAAGCAGAGTCCTACAGTCCAGGTAACAACATGTTCTTTTCTTTTTTCTTTCTCTGACCTCATCAATCTTCCTGGCAAGATTTCCATCCAAATAGATGTGCTCCTACAAACATTTATGCCAAGTCACACTTATGTCAGGCGGTGTTTTTCAACAGAGAAGCACTGCATCCAAAGCGACGCATCAGCTCCAGCTCTGTGCCTCTAGAAGGGTGAATGTTTCGTTATCATTAATTAACTCTTTATATGACATGACATTCATTTCATTATCTCACTGAATGTCACTGTCCAATTAGCTCATCCCCATGGAACGGGACCTAATTAACCAAGATAAGTAAACTGAACTCTACCAACCTTCTTCCCTTGCAAATAAGTTGCCAGTGTGTAAGTGCTCAGCAACAACCACCTCATTAAAGCTTAAATAAAGATTCCTTCTCCTTTTCTTGGTGTTCTTTTTAAAGACATTTCTAACCCTTCTATTTCCATTTTGCTTGCCACAACATCTCAAAGCTCCGTAGGTTCAGAAAAGGCTTCCTTCCAGCATCAGCTGTATGGAAGCAGTCATAAATAATGATAGCTCTCCTTCTGTGCCTAATGGACACTGATTAGCACTTGAAGCAGTGGAAGCTTTCCACTGGCTGAAGAATAAGGAGTGCTGGCCCAAAGTCGTGCTTATAATGCAGGTGATGCCCCACTCACTTGCTGGATAGACTCACAAGTACTTCACTTCCCAGATCAGCTGAATTCAGCTGCAAAAGAACAAGCAGGAGGATCCCTTTCAGCCCACAGTCTGCCCCCCCTGAGAGCCTGAATTGGTTGAGCACGTTAAAAATCTGCCATCATACCTCCTTTGTCTCATTATGCCTTTCCTGATTGCATTTTCCAACCTTTTCAGCAGCAAAGGGCCCCCTCTGCCCCCATTGAACATCAGATCAGGAGCAGAGCTCTGTCCCTACCTGTCCCTGGCCCTGCTCTGATGCACGCTGTCAGGAACAAGGCTGGAGCCCACCCTGGCATCTCCACCCATGCAACTACAAAGGATGGATGGAAGATGAATAGCTCTCCCCAGGTTGATGCAATGCACAGGCCTTCACTTGCAAACAGGTTATTTTCTTTGATTTTTCTTTTTTTTTTTTTTTCCACAGGTAGCATGCCAGGGGCTATATTTTACACGGTACCTGATTTGAAACACAGAGATGAAGGTTCGTGAGATGAAAGGGAAGCATTAATCTCACTTGTTCCCTCCGCATCACAATAAATTTCATCCCTTGATTGCTTTTGCTCTTGGCTAGAGGTCAGCGTTTTCAGGGAGGAAGCTTCCCAAAGAAGACATTGTACTGGAGCACCGACACACCACTGCCTACACCACATCCTACCCTGCAGTGCCCGGGTTTCTTTCTGCCAGCTCAGTGACGTTTAGGTGACATCCCAGCAAGTCTTCCACAACCCAAGGCTGCAGATCCCAAATTTCCCATCATTATAACTGGCTTTGCATGGAATGATGCTGCTGAGAAGGACAGATCTGGCATGGCATGGCCACATCCCTGTGCCCACAGCAGACAGAGAGCACAGCCCATGAGTGCTGCAACGTAGCAGTGACTAACAGTGAGCCAGCAGTGTTGGATGTGAACCCTGCATCTGGGAAGGGGAGCAAAGGGAGGTGGTACCCATTCCCCTCTGAGTTCCATTTATAAACAGTTATTCTGCTGTATCTTTGCTCCTGGTGGGAAGCACAGAGCTATCCATGATGACAAAAAGAATGTGTGTAATGGCTGGCAGCATCACTGGGAAGGTAGGGTCAGTGCGATCAGATCTCTACATATGTTATTTCCTTGTTCTTCAGCTTAATGGGGCGTTCCACTTTATTATTGTGTTTTTTTGTTTTTTTTTTAATTTTATAAGACATGTTTCATTAAATCTGAATTATGGCAATTCGGGGAAAGAAATTAGCCATTAAAATTACAATGAAAACATCTTATAAAAAGAGCTGTCAAGTGCCATTTCTGCTCTGCTGGGTGAGGGAATAAGGAGAGAGAAACAGCATCTTGGAGCAGGAACAGTGCCTGCCAAAGCGGGATCTGCCTGCCAGGGCTCTGAACAGGAGCTGGTGCTGGGGGGAACTGACTGAGATTTTTCCATCTAAAGGTCTATTTCAGGTCTTTTAAGAGAATGAGGAGAAAAGGGGATCGCTGTCCTGCATTCACGTTTGGTGTCACCTCCTTCTGACCAGTTGGTAGCAGAAATGAGTGGGCACTTTCTTGGGTTTCCCCCCTGTAAGGCCCTGGCGAGGATCTCAAAGCACAACTGATGCGTGCTGGAACCAACCCTGCCCTAGTGCTCATTGGGAGGGATGAAGGGCTGTGCTGGACAACAAGCAAAGGCCTGGGCTGATCAGGAACCAGAAGCAAGGAATGCCCCAAGAGCCTCATTTAGGAAAGTTGTGCATTTTCCTTTGCAACTGATGGTACTTCTTGTGGTCACGATCAGCTTGCAGCACCGAGCCCAGGCTCAGGCATCCTCATGCACAGCTTTGTCTCTTCTGCAGCAACAACATTCTCAGAGGAGGAAAGAGATTTGTTAGAAATAAAAGTGGAAAGAAAAACAAAAGCTCTTAAGCTCACTCATTCATGGTCATGCGAGCTCAAAAGCTCCAAGTCCAACTGCTGCACGATTCCTGCCTTAAACTCTCTGAACCTTCTGAGTAAAACAGCGCAGCATCTCCCTGTGCTTTTCAGCAATGCAGCAAAGGTATTGGCTGGAGAAAAAAATCTGCAAGGGAATAAAGGTCAGTTCTGCTGAAATGAAATAGATTTTGAGACTGCATGTCAATTAGACACACACAAAAGAAAGCGATAAAGTTAATCCACTAAACTGGAAAGCGGTGATAAAACAGTCCTGCAGGATATAAAGAAAAGAAGGAGGGGAAGGGCTGGTAAACTGCAAGGGAAGTGAGGAAAAGAATAAGAGGAGGTGCAGAAGAAGAAACAGCGACTAAAAGAGGAGACGGGGATGACTGTGATAGTAATTCCTGGAAAGATAAAAGCAAACAAAATGAGATCCAGATGCAAAGCAGAACCTCAATAATCCACAGCACGCAGCTCTGCTGTGCCAAACTAAGCACCAGCAGCTGTCAGGCCAATGCCACTTTGAGCATGGGGTCCCAGCTTCAGTGATCCAGTGCTCTGACAGGCTGCCCAGGCCAGAAACAGGCAGATCCAGTGCTTCAGGCAGCACTTCCACCCATGGATCCATACAGTGAGCCATACGACACATTAAAGAGCAGTTCTTGCAGAGCTCAAGGAAGGCTGAACCTCAAAGAAGCCGCTGAGGACACCAGAAAACCCAATTCCAATGGAGATGTCTGTGCTGGAACCTGGAAATCTGCCTCTGTCTTTTCTGCTGGTGCCTCCCTCTGACACGTGGATAACACTTGTCTGAGCATCTCAGCCACCTTGTCTTCCAATTCTTTGATTCTTTTAAGTGAAAATGACGCACTCAGGCTCTAGCAGCACTTAGTCCTTGAAAGTCTGTCTCACAGTGGTAACTGCCTTTGTCCATTTGATCACCAATAAGCAATAAAATTCAGTGGCAGTTTACGTGCACTGGAGAAATAGGCTTGTAAAATTCCCATTACAATTTATTGGATGCTTTTACTTCCTTCTGTGGGTGAGGAAGAGTGGAAATGGTTCCGCTTAATGTACACACAGTGGATGTGGGGCATGATGAGAGCTCAGCCCTGTGTGGGGAGATGTGCCTTGCATTGAATTGCTGCAAACAGGCTGAGAAACAGCACAGGTGGAACCAGGAGGAACTGAGGTGGGTCACAGCCCAACCTGATCATGGACCCACCATGGATTTCAATGCAGTGTGGACAGAACCTGAGGGAATGGTGGAACAGTTTAGGACAAGCAGTCACCCAAATATGCTGTTATGACACAGCCCTGTACAAGGCTCTCGTCCTCATACAGTACTTCGGAGCGAGAACACCGAGCTAGAGTTTGATCAGAGATGGCTCCTCTTCGCTCAGCCTTAAGTTCTTCTGCTTAGCTATCATCTCACCAAACTGACTGGCCACAAGCTCTCCATCATTTCTTAGAGACGAGTCTTGTCCAGGAATTGCAGTGGTATGGTCCTCCAGCCTGGATTCTATCCTCGATTTGGGAATGCTTCTGGACACAGAATATGCTGGCTGGAGGTATGGATCACCCAGCATATGGACAGCCCCTGCCTTTCCAATTCTATTTTACTGTTGCAATTGTTACTTTGCTGCAGGGCATTTCCTGGGTTTAATGAACATCAGGTGGGCCTTCTGCCTGATGGTTCGTTAGTGCCTTCCAACAGAGAAAGCGCCATGCTGAAGTCATTATTAATTTCTTACATGCGCCACTGAAGGATTTCCATATGGAGAGGTAGTCAGCTGAGGTGACCCTGAAAACATGGAGCCTCACATCAAACACCGAATGGATGACATATGAAAGAGCATCAGGGAACTTGGTACCAGCAGCCCGATGCCTCTGATTCGGCTTCAAGGACAGAGTGGGGGCTGTGTGTGGCCTCTGACATCCGAGGACCACGCCAGCAGCCATCACTCTGAACTGTGTTCCTCAGAGATCTCTCCATGGACACAGCAATGAGAATGCAGTGTGAATAAGGAGATGATATGTTTCTTTCTGGCTCGGGCTCTGTGACAACACCATACAGAACAGTAACACTGGGAATTCTCCCCACATCCTGACCAGCCCAAAAAGAGAAGCAGGAGGATGAACCCTCAGGACATCACAGGCTCTGCAGTGTTGACTTGCTCTTCTTTCCTTTTTTCTTCCTCTCCTTTTTCCTCTCCCACTCGCCCATCTTTTAATAATAAATAAAGGCACACTCTTGCTCGATCAGCACCTTGACTCCATTCCAAGTCCTAATTCGGAGGGATTGGGATCGATATAACGAACTGCAGGCAGCTTCAGCTTGCAACAGTCATCCATGATGCGAGAACTGAGGGACACAGGCTTCTTCACTGAGTCGTTAAGTGTGGATTTCCAGTGCAGGAAAAAAGAGGGAGATTATAACACTTCACTGCAAGAGGCAAACATCTCTCTGAGTGGCTCATTAAGAGAAAAGAAGGGCAATTAAAGCTGGAATCAAAGAACTGCAATACTAATGTTATAAATCTATGTGCAAAGCGGTCCTCCAGCCTCACTCTCACATTCTCATGCGCCAGGTTTCTGTTCTGCCCCATCTCCTTTAAAAGGAGAAGTAGGAACATGCTGATTAATAAGGCTACAGAAAAACAGAGAACAACCTCCAGAGAAAGCGATACATTTTGTTTCAACTCATTTCCATATTCCCCCCCCCTCCTCCTCAAATGAATCTGCACACTGATCTCTTCCCCTTTTTCTCATTTAATGCCTTAAATCATAACTTTCTTCTTTCAAAACAACTCCTTCCCATTCCCCCCCCTCTCCTTTCTGTTAAGGGTGCAAGCAGCCAGGAAGGCTCCCCCAGCAATGGGAGGGTTCTGTTTGAATTTTCTCATCAAAACCCGATAGGTGCTGATCTGATTTTCGTCACACACGCTACACATGATGTATTTCAGTGCACATCTATTGCAATGCCTTCCTCACCCTTTATTGCTTTGCTCTTCTTTCTGAGAGAATTCTCTTCAGCTTTGCCCACCACTGCAAGCACTGCATCCACATGCAGCAGGGAGTGAATGGAGCGCTGGGTGCTTTGTGCATGAGCATCATCTGGGGCAGGGAAGGAGCTGTGCTGCTGCAGGAGGAGGGGGTGCACATCTCCCTGGATAATGTCTGCACAGAGCTGTGGGTGCTGCATGGCCCAGAAAACGTGGAGGAGAACACAGCTTCTATTTCTCCCTGGAGAGACACGCTGCAAAATTACGAATGCCAATGCTTTGCCTCGTGTCTGTACCTCACAGACAGAAGCACACACACATTTACTGCTGCACTTATTAGCTGTCATCCACACAGTGCCGTGGTGTGCAGGCAGGCAGCACAGTGAGTCCTGCTCACAGCACCAGACACCCCCCAGCCTGACCCACCAGGGCACCACCAGGCCCAGCTGTGCTGGCTGCCCCAGTGCTGTGCCATGCAGGGCGGGTGTGGGACACCCGTCTATCAGCAAACCTGCTTCTGTAAGTGCTGCTCTGGCATGGCAGCACCTCACAGGGAATCAGACAGCGCTGACATCTGGAATCCAGCCTTAATTTAAGATGCATATATTGAATGCCCCAGATGCAAAAGCATGACCCATTATTTACTAACTCGGGCCACGTTAATAAAGATAATACATAATTATTCCTGAAATAGTTCAATGCAAAGGTTCCCTCAGCTATAAACATATCACATTTCTCCTTCCCCTCTTTGATGTCCTAATTACAAGTATCACCGTCCATCTGAGTTAGAACTAGATTAAGGCCCTGCTTGCATTTAAAGCAGCTGTTAGCACTGCTTAATAGTGAGACATGACTAATTGGCCATCTCGTTGTGATGAATGAAGCTGAGATGCAAGGCAGCGCATGAAAATTACATATGATTATTGCCAACAATTAGATTGAAGACAAACCCCGTGTACACCCGGATGCACTGAGGTTGATCTGAATCCCACCAACAGCACTGAGCACAACAGGAGAGGGGTTCACACTGCACAGGCAGCTGTGTGCCATGTTTGTCCCTGGGTGGGACGTGTATGTCACTGCAGGTGCGAAAGGAGCTGTTTGTCACACTGCAGTCGGTTCCATCCCCACTATTTCCTTACCCTGTTATTTCCAAGGCTGCTTCCATCTCTGCAGCCCTTATGGGCAGAGCTCAGCTGTCCATCCAGCCCCAGCAGTGGCCGCATGATGCCGGGCTGTGCTCATCTCCAAGGTTCCAAAGGCTTTTTGCTGTGAAATGCTCACAACACATGTACCTCTCTCACTGGAGCACATGCTGTGCAATGAATTGCTAACAGGAATACTTTCCCTTCTCACCTCCTTGCTCTGCCCCTCCAAACTGAGCAGCAGCACTTCCTCCCCTGTCTCTCTCGGCTTACTGATACAAATCTGCCTTGGTTGAAAGGTGAAGAAGTTGCTAGTGAAGCTATGAAAAGACTTTGTTCTCCCTCAGCCCCACTGCTGGGACACTGGTGACTGCAGATACCTGCAGCCAGGCAGGGGCTGGGATGGCCACTCCAGCACTATCTGTTCCCAACATGAGAACAGTAAAATCTTCTGGGGAAATTGCTGAGCTGACCCTTAACTTGGCCACTCAGCCAGGACAGTCTGGGGTGTGTGATAAGAACCCAAAGCCTGAATGCTGACCTACTCCAGTAGTTCACAAAGAGCAGTTACCAAAACACATCACAGGAGGTAAATGTTTCCATTGCAGGAGTCTTAATACTCTCTGTTGCTCGGTCCACCCAAAGCGTGCAAACTGGAATTTCCCAAGTAAAATTGCAGAGACTTGGCTGAGTTCTTTCCAAACTGTTATTAGGAGATAAGAAGTGAACTTTTGCTGAAGGACACCCTCCCTGCTGATGGTTTCTGACATCTTTTCACAGCAAGCCCAGAGTTCAGAAAGGAGTGAGGGGCAAGATCATCATTCTTATCATCCCTCCTGCTAATACCACCCACGGGAGAAAGAGTCTGGGGTTGAGAAATCAATAGGTGAGTCCATTAAACATCCCACATCACACAACCACTGGTGGAACAAGGCCTGCAATACTGGGACTGTCCTGGTGCACTCCCTCACCCCCACCTCGCTCTGCTCCAAGCTGAGGTCGCACATCAGAGCACAGGCTGATGGGGGCTGTGTTGTTCTCTTGTGCTGAACGTTGCTCCATCTTGGATGCACTGAGCTCATGCCTCCAGGTTTTAGCAGTGCTGTCAGCATTGCAGGGATGCCTGAGCTCCAGCCTGAGGCAACAAGCTTGTTGTGACCTCCCAGAGGTGATTTACAGAGGGCAGAGATACAGCAGTCTCTTGTGCTCTCAGTCTTTAGTTCTGTGTGGGGTAATTTTCACTACTGTCTGCAAGTGGGAAATAAAAGTGATTGTGATGTCAGTATCCCTAGGGTCTGCTACAGCCCATGCTAGATGGCAGCCTATGTGAGATCCACTTAACAGTCCTCTGTTGTCTGAAAATACATACAGCTCCAGAGTTATCCTATTGGCAAACTGGAATCTTAAGAAAGCCCTTGTTCCTCACAGTCCTGTGCTGTGCTGCCTGGCATTCAGCGCATCCCCATGATGTGAAGAAACACCCCGTGTTTGCAGGGTGGGGGTGGGAAGAAACGAGCTTACCCATGGAAAGATTGCCAATTGTACCTTTTATTTCACACATTTAGCCACTGAGATGAAACAAAACTGCGTAGAAAACTAATTTCATCTGCTGCACAATGCCATTACTGCCATAATCTAGTATAAAAGGGTGAACTTCACAGCACTGGTAAATACATTAGGAAAGAGTCATTTAAGAGCCTAGCTCAACAGCTGAACATACACAGAGGCCCCAGCTATTGCTAACCTGCCCACAATTCCTCAAACATCAATGCCTTCCTCCTGCTATGATCTAAAACCTTGGGCTCAGAGTTACCTGAGGTATAACAAGACACCTGAGCGCACCGTTCCTTTTTCCCTTTTCTTGCCTTGAAATACTTGTCTTTCCACCCCACCTATAGCCCAGAACTGTTTCTTAGAACAGCAGCCAGGACCTTGCAGGAAGACAACAAAGAAACCCTCATCTGTGCCTGCCTCCACCACCACTTGCCTTGGCAGTGCTGGGAAGATGAGTTCAGTGTGTCTCCTCTGCTGTGCGGCACCCCAGGGCTCTCGCTCTGTTTGTACAACTGTAGTGCGGTGGGGAAAGCACTGTCAAAAGGTGCCTGCAGCTGAAACCATGCTTGTAATTAGTTGTAGCCCATGGCTCCCCGGCTCCACAGCTCAGCAGCTGTCAGCTCAGCGCCAGCATGCACTGCTGTGCCACACAGCCCTTCTGCCAGGACAGGATCCAGTGCTCCATAACACGGACCCAGCTGCGACAGCGGGACAGTAGGCACACACTGCTTTAACCAAGCACTACGTTGCTCCTCGTTGCTTCAAATGAGATAGGAATAGTTTCTTCCAAGCCTTTATACAGACATTTTTTCATCTCCCAGCCAGCACCATGTCATACTTTCCTTACTCTCTGTACTGAATCCAGGTTCTATTTTCCCACTCAGCCAATGGTTATGCCTCCGCACACCCCAAACTGATAGGTGAACTGTACATGTCTGGTACCTCACGCTGAGCTTCTGCTTTCCATACAGCTTCCCTGCATCCTTTCCCCAACTCATCAGGGATTCTTCAACCCACCCTTCTTCTGCAAGGGATGCTCAGTAGCCACCAACCTCAGTCACTTGCCACGTGGTGCTGTGCAGACTTGTGTGCTCAAAGGAAAATTCAAACTATCTGGGTTTGGGCCCATTTACAGACATTGGCCATTCCTGCAAAATGCACGAGACACGATGACCTGCTGGTTTAAATTGTTTGCTCCCATCTCCAAATCTTCCCTGATGGGCATCAAGTCCTACACAGGAGTCACACGTGGAGGTTGCAGCACAGCAGAGGTACTTTCTATGTGCTCTGTGGAAGCACGGGGCCCTTTGGGGACTGCAGCACAGTGAATGCCACTGGGTTTCACTCCTCTGCCTTGGCTCCTCTTGTTAATCTTGTGCTGGAGATGATCTCGGAAGTAGCAATCATGCAAAAATCGACTTTATGTTTGAAGGACAAATGCAAAGTCTCTCTTAGTCTCCTTTTATAACACACACTCCATCATACCTGACACAGCCACTCCTGTCAAATATTGTAGTTTAAATAGCTCTGTTGGTAAATAATAAATGTAAGACCGTACGTTTGGATACCCTGACACCCAGGAGAGAGGAGGGCACCCTGGATTTATGGCTACAATGCTTAATATTGCTTCTTTTTGTCCCAAGCAAAATATTGGTGCTGTTCACAAAGGTGAACCCTGTAAATCAATAAAGACATTCTTGATAAAATCTGATTTTCAGCAGAGCAAGATTTTAGCTATATTGTTAAGAGGGGGAAGCTGTTCTTTCCAAAAACAAGAGAAGAGCACAGAATGGAAGGATGGGTCTTCTGTTTTAATGCCAGGCAACTGAAAAGGTCTGTTGACCTGGAATATCTTCCCACAGGTTGTCAAAGCCTCCACGCTGTTCAACCACAGTAATGTGCACAGAAAAGCACCAGTATCTCAAGGGAGTGCCCACACTCTGCTTTCCTCTCCTCAGGAGGAAGACAGCTGGTCCACAGGAGAGCCCAGGATCTGCCCTTGGCACCAGAGGGAAGCATCTCAAACTGAACCTTCCCACCCAGATTCCACCTGCCAGGGAAGGATGTCCCTCCCTGCTTGGAGGAGGAAAATAGGAACGTAAACCCAGATATCAGCATGTGATAACACGGGGAGCTGAGGTCATTAACAAACCCATCCTAGAAACTAGTGGGAGAGCTTCTAATTGTACTCCTACAGCTTGTTTATGTCGGGCTTCACTGCTTGCTTCTTTGAACCTCCTTGATTTTGAAGGCTGGTTTGCAGTGTTTTTTTTGTTGTTGTTTGTCTAGTAGGCTATGTACTGCAATTTACTCTGTATCACAGAAAACAGAGAAATATCTCTGAAAGAAAGACAACTCATGCAAGGAATAACTCAGGCGTACGTCCCATCCTGCAGAGAACAATGCTCGTGCCGTCACAGCAGAGCCTGCTCAGATCTGTAACAAGGCTGCTGGAAAACAAGAACAACTTTGGATGAGTTATAGAAACAAAAGCCAAACCCTCTGATCAAAGAACCAAATTAGAGACAAGAAGGAAAGACAGAACTGGCTGGCAGTCAACCAGATGCCCTGCGGGACTTGGAGAACACAGTTTCATTTCTCTTTGCTTCAGTTCCCCATCTGTATGATGGCTATTAGCCACCTGATCCGGTTAGCCAGCAGGGGACTGGGGTCAGGACAGCGTTTGACTGTGGACTGTCTGTGAGCTCTTACTGAAGCCTTTTCTACTTGGGACCTCTTTCTCCCATGGGACACACAGAGGACATGGGGCTGTGGGCCTTTTCTCTTTGCAAACCTTAAAGTCCCAAAGTCCCATCCCTCTGCCTCCCTGCTATTGTAGTGCAACTTGTACAGGGATCATCCTCTTAAGACCATTTCCCCTCTATCAAATCAGGCTGGAACTGGACGAGATGTGCAGAAGTTGGTGACTTGAAGGATATGCAGCTGCATAACCTGTTTCCAAAGAAAACAGACTCAAAAACCTGGCTGGAGCAAAGCCAAACCACCTCTCCAATCTCAATCAGCAGATTGGTTTATATCCTCCAAACAATCCCGTCTCCTTTCCCATTCAGTTGAAGTCTCAAGGGGAACTTTATCACCAGGCAAATGAGAAGACAATCTGGTTTTGATTTTCATTCAGTCTCCATCGCCTTCCTGCCTTAATGCACCAAGGACCTAGTGACTCTAAGATGAGCCTGAAATATTTAAACAGCATCTGGAACATGAATATCAGCAGGGGAGGAACCAACCCCTGGAAGAGCTGACCAAGGAGCACTTAAGTGTTAGAAGTCTTTGGATTCAGACCAGGACAGAACAGGAGAAACCACAATTTATTAGACAAGGTGCAAAGGAGAGTCATTGAGCTTTTCTGAGCCTGAGGGATGACAAAGGACAGGCCAGAACAACACACAGGCTCTCTGCCACACATAACCTACCTGACTGACTCTCACTGGTACAGAGTTTCTGTTGCACTCACATCAACCCTGTGAGATGGACCTGCAACGCACTAGAAGGTCAACAGAGAAACACACAGTAGAAAAGCACATGAGATACACAAGTAGGATTTCAAGCCTAAGTTGCATCATTCACACGTGAGCATGCCATCCTCCCCAGGCTGCCCAGCCTCCCCAACCTGCCTCCTCAGATGGGCAGCCATTCCCAGGGACACAGAAGCCAAGCTTCCACGGCCACCCTCCCAGGATACAAGGCACCGTTTTAAACACAGGGATGTTTGGTGAGACACAGCTGCTGCACACAGGACAGAGCCTGGCACTCAAGGTGTTAATGCAGATCCCTGCTGGAGACCATTCATTGATGTTGATAGCAGTCCACAAGAATCTTAACCTCTGTCTAATACTGTCACACTGAATAGATGGCTTGCCCTCATGTTTGCAGCTTTCACTGCCTTGTCACGTAATATCTTCAGGGGCCAGAGGCCACACCACTGCCTCTATCAATCCAGCTGCGTGCCCTGCCTTATTGCATTAGTTCTCTACATCTCTGTCAAGCTCTGGTAGGCAGTCAAGGATGTTTACTGATATCTACTGCACAGTCAATCTGAGAGTGATCTTGATATCTATGACCCCTCTCCTTACAAATCACATTGGTTGAAGGCTATAATTATGGGTTATAATTAGAAGTGGAGTTTCGTTTAATGGAGGCAGCAACATGTCAAGTGCCCCAAGAGTCCACCAAGCTGTAGGCTCTGATTCCTCACACTTCCCTCTGCTGCTGCTGTTGCTGTTTTGGAGCACATGAAATACCTGTTGCACCAAGGACAGCCTAGATGTTGCTGACCATCTTGCTTCAGGTGCTGTATTTCCAGTTAACAAGTAAAGCTCTGCATTAAAAGTTAATGGGTTAAATCTGCTGCCTTTCACCTATTTCCATGGCCCATCCTTCCCTCTTCCCATTTTTATCTCAGTTGTATTAATTGTCTTGAGAGAGGTTTGTTCTACCTCTGGACAGCCATGCAAATAGCCCCAAATAAAAACCATGGGGCAAGGTAAGAAACAACACCACCACTGCCAGAGAGAGACTCCCAAGTGCTGTCCCATCAGGAGTTCGAATGGAGCAACCTGAAATGGAGAAGAAAGGAGCTGGAAGAACCAACCCCACAAAGATGCTTCTCTAGAGACCTGGCTCATCCTGGTGAAACTGTTCCAGCCAACACTGGACTCCATTCAAAGGGGAATTCTGGAAGCAGCTTCCCAAATGTCTTGTGTGATAATCCACTTCCCTTTCCTTCATCCTGACACGGCAGACACTGGAGAAAATGATGAGGATTTTATAGCTCTCTGCGGCAAGCAGTTAATAACTCTCTAAGGCTATAGATCTGGGCTCCACTGCAGAGCTGGCATAATTCACAATAAAATATGACTTTTCATTTATCACCCTGGCACTCAATATATACTTCCTGGTGAAGCCCAGGATGAGAAGGAGGGAGGAGGATACCCCATGTTTATGTTTAGCAGGTGTTTTCATAAATATGGCCCATGGGGAAGGATGATGAGAAACGAACCAGGAAATGGCCTGGGACTGTTAGAGGAATGGCCAGAGACACTGGAAGTAGTGAAGCCTCTGCTTAATAGGGACTTTTCTGCCCATAACGATCAAAAGAAGTCCTTTTTAAGCTCAGGCAAGGCCCCTGCCATTGTGTAACACTGATAATGAAGGTCAAAGGGCCCAAATACCAAAGCAACATGGCATTATCTCCATCTTTCTTGTGCTGTTATCAACCCAGTGCCACCACATGAGCAGCACTGCTGTGTCCCCTGGGCTGCGTGCTGATGGCCCTGTGTACCAACATGCTTCTGCAGGCACCCTGGCTTGGGTTCAGAAGTGCCTCACGGACACCCACTGTTGTGTCTGTGCAAGGAAATGCTGTCTGTGTTCTTTGGGAAGAGAAACAAACCTGAGGCAGAGACTTGCCCTGAAAGAACCGAAGGCAGTTTGCCTGGAGCATCTCCCAGGAGCTCCTCCAACAAACCAGCTAGCCTCCAAGTACATCTCTGCTTCCCCTGCAGGTATCAGTGATTCCCTCCAAGGTGCGACCCAAGAACTGAGCAGGAATCGGACCCTGGTGCCTCCAAACGCCACGTAGTCCCAGTAAGGAGATCACCCTCAGGGAAGGGAAGGCAGCAAGTAACCGGCAGATGTTGGCAGGCAGCAGCAGTCACAGCTGCCTACCAGGCCAGCAGCAGCACTCCCACATGGCCCATGTGCTGAGGGGCTGCCGGCAGGCATGCTCCCAGGGCAGGTGCTTGCTGCATAGGAGAAGCCTTCATCCCCTTGTAGCTTTTCTCTGCTGGATTCCCTCTGCCTTGAGCTGTCAGTGGGAACAGCACAAACACCATCCTTTGTAAATCTGATAGCGAGGCATGGGTTTACTGTGAAATAGAAAGCAAAGGAGATTGGTGGGAACTGTACTTGCATGTGGCTCTTTTATGTGGTTGCATTGCAGGTGGTTAGTCCACTGCATCACATCTCTCGAAGGCCTTATTATACATAGCTGCAATTTCCCTTTCAGTTCCTTGCACCTACACACTTCATCAGCTGATCAATGGAAGAAACTCTCATCTTCCCTGAGGAGACCTGCAGCAGCTGCTTCTGCAGGCACACAAAAGCAATGGAGCACAGAGCTGTGGAGGCTCCTGGTTCCTTCTCCCCCTCCCCAATTCAGAGCAATGGCATCCTGGCTTTGCTGGAGAGCTCAACCTGACAGGGAGGGTGAGGATTTTTACTATATTGCTCTAAACACTCTGGAAGTGTTTTAGCAACAGTGGCAAACAACAAACATTATCCTGTGCACAATATCGACTCAGTTAATTGGCAAGTGAGGTGTTGGACTGGCCTCCTGCTTGGCTTAAATTGTATATGCACCGAACACTGTCTCCGCTCATCATGCTGTCAGTGGGAAAGGCTCCATACAGGGTAATCACATGCTGCTGCAAACACGGTGCTTGGTAAAGCTGCAAATCAAAGAAAACAGCAGACAAACAACGAGGGGAGATGGAAGGAGGGGATGGAGGGGGCCATGCCAAGGAACACAAGCAAGCTTGCAGCCCGCAGCCACAGCTGCACCATCTGGGAGCTCCAGGATTCGTAAGAAACTTCTCTAGGATGGAGCTGAGGTCCGTGCATGGTGGCTGTGGGCAGAACCTGCAGACATGAGCAGGCAAGAGGGAGCCGGGCGGCTGCTCACATCTTTCAGCCATACTGCCAATGGGTGAGAGAAGCACTGACCCTGCAGAATGGTGTAACGGAGGGAAGAGGATGTTCTGTGCCGCCTTCTCATACAGCCTTGGGAAAATCACTGGTACCTCCTGTGCCACAAGTCCCACATGGCAACTGAGCACTGCCAGCCTTCCTGTGCCTCTGCCTGCTGCCTGCTGCTGAAGGACCAAGTTTTCTAAGACAATATAGACCCTTAAGGAAGCATGTGTGTGCCCAGAAGTATTTTAAATTGTTCTAAGCAATTACATGCCTAACTCACTTGGGTCTTGTCCCATTTCAGTGCAGCCTCAGGCATTCAGATGCCTCTCCAAATCTTGCCCTTGGACTCTTTGAGGCAGCAAATTGTCTCTTACTATAACTATCTGTATAAATAAAAGTATCTGTGTATGCACGCACACGCACATTGCTGTCTTGTTCTAAATAAACAAAGGGCTACAAAGGTCTGAAACGAAAAGCTGTCTCTCAAGAGGTTTCAGGCACGCAGTCATCCTGTAGGTTCTTACTGCAGGTTGGAACAGCTTGGCTAGAAAACCAAAGGTCTGATTCTCCTTCCACTTTGTAGCTTACCTGCTCCTCCCAGCTGGCAGCCCAGCAGCCAGGCAGAGCCATGCTGACAGCCCCAGGGGCTGCGGCCTCTCCAGAGCATCACTGTGCTCTCAGCCACCAGACACTTCTCAGGAGCCAAAGAGTCATGCAGGCACCCAAGCAGACCGAAGGAAGGCAAATCAACATGTAACCCCTCCTGCCTGAACCAGGAAAAACAAAACCCACACCCGGCCCACATGCATTAGCAGTAAGGTGGTCACTAGAGGAGCTTAATGAGCAAAGCTGCTCTTTCCTTGAAGATAGAAATTTAATTTATAGCTGCCGGGAAAGCCCACACATTTGGAGATCACATTCCTGGTGGAAGCAGTGTAACATCAAAGAAGCACAGGGCAGTTTGGCCACTGGGGACAAGTGCAGCTCTCTGTGATACCAAGTTCATTAAACTCCTTTCCCCCCACCCTGCACATGCCAGAAAAAGTAGAGTCTCCAGGGCACTGAAAATGTACACTTTAGTCTCTGACAGCCTGCTTGCCTAAGGTTTAGGCATGTTTGTTTGGGAGGCGCTTGGACACGGATGTTATCCTTCTTGTTAAGTTCTTGTTCAGAAAAGATGACAGAAGAAACACATGGGTGAGAGCAGCCCATAATGCCAGTCAGGCCACACGGCCAGCAGGAGAATTCAACATACAGGTTATAGTACAGGATTTCCTCTCTGCCTCTGTGTACACCGCACCTAACCCCACTTCCCAAGATCACCTGGAAAGCAGACATTTCCATTAGCAGCGCTTAGAACTCAGCTCTGTCAGCACTTCCACTACAAGTTTGGAGGAGTTGTTTTAAGTCCCCATAAAGCATCCGCTCCCAGCTGGAGCGCAGCACGCAAGAGGGGGAGATACATCTGCAGAAGTCCCATTAACACAAAGCGTTTGTGATCTCCTGGGCACCGCCATTGGAAAACACCTCCTGAGCTCAGCGCACAAGCCAACATCCTTACCAGATTGACTTTACAGACATCTGGCTGGGGATTTTACTTAAGGTTTAACTCGATTGGCAGACATTGTTTTGCTGAGTGGCTTCTGTTCCAGCTCTAGGTTTTTTGTAAAGCAAGTATGAGATGCATTGGCAGTGTGCTGGGTGTTAATTACCAGCCACAAGCACGCCCTCAAACACAGTAAGATTTTTCATTCACAATCTGGACTGAAAAAAACGCTGCAAACAAAGCAGTAGGTTGTAGGAAGGAGAGGTTCTGCCATATCCTTCATCGAATTGGATGAGAGCTTGGGAGCCAGGCGGGGAGAAGAGAGAAAAGGCTATTTAGTGTCAGGACAGCGGGGAGGGATAGATTTAGGGAAACACCATGAGTCAAACTAAATACACAGCCTCATGCGTGCGAACATCTGCTGCAGAATGAGGTGCATGCTGGTACCCTAAAAAATCTGCCCAGGGACGCAGGAGATGCTACAAATCCACATGCACTCGCTGCAGATGTTCTTAGATCCTGCTGTTGCTCTCAGTCCTTTGTTTTGCTCTGTGTTCTTCGGTTTGGTGAGCAATGAAGCCATGAATTACAGCCCCCTCATTCATTCATCCCATAGGTTCTCTGCCTGCTGGCCTGGTAAATTTGGAGTCAAGGCTGGAAACGTCCCTCTGAGAAATGCTGATGGAGGCAGAGAGAAGCACAGAGATACGTCAGTGTCACTGGTGGGGCTTGGAGGCTGCAGCAGAATTTCTCTCCTCTCCCTCCTACCCTTATCTCTAAAGCTCTTCATGTTGTGTATAGCTTGGGACCATGTGAATCCTAGAGCAGAAAATGAATAGGGAGCATTGCCAGCAACAAGATTTTAATAAAGATCCACATGCACACATCTTGGAGAGGGAAGGGAGAAGTCTCTGGGAGTCTGCCAGCACACGGGGCAGCTTTCCTTGAGATCCCTGGCAGGATGCTGAACTTCTCCCTTTGCCAGCATCATCACTGCTGGAGGGCAGAGATCACACCTCTCCGCCTCGCTTCGGGGAGGTTTCTTCCCAAGGGCAGTGGGGAAGATGAAGGAGAACTGGCTATTCATCTTGGTTCACACCAAGCTGCTCAAATCCACTGTCCAGGCTGGAGGGAATGAGACTGCCAGGCTCTCACTAAGCACTGAGCTGAGTCTGAGGTCATGGTGCTTCAAGCAGGACATTAATTAACAACAGGAACCAGACAGGCCACTGTGGTGCTGCAGAACATACCACAAGCCTGTAAGTAAGCCCATTCCAGCCATGCATAAAGAGTTACTCGCAAGTCCAAGCAGGACTTAAACCAGTCTACTACAAGGAAGAAAAACCTTTAAGAAGAAAGCTGGCAATTGCTACTAATTCATTAGATGAGCCTCGTTGAGACGCAGGTGTTAGAGGATAAAAAAAATATCATTTTTGGAATAGAAATCAACTCAGTCCCTGCCCTCAGCTTCCACCCCTGTGCTGTATTTTCCTTCCTGCAGCTCCAGGCCTCCTGAACCTTGCTGGAGATGCTGCCTATTTTTACCCTGTCTTGGCACTTATGTTATCGTTCATGTCAGAATGAGGCCAGGCATTAAATATATCTTCCCACCAAAACTCCCCAGATTTTGTTAATTTAGGCATTCTAGTGTGATGCCAACCACACTCAGAGGAACACTCAGAACCGAACGCCGCAGCCCTGTGCTGAGACCTGACTCCTGCTGCTGGAGCACTGGGAAGTCTTCCTGCATGCACATGGACACAAAATGTGCCACGGAGAGGGAAGTTCTGCTCTGATGCAGACAGTTTCTGCTGCCCTCGCAAGTCTCACCCCAGAACTGCATTTCAGGGGCTTCTATATATGTCAGCAATTTGTCAGCTGCCCTGTAACATCTGCTATAGGTAGTAAATCAATACATGGCCAGTACCACATCTTTTTTGTATTAAAACCTCTCTAGATTTCAAGGCTAAGAGGGAGTAAGAGCTTCCAGGGAAATTCCAGAGGTCTTGTATAAAACTCACCAGCCTGACAGACTAATTACCCTATAATTCATACACAATTGCAATCTATACTGGAAGTGATTGTACGTAGATGACTGGGGTGACTCTCATTTCCTCTCCAGTTTCTTCTGAGCCTTTTTTTTTTCCGGTATCAATTCCATTGAAAAAGAAAAATATCTTGGAAATTATTAACACACAAAACCACATTTTATTAAAGCTTATTCTAAGAGCTGCGTGTTAAATCCACATATAGATACAAAGGCTCACGAGGAATCGCTCCTCCTGTTTAAGGTCTCAATACAAAAGTCTTCCTGCATTACCTTCTGGGAATCGTGCCAGCTGAGAGCCTGAGAAATGGTGTAGTAATAAAAATGTAACGCACTGCATCGTAAATTATACACAGGATGGGACTGATGAGGGAGGTGGTGAGTGTATTTGTCTTTCACCCCTTGCTATGAGCTCAAGCGCTGCCTCAAGTCTCTTGACCACAAGAACTTCAGAGACCTCTTAGCTGCACGCCTTGTCCCAGCAGCCCTGCTCCAGGGGGATCCCTGCAACAGACTGGGTAAGAGATGAACATCACACAGCAGCCCCCACCGCTGCCTGTCACCCAAGTGTTGCCCTGGCAGAAGGAAGGAAGGCTGACCCCACCATATACCTGTGCCCACCTGTTTGCAAGAGGTTGGCTCAGCAGGAGATAGCCCAGCTACATCCGGAAAGGAGACGATCAGAAATGCCTCGCAGAAAGGAGTTTTACTCTAAATTATTATTTATAAAATACGCCAATCCCCCTCAGCTTAATTCCATTCTTCTGTTTATTTTGCAGGCAAGATGAGGCTCCAGCGTAGTCAGCAATCCTGCAACGAGGGCGTTCGCTTCCTCCCTCACAAGCAGGAGAAAGCTAAGGAGGGATTTAAGACTCTTCCCTCCTCCAGCAACATCGCTTCCCCAGCCTCTCCCAGGCTCCTTCACACTCATTTTTAAGAAAGCTGCTACGATGTGATAGGATCAGCCACCAGAAGGTCAGGAATTCCTAAAATCTCAGACATTTTGTGAGACGGAAAGGAGAATTTCCATCCTCCAGCCTTCCAGACTGTCCCACAGCCCAGCTGTGTCCACCCATATGCGGTGGAAGGACAGAACTCTGAGAGGCACCAACCCCTCCCAGGTCTGAGAAGGGGCTTTGCTTTTTGCTTCCATATTGCCAGACCTTCTTATTGCAGCAGTTCTTAAAAGCAACCCAGCAGTTCACTGTGAGACGGCCATTTTCTGTGTCACTGAAGTTACATGAAGCAAAATCCGCTTTCATTTGTCAGTCTTGACCCAAATGAAACATTTATGGACTGAACCCCAGCCATGAGTTTTGCTCTGCTGGTCTTCAGCAGGACCCTGTTCTCTTTTATTTGACTTCCCAAGTACCTCCTCACTCCATTGCAAAGATAAACGCAAAGCCAGAGACCAGGCTCCAGTGGAAACCTGGCTTGTTGGCCTCCAAAGCAAGTCAGATGTGTGATGAGGAGCAGCAGCGGAGCTGTGTGTGGATAGCAGGTGATGCTGCTGCTCTGCAGACACTTCCCTGCCCCTTCTGCAGTTCCCCCCTACAGCCAACCCTGCAGCTCACTGCCTTCCACCCACAGTTCCCCACTTGGGGGTCTGGTGCTGCAGGTTCTACATGGCACAGGGTCCTTCTGCTGGAGTGAGTTAGATGAGCCAGCTCACACAGTCAGCCCTAGGATGCCCACATTACATTCATTTGTTCTTTTTATAATCATGACCACGGTTTATTCGCTTGAGAAACACGGAAAGACAAAGCAATAACATGAGCTGTTTGAGGAACTGGTCACATCCTGACTGTTCCATTGTCTCTCTTAGGGTTTTATGCACTGCAGCTCTGCTCTTGTGTCTATCTTAAAATGGTTGTTCTGTACCCCTATTAAAAAACAGCAACTCTAAGTGGAACGCTAGGAGAGCAGCTGACAGGGACTGCAACCCAGCCTCTGCCTGCAGAACCTGCTCCCACCTCTGGGCAGGAACCCCTGCAGCCCACTGCAGTGTTCAGAGCTCCCAAGGAGACAAGGGACTAGGATACAGAACCTGGGATGAGTCAGTGCCTGGGAGTCAGAGGAGATAGAGGTGGGAGAAGGATCAGATTGAATGCAGCCTGTAACAGGGGAGAAGTGAAAGAAGGAAGGTAAGTTGGGCACATCTCATCTCCAGCAAGAAGAGAAGGAGGGAAAAGCTGCTCTTACAGTCCTCCACTTCCCCTATTGGTAAGGAAGGGAAAGGTAATTCTGCCTTCCAAGGATGTTACAGGAAAGCTACAGTACATCATGATGGAGGAATTGGTTTCGGTCCCTGCTTTTATATCTCCCCTGCAGGAAGGGCATTCTGCACTGCTTTTTGCAGTATTCATGCCACATAACTTGCCGTGAAAGGGGTAGGTTATTGCTCTACGCTCCTTTTAAGTCATTAGATTGATCAGCAGGGGTTGAATTTAAGAGCTCTGCATTATTCTCTGAAGAAATCTCTCTAGCCCAGAATGTCAAACACCTATGGTAAGTGGTACAAACACCCCTTCCCTCTATGGGCCACCCATTTGCTTCCAATGGAAGGATACAGCTATACAGAAAGGCAGAACTGTTTCACAGACCCACACTGCAGACAGAACAGGTTTCAGCAGCTCCCACTCGGGAGCACACAAGGATGTTTATTTCCAAGACAGAAAAGCTATGGAAGCAGAGCAATGATCCGCCAGGAAACAAGAATCAGCCCTGCCGGCGTGGAATGAGATTGTTCTTCATAAGCAGCACAGAGGTCCGACAATTACAATTAAAGACAAACCTGCTAAGGCAGGTGAGGCTCTGCCCACTGATAAGGCAGCACTGCAGGGCTGCACAGGGCTGCACTTTGGCAGGGCCACTGCCACCTTGCAGCCTCGTGCTGCAGAGCCTGCTGCTGTGCTTTGGGCTCTGAGGGCAGCCGCTGCAGCTGCTCAGCCCAGCAGAGCCACAACACATCCGAGTGCAGGACAGACGTGAGGAAAGAAACCATCTCCTGCTGCAGCAGCAGTAAAAGTCCTTCCCAGTTGTTAAAGCCCAGATGGAAACTCATTTTTCTCTTTTTTTTTTCTTTTTTTGTGCAGCCTCCCCTCTTTTCCCTTCCTTCCCTGGCTGGTACAAGACACTACAATGCTGATAAAAGGCAATCACAATTCAATGTTTCACTCCTAAATGAACGGCTCGGTTTGCAAACGACAACGGTGACCCAAACAATGCAGCTCTCAGCAAAAGAGGCCCAGCTTTCTTCTCAAGATATCCCAGATCTTCTGTAAGGAAACTGCTCCTCCTGGCACCATTCTGAGCCCTCCAAAGGTGCTCTTTTGCCCCTCCAACCCCTCTTCACCCCAGATTTACAGCCTGTCAGAGGTAATATGAAGAAGTGGATGAGGCACGGAGTTATACTGGCCTGGAAGCCGTTCTTCTGAAAAAGCACTGCAAACCTGCTCCTTTAGATAAATAAATAGCACGTCCCCTGCGAGACATCATCCGCAAAGCACTATCGTACGATGCCTCCGCTGCCATAATTCCCCATGTCCTTATTGCCCGACAGCCTCCATAAAGAGCCGGCAGGTTTATGTGCCACTTAAAACCAACCTATTACTAGCAGCAAACTTCTTTCAACAAGTTCCTGTGTGCTCTGACTCAAAACAAAACCATCCTGACGCAGCTCAACCAGTGAGTGTGGCTCATGCTCCTTCCCAGGGCACCAGGGACAGGGGGATGCTGTCCCACACAAAGGGAGGATCCTCCAGCACTGTGGCTGCAGGCAGTCACACCGAACTGACTACAATTACAGCAGAAGATCGAACCCAGCATGCACAATTTATACGCTGCAAGACATAAATGATGTTTCCCCATAGGCTATGCATGAAGGGAAGCAGGTTTTCTCAAGATGGAAACAGACATTGATATCTAAGTGGTAAATAGATGCTGTATCACTCCAGCATTTGATTCAGTGGGCATGCTCAGGGGCTGCTGTGCCTGAGGGACATGAAGAATGCCTGTGTGCTTTGCAGCCCTATAGATTCAGGTTTCAACCTTTGCTTGGAATGAAGGAGCTGCACTAACCTGAGTGCTGCTTTGCAGGTCCTACAATATGCGGTGATCTCTGAACAGTGGGAAAGGTACCTAAAATTTCCTGAACCCTTCCAGCCTTCCCCGACGTTGGTCTGCAGTCAAACACTGTGGTTTTTATTTTAAGATACTGAGATATGTTTTCTTCCTGTCATATACAATTAAAACGCAAAACATAGGGGTGAGCCAGTCGCCCCGAACTGTCCCATCTGCTTCATGACCAGATTTGATGCGACAAAAGCTAGAATATTTGTTTGATTTTCAACGAGCATATGGTTTGATTTTGAAAAGCTCAGCCACTCACCACAAGGGCCAGCCCCATAGAGAAGCCTGATGTGCAGCAGCTCCGACACATGGGACTTTCTGGAAGAGCCCATCAACCAAGCTGGGAATCTGAAGTCCATGGAAAAGCTGTCCTTGCCTGGGGGAGCTGAGCAGCAGATATGCAAGCTGCCTGGTGTGGGGATGGGATCCATCTACACAAAAAGCAAGGAAGACTTTAAAGTGGAAGGAGGGGAAAAAAAAAGGAGAAGAAAAAAAAAAAAAGGAAAGAATATAATAAAACAGAAAAGGGGGGGAAAAGGAAGGCAAGAAAGGGTTGAATAAATTTCCCCTTTGGTTTTAGACTAGTAACACCATAAACGCTACTGAATAAATCACCCACAGACCAGAGAGCTGAAATAATGCAGGGGAAAGCCTGACTTCCTATTCATCACACTCCCCCTGACATATAATAAATGCTTCTCATTCAACCAAAATGAATTAGCATAGTCGACACAGCACGCTTACATACCGATGCCCACAGATTGCTCTGCTCTCTGACTGAAGCCTCCTTTCCTGCCACACTCTGCCCTATGCCACCTTCTCCCAGGGAAAGCAGAACAGCCTGACCTAGACTAAGGGGTCCTCGCTGCCCACAGTCCCCAGGACACCAGGGTCTCACTGCTGTCTGGAGCACCTATAAGCCCCACTGAGTATGATTTATCATGTCTGGTATGAAAATATTGGCCACAAGTCACCGCTTCTTCCTTTTGCCCTTTCTTGGGGAGCTGACAGATAAGCAGCAGAACTGGAAATGGCATTTCAGAGTCCCATTACAGCATTTTGGCCCCCAGAGAAAGATGTCTCACTGGCGCCCTACCTTATAAGAGCCAAGGCAAAAGGATAAGCTGCTTGCTTGGTACAATGCACAGGTCCAGGAAAGCCCAGAGAGGTGTGAATGTGCATTTATGGAGTGGAGTCACCTTCACCCAACTCAAAGGGAGCCCTTCATGCTGACCCCAGACAAACTGCAGCGCTGATGCCAGCCTGGAAGGACACTCAGGAGCTTGGGACACAGCAGGAGAGTTACAGGAGGCCAGATGTATGCTGCAAAACCTAAGGCAGCACCTGCCACACATATTTTCACATAAAAATAGGTTTTCTGTGATAGAAACTGGCTCCACTCAATGGGGAGGCACCCAGGGGCAACACTGGGGCCAAGACATGATAGGCAACCTCTGCACTGGCTCCATCTCCAGACTATCCACATGCAGGTCCAGAAGGTGTGGGAACACTGGGAACAGCACCTGCACAGCCAGACCAAAGGAGAGCATCCATGGTGGGGAATGAGCCCAGCCCATAGCAAACTGTGTTGGGCCCCATTAAAGCAACTGGAAATAGCCTCTGCTAATGGTCTGAAAACACCATGAGTGGATTACACCCATTTCAGGAGGAAATACCACGCCAGGCCTGAGTGATTGCCTAAAGTAAGGCTAGAGTGATGTGAAAATGGGTGATAAATATTAAGAGACGGAGATGAGAGACATATAATGGAATGTCTGACAAAACCTTAATTAGAGCCTTGTTTATACTGAGAAAATATATTTAGCCGATAGCAGCGCTGGGGGTTTGAGGTTTTCTATAATGTGCTTAGCTTTAAAATAAACATTTATTTTAAACACAAGTAAGTCATTCAACTAGTTAGTCTGAAGTCAGGGTAGGTGAATAGCTTTCAGTAAATAATCTACTGCATGCATTTATTCAAGCTTCTTTTTAGCCTAAGGAACAAAACCAGCCTCCTATTGCTCTGTGCTAGTCACTTCCTCCTACTAATTCTTGAATCTCCTGCCCAGTTTCATTGAGGCTGGAAATGCTGCACTCCTCCAAGTGGAAACGAGTGGCTGGTGATCCCCACTTGTGGAACTGCTGCTAGAAAATCCAATCTGGATGCCTTTGGGTTTCTTAAACCCATCTTTGCTTGTTTCTAACTCTCCTGTATCCTAGCATAAACAGAAAGCCCAGCACTGATCCTAGATGAATTCTGGTCAAAAAGTCATTTTCATGATAGCTTCTCATGGCCTCTTCTCCCTCCTGCCCTTGGCTACTTAAAACCAGAAGTCCTCAGAGTGATCTCTGACTCAAATACTTCCCGTATACCCAAATACTTTCCCCTGACAACCTTTGCTGTTAATTAGCTGTACCACCAGTTCTGCCCATCACAGCCTCTGCAGAGACAAGGGAGCGAGCTGTGTGTATAACCAGTCCCTGCTCTGAGTCACTGGGTCAAAATTTGGCTATCACAAAGCAGACAGCAGCTTCAAATAAATAGTTTATATAATGGCTTCAATGGCACCTCACCACCTCTGCCTCTGAAACAACCCAAGCAGCTCATGACATCACAGTGGATATGAGATGGCCCTCAGACAGCTCACAGAGCTGGGCTCTGCTCTCTCTGAGCAAATTGCCCTCAATAATGGATTGCCCCGGACTAAGTGTGCTCTCCAACAGGATGAGCAAAGGCTTCGGTGGGTAAGTGCCCATTGCTGCAATGTCGATCACAGCAGGAAGGGCTGCAAATGACTTTGGTGGGGAGATATCTTGTCCACTCTTTGCTCCAAGGCTGGAGTCTAACACCCCCAGTGTTTGTCAGAGCTGTCTAAGCTGTCCTTAAATACCTCTGGTGACAGCTGCCACACCACTCTTCTGTGTTCTCTTCCTGTCGCTCACGCTGTCACCTGCTGTCAAAGTCCTGCAAGACTAGCAGTGTTTTTCCTGGGGAATGAGTAAATCCATGACGAGGTTTTCAGTCCTCTGATGTGGCAGGAAAGGTCACGCTCCATTTGTCTGCCTGTGCTGCTTGCTCCATCTGTGACTTCCTCTAGGCTCTAACAGCCCCACTGTGCTCACCATGGGGAATCACCAGCCAGGTCCCACATACTCCCTTTTGGCTCCCTGCAGACTTTTAGGGCTATTATAGAAGCCTGGAGAGACCACTGTGATCCCTTCAACACCATCATAGCAGCTAAGGCAGGGAATTCCCTTCTCTCCTCTCCCAGCCCCTTGGTGCAACAGGGTCTGCACGAGGCTGTCCCCAGGGGGAGGTGACAAGCACGCTGAGCCACACAGCAGCTTGCAGCAGGGCCAGTGCCAGCCCAGGCAGCTCTGGAGAGGGGAGAGCTTGGGGATTGATGGTGTTGTTGCCTTTGCCTACTGCTCCTTGGTTGCCAACCAGCAGAACGGATGTCCTGCTTTGCATAATGCTTGTACTGCAAATATTATTAACCTCATATATCACTGGGGAGTGCACACAGCTCCCGTTTGCAGGGAGCACCAGGGCCAGCCCTATTCAATCTACTTCTATAAACAGAAACAGGGACCATTTAATAAGAAGGAGGCAGCTGGTGTCTTTAGAGGTTAAGGCTTTGTGTTGATTTTTTTTTCTTGCCCTATGCAAAAAGATAAATATGCCCAGGATTTTTTTTTTCACTATGGGTTTTCATCCTCTCAACCTCTCATAAACTCTGCGGGGTCAAGCACTGGTCAGTTCTTCAGCAACAGATCTCAAGGGAATGAAAAATCCACAGTACATTAAGAAAAGAAATACTTGTGGCTCGTGACTTGGCTTTTTAGTGAGTAACGCTACGCTGCGCCAGCCGACAGCGAATGCCCATTGCAGGCAGGGCTGGGAAGGCAATCACAGCTGCAGAAGGCTCATTCTTCCTGTGGATGTGAAGCCAGGGTGAGATGGCATCTTCAGGGAGCCAAATGGAGTTAGGAACCAGAACTGTATCAGAGTCAATCATCTTTCAAGGTCCTGTAAGAAAATGCCAGTCACAGTAAGAAAACCTCCTCTCTTTCTCCAACACGTATTAGCCAAGGGGTAGCTGTTTAATGCCTCAAGTAGAAGGCATTCGAGTCTGCTTCCTTCCCTAAATTGATGCAGTAACTTTGTTTGAATCCAGTATGTTTGCTCCCCCTACTGAACTGTGCTACGTGCTCAATGCATGTCTTCCAACAGTTCCCCAACTAGCTTTCCTACGCTGGCTGAATCTCCCTAGTGAGTAAAATGATTCCTATGTTCAGCAGCCTGTAAAGCACTTGGAAATCTTTCAGATGAAAGGCCCTCATCAAAAAGTGTATAATAAGATTTCATTATTGTATCATTTATTCTCATTATCGCTAATAGCTGTGGTTGTATAAAATGTTCTTCCTGTGATAAGAACGGACTATCTAGCAAACACCCCAGCCCACAGAAGCTAAGGACAAAGAAGGCATCAGGGAATAGGTGTCCAGAGTTCACTCAGCTGTTTGCAGCTCCCCATACATCCTCTCCGCTGCTTTGAAGATTTTAATTAAAACCTACAGAATGGTGTTTCAGGACCTGGAAGAGATCCAGAGGTATAAAGGACAACAGGCAAACTGCGAGCCTCCATTCATCACAGATATTAGGCTTTTCAGAACTGAAATGCACAAGGTGCTCACTCAGGAGGCTGGAGCCTGGGCAGAGTGGAGGTGTGGGGACACACAGCGCACTCAGCAAGGAAAAGGGGAAGGTTTGCATGAGGTGGGCTCTATTTTCAGGGCACAGGATGCCCATAGGCTCTGCTGTGAGCAAACAGGCTACCTGTAGGTGGGCTGGGGATGAGGGATGGTGTTTCGGTGAGAATTTGGGGGTGTATGAAAAATAAGATTGTGGATTGAGCAGCTGAAATAGACCAGAAAGAAAAGAGGAGTGAAAGAAAATTAAAAGCAGTGTCTGAAGCTGTAGAACTCATTGCCCTAAATAAATATATGAAGGGTAGGATTTATAAGCAGGAGATACAAGGAACAGCTGGCTGAACGGTGTTTGAATGGGTAAAGGAAAGTATTTACAGTGTTGGCCAAGCAACTTGACAGGCATGAGGAGCCGTGTTATCATTCAGGCAAGAAATGAAAGAGGTGACAGCTGTAAGATACCTCTCCGCTTAGAGAGACTGAGAATGAGGGATTTCTGCACCATTCCTGCCCTTCCCCTGTGTGCCCCAGATGCTGTAACTTCTGTTTCCATTCAGACACAGCCTTACACACATCAAACAGTGCAGCAGCAAAGCAGAGAGCTTCTTCATCCAGGGCCTGGAGAAAGCAGGTGGGCAGGACTGCATCTCAGACCTCTGTCGTTCCACGGTGGTGAAGAATGGGAAGAAAGCAGTTCAGGCTGGATCTGATAGTGGAGCCTGGGGACCCTTCAGGCAGTTGCAATGATCTGAGATAGTCCAGTACAACAGAGAAGCCAGTCTTCAGACTGAAGGGGAAGGAGGAGACAGTTGAGATTCGACAGCACATCCAAAGGGGAAATAAACAGGTTGGAGTGGATCTGCAACACACCATATTTAGTGAGATCAACAGGAAAAATAATATCCGGTTTCTCTAGAAAATTATGTGATTGCAAAGAGCACGAGTTGTGTTTTCATTTCAGATGATGGTATCTCCAAATGAATGGGGGAACTGTCAAGCTTAGGCTTGGGTAGTGCAGGGACTTCTTATCAATTCTCCCTCTCCAGAATGACTCAGAAAAGACCCATTTTCAATGCTAAGCTGCAGTTCCAACATCCAGATGAAAGGCACCATTAACGGGACATCTCCAATTAGTCAGAAGAGATCTGGTCTGCAGGGACTTGGATAAAGAGAAGGACGCTTTGCTCAGCTCTGAGCTGGCAGGTGTCTGCTTTCCAGGGCGACAGATCCAAGTACCTCAACGGGAATTTCAGATAACACTCTCAAGATGTTGCCAGAGCTGCTCATCAGAACTGCTCTGATTGACTAGCATTACTGAACAGCAGCTATTTTGTCCCTTTGATCATGGCTGGTCCTCAAGTCGTGGACGAATTAAATATTGAATAGCCTGTGTGACAGCTCAGGACAGCTGTTGTGTCAAAACAGTCCTGAAGGCCTCTGTGCAGTCAGCAGGCACCAGGTCACAGCAATGGGGAGAGCCAGCAGCATCCCTGGCTGGTCTCCAGAGAAGAACTGAAGCCACAGACTCTGCAGTTGGAGGAAGAGTGACCTTGCAGCCCAAAGGGTGGATCTGGGCAGAACTGGAGGATTTTAGACCCAGGATTCTCTGGACTGATACCACACTGCCAAAGGGGGTTCTTGCAAGTCTGACCAAGTATTTTTGCCACTGTGTTTGTCTACTGGGCCATGTGAACACAAGGTCCATCAGAAACAACTCAAAAGCTGCAAGGCACAGAAGAGCTGGCACAGTGACTAATTCCCTGCACACACATGAAGAAATGCTGCATTGCACAAGCAAAAAAAAAACTCTGCTGTGTTCATGCAAGGAATTGTCTGGCTTATGCTGCTTACTCTGCACCATACACACACTGTAGGCTGGAAATGTCTGGTATTGAACCTTAGACATTGAGCCTTGGGGCACCAAACACTAGAGAAGTCTGAGGGAAGTACTGGCACAGGTGGAGCTAGGGTGGGTTTGTGAATCTGAAGGCACTCTGAAGTTCCTCTGGTAGCTGCTATTTGACAGCTCTGTGATTCTGAATATGGTTTTCTGGCTAACCCTCAAAAATTGAACAAATGACAGTGACTTTGGTTACAGCACAGCAGCACTTTAATTGCAACAAGGGCCCCTGCTAATTTAGCAGAAACCCTTTTAGCTCAGATAACTGCTCCGCTAATGAAATCAGAGCCATCACCACTTCTGGCTCCCCATGGTAAAACCTCTGTCCTTTCCAGGGAGTGAATCTCACCATAGCTTCAGACAGAAGTTTTAATGGGCTTTAGCAGCCTTTGAGGGAAAGTGCTTGAAGGACACAATAAATCATCTCTCTTACCATGCTGTCATAAAATCCCCCTTCCCCTTAGTATTCTTTCTCCATCGCCTTCCAGTTCTGCCACCATCACCTCTTCAAAGCTTAGATTTAACTTGAAAGAGCAGATCTACCCAAGCGGAACAATAAAGACCCCCAAAGTTTCCGTACTTCATATGTGGGATTTAGGAAAGCAGAACAGCCCCACAAATCTAAAGACAAACTCATCAGAGGTCCTAATACAGCGGGGACACAGGGCACACTTAGCAAAACCTGCTCCCTTTCTTCATCCTTAAGCTCTCCAAGGATCTCCAAGGACCTTTAAGGATCTCCAGCCAGTGCAGTCAGCACAGACAGCTGTTGAACAGCACTCTGCAGATGCACACCCCAGAATAAGTCTGTGGAAGGAACTAGCTGGGTTGTTCCTGCACTGCAAATACTGCAAGGCGGAGGAAAATGTGCAGATATTCCCAGCACTCTGTGCCAGACTGCAAAAAACAAACAAGAAGAAGGAAGCAAAAAGCCATCTCTGCATCCCAGCTTTTCTTCCAGTAATAACAACAGAGCTAAACTGGATCCCAAATGTTGACTCGTATTTCCAAACACTTTCTAACCATTGCAAAGAACAAGTGCTTAAGGGCTTGGCTGTATTTATGCTTTTGCTTGTCTTTAATAAAAGCTGTATTTATAATGCATGATTAATTATTTTGCACAAGCCTCCCTTTTATGGGAACGTGTGAAATTTAAGCGATTTTTAATACCACCTCGCAGACATCACTCCTTCTTCCCACCCCCGTTACCATTAATCCGTGTTGCAGAAAGATGTAACATTTGTCACTGGTTTATTATGAAGCGCAACGTTGCGAGTTATTTATGAGCTTGCTATTTATCGAAATATTTGCGGGTAGTTTTAGCACTTCAACTCTAAGGTGAAAATGAGCCAGGCTTTACCCACTGCCTGGCACAACCCACTCCTGTTTAACCATTTCACTGCCGCTCTCTTGCTGTACCAGCAGAGCAGATCTTCCAGGGCTGTGTTTTAGGGCAGCCTCTCAGCATCGTGACTTCCAAATAAGCTCAGTTACTTCTTGTTCTCATTAGGTGGAAGGGGATGCTGAGGAATGCTCCATGGGCAGAAATGGAGATGTTTCTGAACTACTTATGACTGCTGGAAAGAAGGCAGCCTGGGCATCTCACAGCACAGTACAACTGGCCAGGCCACAGGATAAGGCAGTCCACTATTCAGTGCCTAGTAACAGATACCCAAGAAAGAGCATTAGAATACAACAAACACATAGCAGCCTTTCTCCAGAGTATTCCCCCCAGCTGCCAGCAACCTGCCGCACAGGAACTTTCCATGCGAGAGCTTTGCATCTGTCTTTAATAGCCCTCAAGGGATTTTGCAGCCTGCAGTGTGCCCAATCCCTCCTCAAATCTACAAAGGCATTTTTGCACCATGATGCCCTGATGGCAAGGTGTACCAGAACTTAAATTCCATGCTGCATAAATATTTCTTTTTGCTTGGTTTGACCCCACCATTGCCTCTCACACACGGTGCCTCCCTGTCTATCTGAAACTGCCACTGTAACCTAATTCTAGCAGGACAATTCCCACCTCCACTCATGACTAATGGTGGTGGATCTGTAAAGCAGATGGAGGTAATGCAGGTAATGATGTGATGATTGGGTGATAGGAGTAATGAAGAACAGTCAGAGAAGAGCATCTGTGGGGCCCCTCAGTTCCTGCCACTGAAGAGCAGCAGTCTCCCAGGCCATGCCCTGCTTTTACTTGGGTCTGCCTGGTGCTAATTACAAGCGTCAGCACCAGGGCTGTGCTGTGTTAGTTTCTTTGCCAGGAGCAGTACAGTGTGGGGAAACAAATTTAAGGTGTAAATCTGGAGTAAAGCTGTTCTACAGCAGCTTAGCCCCATGTCTGAAAGTGTGCCCTGAATTTAACTGGCTGTGAATGGAATGCAATTGTTGGCGGCTCCCTTGGCTAGTGGAGCTGGACTCTGCTGAAAGCTATTGCTTTTTAAACATTCAGGGCAGCTTGACTTGCTACAAGTGAGCATGCTCACACGACCATGAGCTTAACTTCTGCTGCCCTTCTCAGCTTCTCTTTTCCAGCACAAAAAATGAAAAAGACAAGACCTGGAGTGCTTCCCCTGCCCCGGCCGGTCCCACGAGAGCACATGTGAACAAGAAGAACCAAAAATGTACTTCTGAGACCTTGTTTCTGCTCTGAACGTGCCCCTGTTGTCTTTCAGCCATACATCTGACCTTAGCATTCAGGGTTTAATGCTTTAGGAAACTGGCCATACAGGAAATCCGAGAGCAAGGCCGGCTATTGTTTCTTTTCAACAGCCCCAGTCATAAAGCACTGCAGTTGTGGAGCAGGGAGCTGCTGCAGCCAGAGCAGCGAGTCCTCCGAGGTCAGTCCCTGCTTCTTTTTCCTCAGCATTACCTATTCTTTCAATAAAAGACAAAAGCGAACAGCAGCAACCAGTGCACAGAGCTACAGCTGTTGGTGAAGGAATACAAATGAATCCCCTTCATTTGAAGTTGCAGGAAAGAAATAAAAGCATATAAATGTTTGACTGTTGGGTTTAGATGGAAAATGAACCAGGTGGTTTCCTTGCACCATTCAACCCATCTCAGCACCTCCAGAGATGCCCCTCGTCTACAGCAAGCAGGGAACGAGCTCATATTACTCCATGATAGATGGAAGAAACTCATTGAAGCCCACAATGCCAACCAAACGTGCTGAGCAGAGACCCCGTGCTGAGGGTTGAATGCTCTAAAGATGGCTGTTAGCTTATAGGCGCCGTTCAGAGGCACGCAGTGAGCTCAGGTCACCGGACACATCACTACCAGGCACAGCTCAGCAGCAAACTTGACAGAAAGCAGAACGCTGCTTACACTGAGCACAGGGAGGAGGCTTCTGCTTTTATGTTTGCTTTTTAGCAATTGCAGCTACCAGACTTGTCGCTTTTCAGCACCTGAAATGCCTCGATGAAAACTGTTTACAACACTCAGTGCTTTGTGCTGAGATCACTTGCTGCCATGAAAGCCTGCATCTTATTGCAAAGAGCAGACATTTCACAGGCACTTTTATTTCACTCTGACACTTGGAGCTCCCTGGCACTGAGTAGATACAGATCCCGTCCTGGTATGCAGATTGATGCGGGTAGAGAGATGTGGAAGTGTGAATTAGAAGGCCAAGAAGTCTATTCAGAAGGTTTGGAAGCCATCAGCAGGTGGATCGGAGTGCATTTCTTCTTGTTCAATGCATTTTTTATTCTAGTCCTGCTGTGTCTGTGAGTTTTCTGTTGTGTTAGCTATAGTCAGCTTTCCCCACACCTATTTCAGCAGGAAACACTATTTCATCAAAATAAGCCAACTTGATTTTGATTAAATTTCCATGTTTTAAGAGAAGTCTGCTGATGGAAAGCATTTTATAAAAATCAAAACAAATCTGGGAACTTTGAGGCTTGGCTTTTTTTATTATGAATAATATGGGGGGCGGGGAACCACACTCCTACTGCATCTTGAGAGCAAAGCACAGTCACCTGTAATTTCTGAACACAAAATGCTCTGAAATGCTTTGGCAGGGCATTTTGATACAGCTCAGTGATTGCTACTAAAGGAAAGCGAGAGAGAAAACCACTCCAAGCCTTTAACTAGCTTTTAGCAGAACTGTTCCCACTTGATCCAGGCAGCTCCTGGACTCCCTTCATGAGGTCAGATGAGATGAAACCTTCACTCACCAGCATTTCATACTGCACCCACCACGCACTACATTTGATTCTGTGGATGTGAAGTCAGAGTGAATTCCAAGTCACCAGCACTAGCACACATCTACCAAGGCATGAATGAAGAAAGAAGACATTTGATTTGGATTCCAACAGCATAACCTCCAACAAGGGTCAAGCAAAACAAGCTTTATACAGCGAAAGTGCACCTAACTTCTGTGCATCACCTGGTGGGTGTCAGTCCCACCTCCACTGCTCCATCCCAGCCCCTTTTCCTGCCATAGCTCCGTGATGTGGCTGAGCCAAACTATAAGCACCAAGGGCTCCTTCTCCATCTCTCTGAAGCAGAGAGGTATGACAGGATGCTGGGCAGGTTGCCACACTTCAGAGCTTCTGAGAGATTTTCTTGCCAGCTGAGGACAGCCTGTTGTCAGGAGCTGGTCGGGCTGGGGTGATGGGGTGAACAGCTTTGCGGAGAACAAACAGGATAATAAACCCATCTTAATGCCTACAGAGGAACACAATCTGACCTTATCTATATGCAAATTGTGTCGCCTTCTTCCTCCCCACTGAGGGCGACTGAGTTGGCTATAATGTGCCTGATAAGAGCATTGCATTTGCATTCCACCAGATGCTGTCAGGGGCTCCTCTCTGCTTTGTTCAGTGACTTAGGTTTCATTTAAATAAAATAAAATAGAGTCAGAAAAAAACAACAGTCTCTTCTGATCAGAAAGCAGCTCTGCTTTGCTGACACCTGTTACGGGACCACCAGAAGCTCAGTAAACTTTCAGACACCAGCTCCCATATCCTTTGTCAGCAGCATTTGCCTCCCTGTTCTTTGCCATCAGGCTGTATTTGCATGGGAAGCAGCTGCTGGTGCTGAGGAATCCATCTGTCCCAGCTGCTCCCTCCTCACCTGATCTCAGGCAGTCCTGCTTACAGTGTTTTGGGTGCCTGTGAGTTGGAAGCAGTTGAGAAATGTGAGACTGGAGAGAAAAAAACAAAGGAAAAGTGAAATAATGCACGATGCAAGAAGCTCAGAACGGCTCCCTGCAAAAGACTTCAGGAATCTCAAAAGCCGTGTGCCACGCTGCTTTTCTTTCCAAAATCAGAGGTGAAACACGGCCGGATCTGCCCACATCAACTTCTGTGCTCCCCAGGGACGTGTAGAGATTGCTACATTCATGCAGGCATATGCTTATCAACCCACATTCTCCATATATCTGCACACCTCCCCTGTCCATCGCCTATTTCCTAATCTCTGTGAAGCTACCCAAGCTCCTACTGAGCACCCACTGCCCTGCCCAGATGCCATCAAGGTGTAATGATGCTTGCTCCTATCTCAAGCAGTTACACGAAGTTCGGAAGAGCTACCAAATCCATCCCATTCTGCTCCAGCAGCATCTGATGTTCTTAGATGTTGGCCCACAGCTCTCAGGGGGAGAAACTGAAGAGTAGGTGCATTTTTAGGGTAAAAAAATGAACACGGTGTTTTTATGCAAATAGCCTTAAACTTTGGGTAGGGGCGAGAGGGAAAAAGGAGGAAGAAATCCATTTAAAAATCTTTCTGCTTCTGTTCTTTTTTTCCTATTTATGTTTTCCGTGTGGTTTTAGTGGCTCTTTAAAGATGTACTACAAAGCTTTTAATAAAAGCCAGAATGAAAGGCAGAATCCTCTTTAAGATCCTAAATCAGTCTCTCAATACGTGTCTAGACTCACAGGTTGCTAATACATTAACTTTTTAGGAGTGAGATACTGTAACACCCCGTAATCCCTTCAGCTGCTGCTGAATTCCCTGCCGAGGAGGCTGCCTGGCTCCTGTTTGGATGGGAAGCAGCCACATTAATAATGACCCCTTTCAGAACTATCTAAGAGGCAAGTTGATTGCTCAAAGTACATTCCATCCCTGTCTCTCATTCATTTAGGCATCCTTTCCACCTCTCTGTGAGCACTGAGGGTTATGACTGCTTTGCATCAAGCAACCACTGCACTCAACTGTACCAAACACACAGGAGCTTGGTCCTGAAGTCAGAAGCAATGTGCTGGATTTGGCATTGATCTCACCACAGCTCTGGTTACACAGCAACAGCCATTCCATCTGCACTGAGCAGTAGTGACTTATTCTGGTCACCGCTACCCAGCTTCTCTTCTCATGGAATTCAATTTTCAGCCTCAAAAACATGAGTCCAAACAAGCTTTTATGGGCCGCAGAAGCTCACATCTCCTGAGACCCAGCTCCATGCTGCCTCCCCACCTCCTTCACAACCAGCTCACTTCAGCTCACCCAACTCCTGTCACCCAGCTGTAAGGTGAGGACAAGAAGAGCATTGTCCATCCAGGCTTTTGTTTGACTCCTGCGTGCAGACTGCAGACCCCGCAGGGCACACACTCTCTCTCTTCCCATATATGTAGAACAGCCATTTTTTTAAATAACCAACAAATGTTCCACAGAAGTCTGGAAGCCCCTGAAGATGTAGGAGAGGAGTCTGGAAACACAAGAGCAGTACATTGCTCCCCTGTGACTCCTGCAGCCTTTGGATGCAGATTCAGCTTCCTTGCTGGGAGCAGCTGCCCCAGCAGCCACAAACCTCGGGAGCCCCAAGCAGACTGCAGCTATATTTAGATTGTCTCTTCCCTGCTTCAGCTGGGCATTTCACAGACTGATTTCATTCCTCCCGTGCAGTCGGTGCACTTGGAGGGATCCCTCGTTCCTCTGGTCAGTTATTACCCTCCTGCAGGGAGAAGGGCCCTGTTTGTGCTGGGAACGGCAGACAAGTTGTTCATTGCAGAACGGTGAGAGCTGAGTCCCTTCATCAAAGCATCAAGGCTGGGAACTCCTCTGCATGACAGAGATTACCAGGAGCTGCATGCAGCAGTCACTTCTGCTGCCAACCCCGTAACAAGTCAGGGACAGGACAAGGGATGGGACCAGAAGAGCTGCGGTCCCCATCCAGCAAGGTAGATCTTCCCAGGAGGAAAACCCAGCAGCCCACCCTCCCCAGGGTCACACCAGCCCTTCATAACCCCCACAAACAGCCCCATCTGTTCCCCGAGCTCTGCCTGCAGCATCGCTTTCCGGAGGGCTCAGAATTACCAAACCAAAGCCTTCTCCCTCGCCAGATCAAGAAAAGCTCAATGAAACCGAAACATCTTTGCCCTGGGGCCACTTGATGCTTGCTTTAACTGTGCTACTCCATTAAGGATGATATAAGTCTGACTGTCTGATTTGCATCAAGATTAATAGCAGCTGGTTAGCCATATTCCTTGGATATTAGCAGCAGAGCTTTTCTTCTGCGATTTCTCATTGTTCCTCACACGACAAACATCTCCAGTCTCAGCAAACAGAAAAGTTTGGCTATTCCCAGCAGTTAAATGGTCATAAATAAAGAAGAGACCCCCATATCACTGCTAAGCAGCCAGACACCAATTAGAGGCATTGCTTTTCAGGATCACCATGCACATCACTTCACCCAGGTTTCAACCTACGCTGTAAAGCAACATTTCAAAGACAATTAAAACATCATAAGCAATCATGTGTGAATACTTCTGAACGCAGCTACTAAATAAGAAACAATGACAGATCAGCAAAGGGAGAAATCATAGAGTTTAATCTAAAGCTTAATGGGTGTTTATTATGTAAATGATTATCCCAATTTAGAACTATCCACTTGTAACAGACTGGAACTATATCACAGCTTTTTCCATGCTGAATTCAAGGCTCAGTGGAGATGGTGTTCAACAAGTTTATGGGCAGTGAATATAGATCTGAGACTGACCATTCCATGCCCATGCGGACTGAAAGCCACTGGTATATGCCAACAACTGGTTAGCACCAGAGCCCAGAAGTGGAAGAGTTTCACCTGGCTCCACAACTGCTGCAGATCTGAAAGAAGTATTTAGAAAAGCACTGCTTTGAGGGAGAAGTGTGGCTGTCTCTGAGGAGACCAAAGGAGCCCGTGTCTTGTGGGATGCTGGCAATGGGTAAAGTAGGAAAGGAACAACTGGCATCACATTCACTGCAAGGAAAAGGGAAAAACATTAACCAGGACGGACAGGGTGCTGTCAGCATGAGCTAGTTTTGCTGTTCCCTGCAGAGCTTAACCCAAGGCTGGGCATCTTCAGTCAAGGCTGCAGTTGCCGGGTGATGCCACACATCCCCTTGGCCAGCTCAGCAGCCCCCAGCCAGGCACTGAACAAAGGCAGCTGCCACTGCCCACCACACCCCCAGCTGGAAGCTGCAAGGCCAGGTAGCCAGCTAACTCCTCTAACCACAGTCTAACAGCCCCAGGACATAAAGGGTGGTCTTCTTTGCACTCATCCCTATAGCCCAAGGCCCTACTAAAGGATGGAGTTAATTAGCTTCGAATTAGCTGCAGTGAAGCCAGAAGCAGAGGAGCACATCAGTGGCTCCAGCAGGTCTGGCCAGCTTTGGATCCTGCTCTCTAATTGTGGCCATGTGTATAAGCCTAGGAGAGGATATATGGCAGTGCTTAACTTTATATTAGAACGGGTAAGGGCTGAATAGCAAAGGGTCTAATTTTACATCCAAACCCTGCAGTGATAGAGGAGGAATTCAACGGAAGAGAAAGGGCAGTGTTCACCCACCTTTTACCCTCCTCTAATATTCTCTGTCTTCCCAGACAACTAATTTTGTTCTCTCAGGGATAAATCAACATCTTGCTCAGCTATTTTTTCTCCTCTTCAGCTGCCAGGGTAGACTCCTGTATTTGCAGCTAGTTCCCCTGATGGTCTGAAATTCACTCAATTACCGAATGCTTAGGTCTCAGACTCTGCTGCCTGCTTCTTCAGAGGGAACCCCGCTGTTCCTCCCTCAGGGCCTCTGACCTGACACACATTTCTTCTTAGTGAAGCTCACTTCATTAACCGAGCGCTACCTAACTCTCGCTTTATTGCTTCCGTCTTTGCTTTTTTTTTTTGGGCTTTAAGGTTTTCTAATGCAAAGGGTTTTATTAAAGCAGATAGTCTGCAGCTGATGCTAGTGCTGCAACAAAACGGTCTGCTAATTGCCAGCCATCTGGAATTAAGCTGTTGGGTCTCTGAGTCCAAGAGTGGCTCTGCACAAGGCGAAATCAGCTCCTCGGTGTCATTGCCTTGACATTGGCCTGTGTCTGAGATGGAGGAGCCCAGCCCTGGTGTCTGACAATCAAAAAATAAGGTAGAAGGGAGACAGATCTCATTTGCATGAGCCAGATATTGCCACTGTTTACAGTAAAGAATTAATTTGTGCTTGAAAAAATGATTAACATGAGTAGAATTTACTGCACAGATAGGGAAAGAAGAAAATTACAGCTGTTGTGTCTTCAGCAGTAGCTCCCCCCTCCCCATTCCCCAGTGGTACACCACTAACTCATGGCACTTGGACACAAACAGGACACCTTGGGATAACAAACAGACCCGGATGGGCTGCCCCTGCCATATAGCTCACATCTGAAGTCGATAGATTATTTTCCCCTCAGATTTGTCTCCCCAAAGGAAAATGGTTAATATTCCGGGGTGTTTTCTTTCTTTTCAAGAGTACGTGATTTATATTAGTGGAAAGGTCTGGAAGGGCACTAGTTTCTTTTTATGGTGGCGTGTCCAGGGATCGTGCTGGTGCTGGCAGTGTCTGAGGCTGCCCCAGCTGCCATCTGTCCTGCAGCGCAGCATCTTGCATCATTCAAGGCAACCTCAGGAGGTCCTCAGTGCCTATAATCACCCACAAAACAGGGCACGAACTTCAGTGTATGCCTGGATTCCAAAAGCCCTTCAATGTAGCATTGCAAAAGTTGTTCAGCCTCTGACTCCCTCCCACAGAAACGATGGGTGATTTGTGTGTTTATTTGAATGCACAGCTAATTTTTGTCAGGTCCATTTGACAGGATCCATCAGGCACTTCCACTACTCAGCACAGAAGGGGAAAAAGTTTGCATCAGTCTTTGGCTGTGGGGGAGTTCATCATAAATCTTAGCTTACGGCATGAGCTACAAGCAGCTTCACCCCAAGGCCAGCACTACATGTGGTACTGTGACCCTTAGCCTTAATGTACTTATTAACACATCCTGCACTGCCTCCGTAAAAAGCTGCTAAAAACTAAAGGACATTTGAAACTGCTGTGCAGCGAGAAATACAAGTTTGCTGGTACGTGACTTGCAATGAATTCTAATAATCACATAATTATAGCTACAATCCATTCACTGTGACACAGACAAGAGGTGAAATTGGATAAGAGAATTCTCTCCCTGAGGATCCTCACAGGTAGAGAGCACACAGTGAGACCACAACACGACTCCCAAAGCCAGCAGAGGGATTTGGGGGCACTCATCAGCAACCAGCCAACCACCAAGTGAGAGCAAGGGATTGACACCCAAGGATGAGGATGCTTTGTTATTTTTTCCAGCAACCACAGCAAGCACAAGGCAATGCAAAACACAACTAAGTTTCTCAGAAGCTTTAACCCAAAGCCAGTTGGAGATGTTCAGGATTCTGAAGATGTTTTCCATGAAGGGAGTAACATCAGGTTGAAGATAGGCAGGATCAAACATGAGGACAAAGGGAGAAGGGACACATACCTGTGTTTTGAAAGTATGAAGAACAACCACAGGCCAACATTTCTATTGGCAGAATGGACAGACAGTCATCTGCAGTGCAGCGTGAAGTGGAAATGCTGAATGATAACACATGCATTGTCTGGACACTGAGGGGACAAGCACTTCAGCTTGTCTCATCAGAAGGATCTTGAAAGTCAAAATCTGCTTTGCAAATGACACATGGATTTAAACTCTAGACAAGGTGCCTCTATTGTACAGAACTGTACAGTGCCAAAGGACCTCAGACACTTCCAGGGTCTTCCCGAACATGTAAGATGCGTTCTAGATATCCCAGGCACGAGCTCTGACAGCAGCAAGATCAGGACTGATCTTGCACTTGATCCAAAATAGCATGGAAGGTCAGCCTGGAAAGCAGGGTGAGATACAGCTGCAGAGCCAGCTGAGTAACCTGTGTTGCTAAGGAGACACATTATAGCATCCTTCAGTTGGAATTTCCTAAGTGATGAAGGGCTCCAATGCCCAGGAACATCACTACAGCTCAGTCTTAAAGGGATGCAGACACCAATAAGTAAAGCTGGGCCATCATCTGCCAGGATGAAGCAGCATCTCCCAGCCAAGTGGACAGACAGAGCAAGCCTTCAAAGGCACCAAACCCAAAAACAATCACAAGTTTATCACAGTCCCTCTGCGAGATGACTTCAGAGAGGGATTATAGATATGACATCTCCTTCAGTGCTGAAGGTCACAAATTCAATCTCTGGCCCTCTGGTTATCACACTGGAGATAGGTTACAGATGATGGCAGGAGAAGGGGTGTGAAAAGGGCACCATTGGCCAGATGGTGAGGTAGTTGTATGTGACATTTCTGCTGGCACAGTAAGCTGAATCTGTGAGGTTTCTTCCACTAACTTCATGGCTGTTCATGGCTGTTTACTAATGATGCTGCCAGATCAGCTTCTCAGCGGATTTGCTTATCTCCTGCAGAGGATGCTTTGTGAAAGGCTGACAGCTTTCAGCATTGATACTGGAGGCTTCCTGGAGGAAGATGAGAGGTTGAATCAGGCTAAACTGTTTCTCAATTTACTACAGCAACTTCACAGCTCTGCCGTCAGCAGTAAGAAGTTACAGGATGATGGACAACACCCTCAGTCTCTGTGATGCCCCACAAGGCAATTCTCCCATGGGATACACCACACCTATGGCTTCATCCCTACCAACTCCTCTCTCCTATGCTTCAATCACTAATTTGCACAAAATAAGAGAAGCCCACAGATCCGTGGAACACAGGAGGCTGCAAAGAGCTCTGGAACTCAGCAGCTGCTGGGGCAGGAGGGTTCCCCTATAAACGTCTTTAGAAAATATTCTTAACGAGGACAGACACACTCAGCATTCACAAACTCCGGCATCTCGGTATTATTGGTTACCATTTCATCTATTATTTACATGAAAAGATCTATCCGAGAGAAAAAAAAAGCCCTCTCTTCTGAACTCTTTCCACGACTGACTCAGCAGTTTAGTTTCTATGCTGGCTACTTTTTTGCTTCTCTTCTCTTTATTGCTAATTTCTTCAATTTTCCACTTAAAATCCTTATTTGCATGACAGCTCCGTCCAGCCTTAAGCAGATTTTTCTTGTCTTTCACTTCTATCTCGCCCTTTCTTCACTTTTCTTTTTGTTTAATTAAATACAGCTTTGAATTAGGTCACTGAAACATTCCCTCCTTTCTCTCCCCACGGAGCTCCTCCCATTGGAATCCTGTGGGACCCTTCTGCAACCTCAGAGCATCGCTGGTCACAGCAGCAAGGCTTCAGCATGGAGACCACGATCAACATCCACCCTTGGGTGCCAGCTGCTGTGCACATGGTTGTCATACACTCCTCCCTGCTTTGTAAATGAACCTGCTCCAGGGCTTGCTCCAGATGGATGGTAGTTGTAGTGTGGTAGAGTCAATCCCCTCAACGTACAACAGCGTGAGCGCTTCACACTTGGAAGGCATTTTCACATCTGCAGAATTAGGATCAGACCCTTGTGGGAGAGAGACCTCCTGGTCTAAAGGAACGTCTGCACTTTGTGGAGGAACAATTCTAGCAGAAGCATGAGCCCTTCCATTTACACTACCCACTCTGTCCTGGCACGGTCATTTAGATGTGGAAAGAGTAGAAAGCACTGTCAGGTTGGCTCAGCTGGCATTTACCAAGATCCTAATGAGGCCCAGCTTCACACCTACTCTGACACAGCCTAAAGCGCTGCTGCAAAGATTGTTAACAGAACCAAGAGCACAAATGCCTCATGAAAACATGTGCAAGTCAAGATGCCAGGAGCGACAAATCAAACTGGCACAAATCTGGGCAATGCCACTGATTTCGCTCCCGTTTCACATGAGAATGAGTCAGCTCACTATACAGCCTTCTACATTTCCTAAGTCGTTCCAGAAAGATGGAGAAAGAATCCTTGCTAATTACTTTCTTTGCCTAATTCTGGATGCACGGAGTCTTGGGAAAGGAGGAAACAAAGGGTTACACAGCTCGTTTATAAATGGAAGTATCAGTCATGTTCATTCACTTGTTCCCACTCCTGAAATAGCCATTTTGCAATATGACCAATGTTTTTCAGCTCCATTTAATGCTTAGCAGGATCATGTTTGCATTGAGGTCACAAAAATGACTGCAGTGTGCTGGAGAGGGAGATCCATGCTAGCTTTTAGCTGTCTGTCATGTGTATTTGCACCATCCCAGCTGCAGTAGCAGAGAAAGTCACATAGCCTAAAACTGATCTTGCTTTTCCCAGTGCCTCTGTAATCCTGCTGCTGCTGTGGGAAGTCTATTACCACTGGAATACTGCAACAGGAAAACATACAAGCACAAAGAGCTCTTACAGCAGCATAAACATTTGTGTAGATATCTCTGACAGCAGCCCAAAATAGATACCTGGAAAAATGATAGGAATTAATAGCAAGCATATATAATGTTCCACAAATAGTCTAGATGTGGCTCAGGAACATTCAGAGCTGGACGCTGTATCCTTGGCAGATTTCTCTTCCATTAATCAGACTAGAGTCCCCTCAGAACTGCATAAACCACACTGCACGAAGGCATTCCTTACCAAACTATCAATGCAAGGAACAACCTCCTTTTGTCTCTTTTGATCCTGGCACCCACAGCAGGATGCTTCACTCGGTGCTTTCTAGTTCTGGTGCTGGAAGTGGCAGTGCTCATTCAGCCCCTCCTGCCCTCTTCAGACCTCCCACAACTCTGTGAACCTTTCCATACACTTCAGTCCCCTTTCAGATGCAGGAGTCAGAGTTCCCCATTCACTCCTTGTACTGAGGCCACCGCAGACCTATGATGACTTTTGTCACCCTCCTCTGAACATCTCCCGCTTCTGCAAGATCCTTTATGACATGAAAAGAACCAAAAACGCACAATGCAGGTGGGCTGCCAAAATTAACTCGCTCAGCAGTAGTTCCCACATCCCTGCAATCACTTCTAGGGCAGTGCAACAGCTCCTGACGTGCCTTTGCTGGGAAGAGAAGGGATGAAAGTGGAGGACGGATTTGATCTCTGCAATTGCTGCTATTCAGGAAAAGGGGCTGAGCAAGATCTTTCTAAGTGAATGCTGAAAAAATAAGTGCATCAGTCACAAAATGTCTCCCTGCAATCCCAGGCCTATCCCCAGTCTCCATTATTTTGGGGAGGGAGAGAAAGAAGGAGACAGAAAAGGATTAGATACGCTCCACAGAGTAACCAGTGTGATCCAATTAGTGGCCTATGCTAGGAACACGGCCACAGCTAAGAAGAAGCAAAGCCAATTGAACCCTGTCATCGTTCGCCTTTCACAATAGATGCCAGGTCTGGACTCCTCAGCACAGCTGTCCATCACTTAGCACCCCACCGGGCACAACCAAGCGTAAAATCCTGGCCAGAGAGAGAAGCACAATCATTTACCAAGCACCACAAGCAGCAAGAAGCAGATGGACCAAACCAAACCTTTCCCTCCAACCCTCTATCCACTAAAGACAACTGCTGACATCTTGCCAGGCGGGAGAGAGGCTCTCCGAAGAGCACCAGCATTATCAGCTGACATCTGCATTCTTATCTAGTCTCTTTGGGAAGCTCCTCAACTCAGGGCAACCTCCACCTTTTAATTTCTAAAAGGCTGATGTTAAGTAATTGTTTAATATCTCCCCAGCATTTCCTCCCCTTTATCTTGGAATCCCTGCTGCAGTTCATTGGCGGAGCTGTCTTTTCTCTTTCTCTATTCCACCGTGTATGCACTTGAAAACGCTTTCATTGTAGGCAGAGATACTTGCTGCTAATTGATGCTTATTATTCCTTTTAAGCCTGTAATTGCTTTTTCTTGTCTAAATTTACTTCCTCTCTCCCCCCCCCATTCCCTTCCTCAAATTGCTTTGGTTTTCTCCTCTAATCAGCCCAAATCCTGGTGTTGGAAAGATTATTTGAACAAATGCCAAAGGTTTTGCTGTTGCTTTGACATGTTGGCTTTTCACATCTGTGGAGTTTACTTCAAATTCTTGAATATTTACAGCAAATTGGGTGGCCTGCATCCGGTAATCTCTCAGCTCTCTTAATGAGGGCAGATTTGAGGTGTCATCTCCATGCAGACTTTTGATTAGAAGGCTACAAAGGCTCCTTGGATTATCTCATTTCTCTGGTACACAGCATCGAATTTCTGAGTCAATTCTCTCAGTGGATAATGAAACAAATGAAACAAAATGCTATGTTTGTGACTGGCAGAGCATCAGTTCCTTCTGATCATCTGTTACTTCTTCTACAGGCTTTACTGGACTGACCAAAGGAGTTTCCAGCCCATCACCCCCTTAAGGACTGCATTCCCCTTCATGGAGATCTCCCCAGAACTGGATGCTCACCATGAAGGCTATTCATATCCACCCTCACATGAGACAGAACCATATGTGCCTTTGCTTTCTCTTTCCCTTCTGTTCAGCTGTGACTACCCCAGCTATGCTTATAACGATCTCACTTCTTTAAAGTTTTACAAACCCAGTGGAGGTCTCCAGCTTTGTTTCTTAACAGCCGTCACTCTGTATCTACCCAACGTAGTTACTGTGAGCCACACAAGCCATTCTTCCCAGCCTGTGCAACTCCCTGCAGACAGTATGGGAGCCACCCTGATTGCCTGGACCAGATGTGAAGCAAAGCCTTTCCAGCAATCAGTCTTCACTCTTCATCTGGTCTTGTCTCCAGCAACTGAAAGAGGAAGGGATCCAGAAGGCCTGGAAGGAATGGTGGAGCTGATAAGCACATGGTGGAGCTGATAAGCACAGGAATCTTTCCACTGGCTTTACAGGGCTGAGTAAGTTCTAAACATCTTCCATCAGCAAGGAGGGTCAGAGCTGAACACAGACACACTCCCAGCTACAGCAGAGGATTAGGCTTGCTCTTCAAATCCCTTACCAACCTTTAGAACTTCCATTCCTGGAAACATAATCCATCACCTACCTTATATCTGCATTGCTGTATGAGCACCAGGACTGCACAGCCCAGCCAGGTCTTTATGGGAGCAGCAGGGGTAACTGCTTGTGCCTGCACTTGGGAGTGCCTGCTGAGCAGCTCCATCTATGCCATTATAGACATTCAGCCACCAGCACCGACACGGCAGAAATATCTCCTGCACCTCAACGTGCCAAGCCAGAACAAGGAGGAACAAGAACAATTATTATCACACAAGAATGTTCACTGCTGGGGGTTTGCTGCTCTTCATTTTAAACAAGTTTCTTTTGCAGCTCTAGCGACCTGAGGAGCCAAGAATATGAACACTGACAAAAGAAACAAATAAATAACGCATTCCAATTACAGCTTTAATAAGATGCTGGAAATCCATGTGGACGCAACAGCAATTTCTAATTAAAAACATGCAATTAATTATTAACTTGAAAAAGTTCCAGTATTATTCCAGCGTGTTAAAATCAAGTGTGCTCTCAGAGTGAATTCAAGATAATGATCGTTAATGCTCGGAGGTGTTTTTCTGTTTGTTTGTTACTAATCTTATCAAAGGAGAGGGTAATTTTTCAGACAGCAAAACTGCTGCTGATAGGAGGCCATTAGGAGTTGCTCTGATGGCTAATCACCCTCATTTGCTAAAATGACCTGCACAACAGCCTCATCCTTCTTTAAAGGACTAGATCTTGCCTATTTTGGGGATGATACTTTCTTTAAATCCTCTCAGATATCTTTGTGGGCAGCAATCAACAAATCCAGGAGGGCCATTCAGTCTGCAGCACCCACTGACCACATCAGGTGAGCCCAAGTGTGAGGACTTGAGCTCTTCCATACAGGAAAATGTGGATAGTGGCCATACAGCACAGCCTAGAATGCAGCTTCAATCTGGGAGTCCAGGAGCGGAGTATGGCCAGAGATTGCTATGAGCACTGTGGGTACGTTTTACATCTCTGTGAGGAATCTCGTTTTGGGAATTACTCATTAAATTCTCTGCTAGAATGAGCTGAGCCCAAGCCCAGCATGAACTTGCTATGTACCACATATCTGCTCACAGAAAGAAAACATGAGACCAGGGGTAAGGAAGAGGGTTGATCATGCAATCAGTAAAGAAACCTGTAATTCGGACTCCATGAAGCTCTACCACCTGGCAGTCATTAGAATATTTGCCTTTGGAGCACGAATCTGGCAGCAGAGAATCAAGTAGATCCTCCTGACATGTATAAAATGTGTGCAAAAAAAAGTGGGAAAAACAGTGGCTCTGGGCTGCTGGAATAGAAAGCACCCTCAGGAGAGGCCTGAGGCACTGAAAGTTTGGAGTCAGACATCAACAGCTTTACATTTTATTGCAGGGGGGCAGATCCAGCCCGCATGGAAGTGAGCAATTTCAAACTAACAGACAGCACAGCCTGGTGGATCAAAGATTGGGCTGGGGCTTAGGAAACCAAAGCTGATTTTTCAGCTCTCCCGAGTAATCTGGCTTCTCTCTATGCCTTAGCTTGAAGCGTAATGGAACAATAGTCTCCCTCTCTATGCACACAGCACAGCACCTGGCAGCTTGGTCCTACCATAATACAGAGGATATTAATAGAGGAGCTGCACTTCTGTATTTAGCTCCCTATTCTGGATGGAGATGAAAATGAGCTGAACTGTGAATCTAACTAACAATGTCCAAAAACTCCCTGAGTGGAACACGGAGTGATGACAATCCTCAAAATGCCTGGAGAGATTTCCTGCCAGCTGAACAGCTTCTCTGCAAGAAAAAGGACAGCTTTGGGGAAGGGGGAGGGAGAGGGAAGGAAGGCTGGGAGTAGAGAAGCTGGAAAAATAGCCGAGGGGGTCTTTCTTCCCCTTCCCTATCATATACACAGCACTCAACAGCAACACAAAAACAACCACCACAGCAGCTTGTCTGGGCAAGATTATTTGGCATCGCAATACTTGGGAAGCACTAAGAAGCCTGTCAGCACTACACACAGTGAGAAAAGCTGAACGTGCCCATCATTGATTAGAGTTCAGTTCAGCCCGCATCTCCATCTTTGAGGTCAAGCGGTCACACAATCTGGAGGACTCCTGGAAATGCATGGATGTCTGAGCTTCAGGCATAAATGAGCCTTTCCTAACCTCCTTCCTTCCCTTCCACTACAAAGGAATAAAGAATCATCTGTTTTCCAGGGTTTGGGTCTGAGCCCCTGGGCTAGGTTTAGCGCTGATTTATTTATGGGAGCATACATGACACCGTTTTGAAGCCCTGAGATGCTTTTCTGCCATGCAAAGTTGGGAGAAAAGTACAGGATTCTTCCCTCTTTTCTTCCTAAAGAGAGCCAAGGCATGCCTCACTGGTGGGGCCTGCTTACCTTATGTGTACACACCTACTTGGGAACTTCCATGTGAGTCACTCTGTACAAAAATTATTCCTGCACTTAGTGGAAATGCACACATTAAGTAGAATAACATCAGAAAGCTGCTCTTTTTAGGGATTTAAGGGTGTTTACAGGCTTCCTGATTTCCATGAGACAATGCAATAACCATCAGAGCAGCACAGAACCTTGCACAATCTCCAGCACATACTCCCTCTCTTCACTATGACCCATTTTCTTGATTTTCTCTCCTCAGATTGCAAGTCAAAGCATTTCGACACCCTGCCCTTTCCGAACACTGTGTGTCAGAAGATCTACAAGGATGGCAAATCACGTTTCCTTCTTGTCTAATCCATGCAGGCAGCCAGACCACTTTCATCCACAACTGGGCGCCTCTGGGATAATGTCAGAATCATGGTACACCAGTGGGTGGGGACCACCACAATGCAAACTAGCAGGCACACAGATGTATGATACAGGAGGTGACCCAGAGCTCTGTGTAAGTACACCTAAAAATAGGAAGAGATCATCCTGCAGGAGCTGAATTTAGTACTAGGAGCGGCAGGGGAAAAAAAAGGCACTTTTCTTTGAAGCCAGTAAGAGGAAGTCAGACTGTCAAAGAAGATGCACAGAAACTGTGAGAGAGCAAGGCAGGATTTACACCAGAGAACAGCCAGGATGAGAGTAGGGCCTCAGTAATGGGTGTTTACAGCACAGCTGCCTTCAGCTTGGGTAAAAACCCTTAATAGCAACCAGTCTGATTTGCTTGTTAGTCTAAACCTGTATATAATCACCGTCACCTCTGCTGCCTGGTAACCTGCCATTCTAATTTGGCAAATAAGACAAATACAGATGTTTCATCGTTGTAAAAAGGGAACGCATAAAGAGAATCATGCACTGGCATACATAAATGCTTCTCCTAGATGCCTCAGATCTACTTGCCTTTTGTTTTTTTAAGATGCTTCATTGATTTCAAAAGCAAGATTCCTCCTCCCCATATTCTCTTGCCACATGTGGCAACCACTCAAAACCACGAGGAAAACAAAGTGGGTTTGTTTAACACAAATCAAACAAGCACTTGCAGTTGCCAGTTCCCTTTGTGCAAACCAAGGGCTGTGTGGGATTTCAGGGAGGGAGGATTCACGAGGCAGGCAGGCGCTCGGAGCAGCACTAACATGTTCTGACACCCTCACTCCTGTCTCCCATATGACAGCCTTGCACTACACTGGGATTTAGACCACTCAGGTCTTTCCCCATGTGACACACACGTGCACAGCTCCCAGGCTCCTCCATGGGCCCTGAGGTCCAGAAGGAAAGACAAGGGACGCTTCTGCTCATCCTTCTTAACCCTGCTGCTGAATAAGGCTGGAGGGCTTTGAAGGAAGCAGGTGATCAATCGCCATGCAATACAGCAAGGCTACAAGCTCAAGGTGAGTAGATTATAACAACCTGTCTCACAAGCAGTAGTAGAGTTTCTTAGTGCAGGTACACAGATATATGAAACAAAAGCCTTTCCTCATACCCATGGGCCTCACCATTCAAACAATCCCCCTTTTCTGAGTACAGTGTTCTTAAGACGGTTTAAACCCTTGTTATTTGTTATGCATCACTATAATCCCCTTCTTTAACTCTGCATTATTGGCAGGGATTTGAAGACTGAGCAGGCAGCAGACTTGGATCCCTCACTGAGAGATCTCACAAGGTCTCAGCAAAGAGGGCAGAGCTGTGGTTGTAGGGAACCCAGGGCAGCATGCAGAGAGCTGGCACTAAGCATGGTCCCAAAGAAGCAGCAGTCCTACAAGGCTGGAGCAAGCCCTTCCCACGGCACTGCATGTCACAGCTCCTGTGAGACAGCATGGGACCAGCTTCTTCCAAAGTCCTCTTTGGTTATTTCTGAAGTTGAAGGAATTTTTCCCAAGAAAAAAAAAGTAAGACAAGTCCCAGGAAGGAAAGTGCTGTCCTTTATACAAATAACTACAAAGTAACTTAGCTAAAGCCAAGGAAAATTTAGCGGTGTGAAAAGAAAAGCATCCTGTGAAATTCTAAAGATGAAGCGACAGATGTGGAATGACAGCACTTCTTCAGCAAGGATATTTTTGCAGTGGAATCTGAGAGGTCTCTAAACACATGAGCTTGTTCCCTCTCCGTTATCCAACACCAGAGCAGAAAACACTGGAAGGCCCTGTTGAGGGAAAGGAGGTAAGACATGCCAGTTTCTCAATGCAGCAATGAAGGCAGGGAAAAGTGAAGGAAGGGAACAGAGATCTGCTCCTCACTTGGTGCCCCCCAAGCTGCCCGAAGCACAGAGAACAGTTAAAGAAGCAAATCCTGAGATGGTTCAAAAAACAAGATGGAAGGGAGGTGCAAGTTCACTGAGGAGATGGGGGAAATTGTAGCCCTGCCTCAGCTCCCATCAGTTGCTGGGCAAGTCCTGGGGTAGATGTGGGGCTCACAGCATGGACAAACCTGCTGCAGCCCTCCTTGGCAGTAGGCAGCCTGAAATCCTTCAGAGAAACCTGGCTGCAGCACCGTGCTGACCCCACAGCGGGACAAACACAACGCACCTGCTGGCTGGAGTTCCTTGGCTAGTTTGCTTGTGGTCTGCAGATAAAGGAGCGGGCGCTGAGGAAAGGTTTACAAAGGCTAAACGCTTGATGCCCGAGCTTCTTTCCTGGCTGGCAAAACTATTAATTTATTTCCATTTATTGAAGAGTACAGCCAGAACCCCAGCTGCTGAGAGTGACCAGAGAAGACGTGCTCACAGGGAGAGCTGCAGCCATCACACACATAACACACTGCAGAGAAACAACACATACAACAGTATTAAGGGAAGGACAAACTGGCTGGAGTTATCCCCAGAGGGCTTTCTTGAGCTCCCCTCACTCTGCATGCTTGGTAACAGGTATAAGGTGGTTTTGGACAAGATCTGTCTTTGTGATGGCCACTGATTTGTATGTCCCCACTGGCTCCCACTGTGGAAAGAGCCAAAGGGTGGAGAGGAGGAGAAAGGGCTGTGAGTTCCACATCCCCCTGCCACTTAAACACTGCTTTGCTCAGTACATGGGTGCTCTGGACTACAGTGATTAAGCAGCAGATGGTCGGTCAGCAGCTGCATCAGGGTTTGGCTATTGGTGTTAATGCACATTGAGGTTTCAGACGGTCTCAGAAGAAAGAAAGGCAATAGATGTGCAGTGAGGCCACCTGGCACTCATCCATCTCCTCCCACCCCACATAAAGAAATGAACAACAGAGATATAATCACTGTCAAAACAGGTGTGAGAGCCAGAAAACGTGCACCTCCCCTACCCAACTCATGACAAGATGCTGATCTCAACATGGAATTACAAGGATCAGCTACAAACAAGGCTCAAAGACAATCAGTGCTCCAGAGCAAGGCCATAGCATACATACCTCACTGCTAAGCCTGAAGCAGGAAAGAAGGACAAATGCAAAGAGCACCTTTGTGCATTCCTGTCCATCCTGGTTTGACTTGGAAACCATTCAAAGCCATTAAGAGAAAAAAAAGATATACTTAGCCTACCTGTGTAACTCACATAGGTACCAGCCAGAGATGAAAGAATACACAAAAGCCTGGACATTCAGCTAATATTGAATCTGTGATGCTAAACAAATCAACCCCATGAGGTAATCCCTGACCTTCAGCCGCTATAGTGTAATATCACATCCCAGCAGTATTCCCATCTGTACCTGACTGGTCATTCTTTAGTACTGCATTCCTGTGCTGAATCACTGCATCTCACAACCAGCTCTCCTTTAAGATTTCTGTTCACGTGTGAGTTTTCATATCACACCATTTCTCAATAGTTTAGAAAACTATTCTTTGCTTTCTGGTTTGCTCATATCCTCACCTGCTGTCATTATTTCCTGTAAGTCTGTGCTAGGGGGTTTGCATTTTGGGTGGTTCTTTGGGAAGCCAGATGTTGGACCTGATGATGTTTGTGGGTCCCTTCTAACTCAGGATATTCTATGATTCTATATATCTTCTTTTTATTAGGTGGTGTGGTTTCTTCTCCTTTCATTGAAAGTAAATTCTCAATGCACACAAGCCCAAACTTTCCTTTGCAAACAAATGCAATGTCAGATGCTCTGAGCCTTCAGAGATGTGTGCAGTTAGGCTCACACTGTTAACAAAGCTGTTGGAATTGGAGCTTCTAAACAAGCTGCACACGCCGTCTTTGATTTTGTATTTATGATCTGTACTTCAGTATTTGCTTTGTTGGAAAGAAAGAATTCAAGCAACACGACAGTGATCATTTCTTGTTACCCCAAGACTGCGATATGAGTGGATCCGACTTCGTAATCTCAGCACTGTTAATACTGATTAAAACCAAATTATTTCACATTTATATCAACCTTGGCAGCAGAGTCTCCCTTGTCCTTCAGTATTAGCAAACAAAGCTCTGAAGCAGCTGATGCCCAGAAAAGCGGACGATGTCCCTGGAGAAAGGAAAGCAAAGAGGCTGTGGGAGAAGGAGGTGCAGCAGGAGGTCAGAACTGCTCCTGAAGTCGCTGATTTTTCACCGTGGCAGGGCCTGAACTTCTGCAGAGCTTATCTGAGCCTGTTGCTCACTTCCCTCCCAAGGTGCTTTATCCTTTGGATGCAGTCATCGCTGTAACACACCAGTATCACACACAGCGGATTACGGTAATTAAAAAGCCTGCTGCACTCTTTGCTGGAGTAGGTAGCAACGCAGAGATGCTGTCACACACAATTCAGTCTAGAGCGAGGTGATTGCTGTCTACAAAACTAATACAACAAGATGAAAGGTGCTTTGTGCAGCCTAGGGATTATCTCCTACTACCCAAATCCAGCACAATTTGTCCAAATCCCCAGACCTCCTTCTTTTAGCATATTCTGGGCTATTTACATTATATTTAGAAAAAGAAAGTGTTCTTGGGAAAGCCAAATCAAATCTAACTAGTGTAATTACAAGACCAGGTTAAAAAAAAAATACAAAGAAGGTATTTAATAGCAGTATATTGGTGTTTGCTGGCCTTGACCACAGCCCTGCTGCACTAGGTGCTGTGCGCATGGGGAGTAAGACATCCCCTGCCTCATTGGCACAGGCTTCTCTTAGATCCTCTAATCCTCTCTTTGACAAGACACGATGCAGCTCCTGGAAGCCCTGGGATTTACAGTCCTGCAGAGGGGTCCAGGCAGTGAGAGCGGAGGCAGGGCCCAGATGCTTCCTAAAAAAATAATCTATTACTGAGGAAATGCTGCTAAATTGTTTTTTTGGATTGGTTTGTATTTCAAGTTTATGAGAGAGAGAGAAAAAAAAATAACCTTCAAAGAGTAAAACTGTTAGGAAGTCATATCGGATCATTTCACCAACCACCAAAAGTCCAGCAGTTCTAATAACTTTTGCCCTACTGTCTTGTCAAGTAGATCATTCTTCAAGCCAGCAACTCTTGTCGTCCATCTACAGACTTCAGCAAAACAGAATCCCAATATCCAGTAGTAAGTTCGTGTCCTGGAAGTAATTAGAAGAAGTCTTCTTTTTTTAAATACTGATGTAGGAAGGGATTACTTTGTCTCTGCTTCTTGTGGCATCAGCTCAGCTTTGGTCTGGGGATGGAGAGGAGATCCCTCCAATCTCACCGAATGGACTTCTGCTTGCTCCCAGAAGAAAGTGTAGCTCAAGATCAGGGAAAAGGGCAGTAGAAATGAAGAGGTCTGATGAGGCGCAAGATTATCAACTCCTGTTGTGACCAATGCAGACAGAACAGTCTTTGACACGTGATCTCTGGGCACCTCACTTGGTTGACTTGACAAATGGCTCTCTCCGATTCATAGAGGGGAAGAAAAATAATAAAACCCTACCCTTGGGTCACGCTACCCATCCGACTTATAGATACCATTTATCATTCATCTGATAGCTTAAGCATATCTGCATAATAAGTTACACGCAAGCAGAGAAGCTCTCTATATTTCACAAATCCTTAGCAATGCATTTTTTAATAGAAAACATCAATCCCAAGTAGCCCGAAGGAACAATCCCTCTTTAATCATCCTCCATGCTAAGGACTAATTTCAGACAAAAGCTCGGCACTCCAAGTCACCCATACCATGTAATAATGCAGCCGATTCCTAAATTCACAGGGAAAGGTTCGGTCGCCTTTTCAAAGCCAGATTGCAGATCCTGCGTTAATTACTACGGGAAATTACATCTCCAGTAATACTCAGCAAGGCTTTACAATAAATGCTGTCTGATCTATTCCTGCTCAGCCTTGAACTCTTTGTGGAATATTTGTAAATGTAATGGGTACTTCATTTCCACCGCTGCTCCTGAATAATTCATGCGGTGGAAGATCCTTGCACGGTTCTGTGAATCGAGAGACTTGGGGTATTTTGTTCTCTATAGTTAATGGATTAAAACAGTTTTCTTCAGCTATGAAACCAGGTAATTTATCACCACGGAAAGAAGCGTGGTTCATACATCACCGGCTCAACCTGGAAACTCATCTGAGTGTAGGGATAGCAGAACTTAACAACCCTCAATTTTTAAATCATGCCTTGTTGTCCGAAAAACCAAAGAAGTTGCAAAATTAAATGCTAAAGAACTGCCTCGGATCAGTCAAAATATTTGATTTCCTGTTGTTGTTTTTTTTTCAGGCATTTCATTCACACTCCACATTCTTTTTTTCTCCCCTTCCCATGGAACAGCACATTCTCAAACATCACTTTGAAAAGAGAAAAAGAAATAAATCAAAACTCCTTTCCATTCAGAAAATGTCAGAACTGGGAGCTCCAGCGCTTTCAAGATATTCCTCCCCAGCTCCCTTCCAAGCACCATTGTCAGAATCAGTCAGATTTCCCGAGCAATTTCTGTTTCATCAAAATGACATTTTTCAGGAGAAAACTGTTGTGACAAAAAAAGAAAAAAAAAAAAAATCAAAACCCAAACCCAACAAAACTGAACATCTCTGATCCAATTGCCTTTGACAAAAGAAGATGTCTTGAAGACACAAAACATTTCTTTGGGGGAGTCCCAGAACATTGGCATGACACATCCAGGTTGTGCGTGTAAGTTCTTCTTAGGTAATCACAAAAGAGAAATGAAAACAGCCTGAAGCCCAGAGGCCAGAGATACCTTCACATTTGTTCAGGGCCAAGCGGGGACTATCCCAGATCACAGCTCTTACACCTTTTAACTTAGGAAATTGCAAGTTCCAGCTTTAAAGTGTGTTGGCAAGAATACTGATATCTTGTTGGCATCCCTCTCTGGAGGTGTGCAATGGCTTGCACCAATGCAGGATTTGGTGTTGCAGCTCTTTCCATTTGTGTTTGTGTGATTTGCATTTAAATCTCTGGGTCCCTGCTCTCATGGCAGCACTTCTACACCTCACCTACCTCTCAGTTCCCACCCACAGTTAGGAGTGAGGAGAGATGCTCAGCCAAGAAACAGCTGCACTGTCTCTATACAATGGAATTAATTTATCAGAAGAAAATTCAGAGCTCTCATACATTGCTGGAGTCCTTAAAAGATGTGTTTCCAAAGCTTCCTTGTAGGGCACCACCTCCATTTTCTTAATGTCAGCAACAAATCTCAAATCACATGTTAAAAATGACTCTCCGTGCCTCTCTGCCAAGTGAAAATGCCCATGAACTTACTTGGGGAGACCAAGTCATTTTCTCTTTGGCTCAATCACCACCATTGGACATAAAGAGATTCCCTGGAGCCAAATGTTGTTTCTGTTGGACACCTCTACAACCCCTCCTCTGTAAAAGGACTGCACAGCTGTAACTCACAGCATGGGCACAAAGTCAATCGGGACAAGGAGACATTCCTCAGCTGGGGAAAGTTCCCAGTTCCTTGGATTCACAAGGCAGAGAAAGCTGCTGTGCTCTGAGCAGAGCTGATTCTGCAGGGATAACAGTGGTAAACATAGTGGAAACTGCCTCTGTTTCTTTCCTCTAGCAAAGCAGATGTGACTCAGACGCTCAGTGCCCACTTTCAGAGGAGGAAGGGGTCATTTGTATGTAACCATTCTGCTGACCTTCATCTCTCGAATGGTGCAATCTAGGTTTGGGTTTTTGAAGCAATGTGGTGTGTTTTGCTCCTTGTACCCATCTCTGAGTAAGGAGGGAGCTGAGCAATGCCTGGCAGACCACAGCAATGGCCTGTCAAACCAAAAGGTGCTGCAGAGAGTAAATTTCCCATGCTGAGGAGAGTTTAACCAAAATCAAAGTCCTGATCTTTGCCAGAAAAAAAAAAAAATGTCTTTTTTTTGGTGCCACATATTTGCAGAGTTCGGGGCAAAGAACGCCCAATGCAGTGTCAAACCTCGTTCCTTCATATCACAGACGTTATGTTTTTTCTTGCTAAGCCCTGCAGCAATCCTTCCCCAACTGATGCAGCAGGTCCTTAACCCACAACAGTCAACCTGAGCAGCCTCTGTGTGAGCAGCTGCCTCCCTACCAGAAGATAATATCCTTGCATATCCCACAGCCTGGGAAGAAAACACCAAATTTTGCCAGTGATAAACAGCATAGCATCTGCCCAGCAGAAACAAGACAGTTGCTGAGACAGATAGCCCTACAAAACTCAGCACTCTGCTTCAATTTAATTAAAAAAGTATTCGGGAAAATGATAAGTGCATGATGGAGCTCAGAACTATCTGGAGTAGACATGAAGCTCTGCAAGCTTTAAAAAGCAATTAAGACAAAAATCACCATTAGTCTGGGGGGCCAACACATGAAAAAGAAAAACAACAACAGTCTCAAAGCACGACAAATAGAGGAGAAATGCCACCTCCCAGCCAGTGGTCAGCAGGGCTATCTGAGCATCCTCCTCTTTGAGGCCCAGGCTGAGCTGGTGTCCTGCAAGGCAGAGCTGTTCAACACACAGGAACATGAGCAAGGACCAGATTTTTCTGAGCTCAGTCATGTTCTGTTCTCTGTGGGCAGCTCAGTTCACTGTGTGACAGGACTATGATTTATTTACACACTCTTGAAATTCTGGGGCCTGGGGCGAGTGAATGAAGGGAAGAGGATGCATGAAAGAAACAAAAGGGTCTCCTCCCTCTGCCAGGCTCATCAGACATCTGCAGTTCTCTTATTCATCTACCAGGAAGGGATGTGCATGAAGACAGAAGTCAGCCCTGGCTCACAGGGGCCAAGGAAGGACTTCCCTGCAACTCCAGGTCTTCTCAGTTGATATTGCTTCACCCATTCCTTTTCAGCTTCCCCTCACACCGCTTCACCTTTGCTTCTCTTTTCCCTCCAGATGAGAACTTCAAAGTATAATTAGGCCAGTCTGGAAACAGAGGCCTGTCCCACTTCCCCATCATCAACCCAGCAGTCCTGAGCACCAGCTCCCCATCTGGGTGTTCACCTCAAACAAGATGCCACTAAGCTATTGAACATCTTTGAATAGAAATGGCAAGAATTCACTTTGGAGGAATGTAGTTCCTTGTTTCTGATAATTATCCAAGAAATGAAAGACATAAATAAAAACAGGGTAAATGTGTTGTTTCTTTATTGCAATACAAAGTCAAAATTATAAGCGTCTCATTCAAATCAAAATAAAAGCATTTGTTTTGACACATTCCAGCTTAAAACGATGCTGGAAGAGACATATTTCCATTCAATGTTTTGATTTTGACAAAACTGTTTTCCAAAAAAAAAACCCATTTTCCTACATATTTTCTGCCAGCTCCCAGAGGGATCAGTCAAAGCTTCCTGGAGCTCAGAGTCATTAGCAAGCTGTCACATAGCCGAGACCTTAAAATGCATTTGACACATCAGATCACAGTTCTATCAGACCTGGCAAGCATTCCAGTGCTGGATCGTCACGTCTAACTCTTGGATCAGAGTCCATTAAGATTCATTTTCTTTCTTGACAGAGAAAGAGCAAAGAAATCAGTCTAGTTCATCCTACCCAGCCAAAACCACGGGCTCTTGTGCTCTGCAGAAGAACTTTATAGGGGATCCAATGACATTCCCATTGCACAGACAGCTCAGTCACACCCAGACGTTCAAGCCTTCAAGGTGAAGGAGAGCAGCAGTAGCCAAGACTTTAAAAGAAAAATCAAAAGAAAACAGCATTTTTCTAAAGAAAGATGCTGTTGGGGATCTGGAGGACACACTGCACCAAAAGAGCCTCTGCCTGCTGAAGACCCCATGTAAAAGCTGCAGACAGCAGAGCATACTGGTCTTGGAAGAACAAAGGTTTGGAACTGACCCGTCTCGAAGGTGACCTCATGTTTCCTGCAGAGCTGAGTGATTTTCGCATTGGCTATTTAGATCACTGACCTCTCCAGCTGTTCTCTCTGAGCATCGAGATAATGACTTTATGGGAAGAAGACTGCTCTTGCTCCATTAAGCAAACCAAAGGCCTCCACAACATGACCCTGCACTGAGTTCTCTTCTTGTAGGTGTAATAAACATATGTTCAAACAGCACTGATGCAATTCTGAGTCCAGGTGGTCACACAGGGCTGCTGGTGCAGGCAGATGTCCCCCTTTATACACAGGTACTTTTAGCGCATGGCTTGTCTGCCTTTCTCAGAAAGGTAATCCCATCAGTGCTTTGTGGCTTTTTATTCTCCCCACAAAACAGAGATAAGGCTGTCAGCAGATAGGAGGGATCTCAAGGAGTGCAGTGTCCTGTACCTCAGAAAGCAGACTAAGAACCCAGAGCTCCAGCTCCTCACACTGATCCTGCTTTCAACAAGCAGGAGAAACCTTGGCTGAGAAGCATGTAGAATTCTGCATCCTCTCTGTGATTATCCAGCTTTCTTTTGTGTCCCAGACTCAGCTGAGACTGAAGCTTGATTAATACATATGTATTAATTGCAATGCAATTCACTGTTTCCTTTTCCTCACTATGAAGAAAACTTGGACTAAAAACAAACAAACAAAAAGAGCAGGAATTCAGTAGTTTACCCGGCAATGCTGGAACTTACATCTGCACCACCCAGCTCCTCTGAATCATCATTAGCTATCAGGGTATTTCAGTCAAGATTGCAGGATGCTTTATATCCATCAGGAGAGACTTTCTAATCAACGGACACAGTTTAAAGCATTTTGGATGGGGAAGCACGTACATGGGAACACGAGCCTGAGCGCAGATGTATGAAATTGTAGGTGATCAAAGGTACTGCATCCAAGGCAGGATTAAAAGATGTTTAATACAGCTTTTCCCAATAAGCCTCTGAGATGAAAGAACTGCCACAAGGCCTTGCTGGAGGCTTAGAAATTGCTCTGTGAAATCAGCTGCAATTGGTAATTAAATGAAAACCTTGGGGGTGTTCTGAAGACTCTTTTCACAACCCGGCATAAGGGAACTCATCTTTCAATTGCGCAGACTTTTACCTTCCATGGAGAGGTGAAGGTAGAACACCACCCTGCTATTCCCACACCTCTTGCTTCATAGCAGCTGGCTCCATTCATGAGCAGAGGTGGATCCTCCGATCTCCATGAGAGGGTCACAGTATATGACCCAACAGGCTGAGCCTTCGGGAGATTCCTGTCTTACCAGAGCCTGCCCTCAATCGACCTAGCTGGAAAATAGGTAGCTTGAAAATCAGCTGTTCTATAGGGATCTCTCAGCAGGCCCCAGAGGAACTCCTCCTTCTTGGAAGTGCACAGAGCTGCTATTCAATTTGTTCTGCTACAGAAGAGCCAAGGGGAGGCAGAAGTTCCCTTCATTGACTGAGATGTTGAACGCAGTGGGGTAGGAAAGTCCTGGTACTGCCAACAGACAGAAAATGCCCGTGTTTTATTTAACTGAATATGATGGATGGGAAATTCTGAGCATGCACAGGGAGATCAGAGAGGAAAAGCGGATCACAGCAGAAAGCACAGCCTTGGGGCTGCAGTACCCAACTGTACCTTGGGAGCCTGTGGCCTGCCTCCCAGCTCCGACAACCACATTCCTCAGTGAGCTGAGCCACAGCCCTTGACATGGCCCATTTCCCTTCTTTTTTCAATGAAAGCAATTAGTCTTTTTCTCTCTACTCTCAAGAATGGATTATTTACTGTGTTTCTGCAGAGCTCCTAGGCTAATGAGGGCCATACACAAAGCAAACCTACTACTTTGCATTGCAGCTCTACATGTTTAAATTGCTCGTTTGATGCAAAGTCCTTTGTTTCTTATTGTAGCCTTTCATTTCTGATGGCATAACACTGCTACTTGGTGGCAAAACGCTCTTCCAGACAAAGCTGAATCTGCTGAAAAATAACACTGGATACCCCATTTCCTGCAGAACAGGTAGGAAGTGAGGGCAGCCCAGCTCCTGGATAGTTCATCAGCTGCTGGAAAACAATCTAAGACCAAAAAAAAAACAAGAATTAAAAGGAGGCTGAATTTAAAAAACAAAAGTGCAAAATCTCCACTGAACATGAGGCAGGTAGCCAGAAATAGCTGCCACTGGGAGAGATCGGCAGCTGATATAAATAGTGGTGACTCATGGTGCAATGGGGATCCAGATCGGGGAACAAATCTCTATCAGTTGCTCAGACAAAGCCTCCTACAGCAAACGCCTCTCAGTGGCGCAGGCCTAAGTACCCCGAGGGATCTGCAAGTGCAGAAGTTGGGAGAATAACACTGCTGGGGATGGCTTTGGTTTGTGGCCCCAGACAGAGGGATTCATGCAGAGCACACGTATACTTTCTTAGGCAGACGTCAGAAAAGATCTCCATGCGTCACCTGCGCCGAGCTGTGCTCTCTGCCAGGAGCCCCTCCTTCAGGGTCTCATACTCACACATTATTCTTCTAGGTGAATGTCACCATAGATGTTTACAGGGTTGGTGAAGCAGGTAAGTTTCCCTTAATGTGCTGGTCTTACACCTGTTATCAATCGAACACAACCACTACAGGGTTTTTCCAGCTGTATTGGCCCTGCAGACTCACACAGACTAAAGTTCTCCAGCACTGCACAACCCCAACCAGAGGACATGGCCATGCACACAACCCCTGGTTCTGCCTGCAATCAGAGCCCAGGGGCAAAGCCAAATCCACCAGAGAGGAAGGAGACAAGAGGGAGGGATGGAGTTACTGATCACAAGCAGATGTCCACTAACAGCACAAAGGAGTCCCTGGGATGGCAGGTGAAATATTAACTCCCTGATGCTTCATTTCAGTTCTGGGGTCCTGGCAGCTATCCCAGGAGGAGATACCAACTCTTTACATCCAGGACTTCCAGGTTCTGAAACTGCTTCCTTGCATGTACTGATGCTGAAGTTAATCCCAGAGGCAGAGCAAGCCTGAGAAATAAAGAAGCACGAGCCAGCACGGGCAGGCCAGCAGCTGGGATATCACACAGGAATGGCAGCCTCTCCAACACAGGGACGCTTTTGACTGCTCTAATATTTTTGCCCCTCCATATAATTCTCTAATAATCACCCTATTAACAATGTTCCATTTGCCACGCAACTCAGGATATTAATCCTATTAGTTGGTACTAATCCTCTGCTAAACAAAATAGAAATATTCGCTCTCTCATTTTCTCAGGGTAAGAAAAAAAAAAAAAAGAGAAAGAAGAAAAAGAGTTTGGGAAAAGAGAAGACAAAGATGCTTTCAGAGGTTTGCTGTTTTGTAAGCTAATTGAATGGAACTGGGTCTCCTGTGGTCTCCATATAGGATTCTATTATCACGTAATGGGGTGTCGCTCACAGCCTGTTGATAAAAGACAGGCTGTTAGATTAAGCATTAACTATCATATTTGGAAACCGTGCGTTTTTCTACCTATTGGGGCATCAAAACACAATACCCCATTTCCCTTTTCTTCCCCCATTACCTTCTTCCTTTACAACACACTAATTAAAGAGCAGGGAGGAGACTGGTTTGTGCTGCTGAGCCCAAGATAAACTTTGCTGAGTAGGGAAAAAGAAATGAAGTGAGCATCCCAGAGAACAGAGATCTTTCCTACGGGCTTTCATTTTTCCTCCCACCCCTTCTGTTGCTGTATTTTTTTTACTCCAATGAAGAATTGCTAGCAGTTTCCATTTTCCCCTGCTCCACAAGGTGAGACTGGCACCTACTGGAACCCACCTGGAAAGGCTGAGACTGAGCAGGGTGAAAAAAAAACCCTTTTCTCAGCCTAGTTTCATCTCCAGCTTCACATTAGCTTATTTTTCCCACTTCATCAGACAAACAAACAACCTAGCAGCCACAGCAACACTGATTTGAGACAGCGACACACTGGAGTAAGGATTTGAGACAGCTTCATTTTTTAAAGATGCTCTATTTTTAAACTGTTTTGTGGTAATTGAGAGTAACCATCATTACCACTTCATTTGTGTCAGTCTGTAAGGAGTGAACCACAAGCACAGGTCCTGATAAAGCTCAATGGTTATTCTGGGTCTTTGAGGCTATTCCCTCTTCTCATATGTCCAAGTACCTAATGGAAAAAAGAGTAAACATCCCTCCAGGTACAACATCTATCTTCACTAGCTTTGTCTCCCCATCCCCCACATGCAGTAGGCTAGCACTGAGAACTTCCCTATGTGATATGCTCATATGCTGGTCTGTCCTCTGGGATCTAGATTCAGACCCCCAAACTCTGCTCCTCCCATAACTACTGGCTTGCTCTCTCCTGGCTGAGCATTGGCTTCATTGTGCCTCTCTCCTCCCTGTTCCCCAGCCCCTCTCCCCAGCACTAAACCAGCTGCCAGCACCTCCAGGCCAGCGCCCACAGACCTCCAGCAAGGTCCAGCCGTGCACTGCTGGTCTCCAAGCTTATGTGAGCCCTGGAGAACACATCCCAGATCTACCCATCTCATCACCCTTTCACAAAGGTTCCCTGCTCTTTTTGCTCTGCAGCACACTGTGTATTTTACCATTAAGTTCAACACACAGAGCAACAATCCTTCCAACTCAGAGGTCACCGTGCCAAAAGCCACAAAATAGGCACCGCAGATTAAGTAAAGGCAAATAAAAGAGGAGAGAGGAAGGGCTGCATGTCACAGCGAGATGTGCAAATATCAAGGAAGAATAAGAGAAGAAAAGGCAGAGAGCAGAGCAAACCCAGAAGAATTTTAGCTGAACAAAGCGCAGCTGGAGGCTGGGAACCTCTCATGGACTGAAGGCACCTGGATTATAGGGCTGCAGCTCTTATTAAGGGAAAGTCCTCTATTTACACACTGCCTACCCTCCAGGCTGCTAACCTGAGCACATATGACTCATCATTATGAATAAAGCTGTCCCAACACAGGGCACCAGACACTCCTGATTAGCAAGTCTAATGCTCCCTCTCGCTTAAAGAGCTGTGGTTGAATAGACTCCTGCTTGGTTTCAGAAGCAGTGGCCTGTCAGAGACCTGTCAGCACGGGCAGACGAGGCCTGCTGGATGAGCTGACTCACGTCCCACATCTCCATTCTCAGGAGCAGCACGTCACTGCTTCGAAAAATAGAGTTCAGCGCGTTGCAGTTGCAATGGCTGTACAAACATACAGACATTTGTTTGCACAACAGCTCTCCAGAGCAGCCTCGGCAGCTCTGCATGCGCCAGGTAGGGTGAAAAGTTCTTCTCTGCCTCCCAAATCGATCCACCCTCAGCCAGGCTGGAACTGGAGGCACGGAGATGCTCAGAGAGCTGCCCCTGTGTCTGGGGCTGCCAAAGGAAACTGAGACTCAACAGTGCTCCAAGGTGTCCTGCTTCCTTAAGGGGCACATGGGCAATGAACAGAAATTGGATTACGCAGATGCAAGGGCTGTTAGCAGTATCTTGAAACTCCTCTGTGTTTACACTGGGGTAAAATAGAGTCAACTGGACTGAGAGCAGCCCTGCGTGCTTCTGTTGATGGGATGATGCATCATGCATTGATGGGAATTGGGACAGGGAGAGACACTGGGTTTAGGGAGTACATAAGGGTACAGGCACCAAGAGCTCAGTGCCTGGCAGCAATTCAAAGCCTGGTTCTGAAATCAATAGAGGCTGAGAGCACTCAGCAGACAGACTAAGCCAGGTCTGTAATTTACTGTAATTCTGAGCTGCTAGGTTACTTTCTTCAAGTTTTCCAAGAGGAACCCTTAGTCACAGCAGTGAGTTTCCCTCCTTTGAGTTGCCCTCCTTTGTAGACACCACTTTCTGTTTTTTCCCCTTCCCAACTGCCATACCAACTCCCCTTCCAGGAGCACCTATACCAGAACTGCCAACAGTCTTCTTGTGAGATCCCTATGGATTCAGTCAGTGAGGACCAAACACCAGAGTGTCCTGGATCAGCATCTCACCTCTTTTTGACATCACACACCCAGGAGACCCACATTTAGGCAGCAAAAAAGTAACAGCTGCTCTGGAGGAGCCTAAGATGGACTTTGTGAGACAGCGGTATCCTCCTCTGTGATCCAGATTTGGGATTTATGGCTCCAAATATCAACATAGGCTACAGGCTCTCACTTTTTGCAAGAGATGATGTACGGTTCTCCTGATGGTAGATGACTTTTCAGCCAGCTACCAGCACCGAGTTGTAGAGCCTGCTCAGGCTTCTTTTAAGAAGTAGAAGTATCCCTAGTTCAGTTCTGTATTTGCACTGCCAGAAAACAGTAGCTGGCTATCTCACTGCTAGGAACAGCCTGGGAAAGAAAGATTTTGACCTCTTTCATCTTGACTGGGTCAAGGGAACACTGACTCTGGTGATGGATGGTTGACTGTAATTCCTGCCTACTCATTTAATCAAAGAGAACAGACAGAAGCACGAGCATGCTCAAAAGAGAGAGCAGCAGGCAGTGGTGGAAATCCCAGCGGCTCTACAGAGTGGGGAGGTGTAAAAGGAAGATGCTGGCAGGGGAAAGAGACACTGGGGGTATAGTTCTGTTATGAGGGTCCATGGGGAGAAACCTGGGGCTTATCCTTGGATGAGAGCTAAAAGACTAAAATCACCTCCGCTAGCTCTGCCATTTCAAGAGGCTGAAACCATGCTGCAATGAAAAAACAGCCCCTAGAGTAGCATAAACCACAGCATGTGCCGCATCTTGCTTGCCTGCCCACAGGCAGCCTGCCTGCCATAAACACATAGGGGCATTCAGGCATGGAGGAGGAAGGAGGGGGTCCAGCCATACCCAAAGCTACTTTCGCAGTCTCACAACATGAAAGCCAAATAAATCTGCTCTTAAGGGAGCCTCCCATCCATCAGCAGCCAACACAAGCACAGAGTTTAAAACAGAATAGACTACATGGCTTCATTTCCTGCATGAAAAAAGGTGGCCAGTAAAATTTCCCCACTTCATCATCCCTCTAATATGCATCAATCAGAGCAGCACCCAAACTCTACCCCTAAGCACAGCAGCCATCCTGTTTCCAGAAGACCACATAGACATCAGAGCGTATTCAAACCAAAATCTGGCAGTGTGTTGAAGCAGGCTCTCCATACACTATCATGGCATTAAGCTCAGCCCCCCAGCCTGGGGGCCAGTGGGTCAGAAAAACTATCCCAGCTAACAGAGGAGCAGAGAGCACTGTATAGCTGACAGGAAACAGGAGAGGCCAGAATGGCAGTGCAGCATCTCTGGGCCCCTACACAGCCAGCAACATGGCAGCTCCATGGCTGCTGAAGCAGGGAGGCATCACGACTGAATGCATCCAGGTTGTGCTGTCAATGAACAGCCTGCTCCGAAGAGGGACGCATTGCAAACCAGGGTTCAGGCCTGAATGCTGATTTCTGATGTAGCAGGAGTACCCTCTAGTGGGAGAACAGCTTGGAGAAAGCCTTTAAAAGCCCTACATCTATATCGGCAAATGCAGAATTTCAGATCTCCTAGAAAATGTACTGAAGGCGAACATGAAACTGCTACAGAAGAGGCTTGAAAACACTGAGAATCATAACATCACAAATTAAAAAAGGAATAAAATCTAATCATCACTTCCAGCGATATTTTTTACTTTCTGGAGAAAGACATTAAGGACAGTGAAATCCACTGTTTCAAGCGTTTCTGTGCACGAGAGCGCTGGCTTGGAAGCAAATAGAAGTCTACTCACAATCATGAAGCCAGGCCAAGACTGTTTAAATACCCAAAGGTCACAGAAAAGCCTACAGCTCTGTGTCTTAATCCTGCTTACTGCTTGAAAGCTTGTGGGTGGGGAAGCAGTCTGTACTCATGGAAGAAGCCCAACGTTATTTCCTGGGGCCATCAGAGCTGGTGAAACCATTTTCCTTTGGCTCATGGATGAAAGATTTTGCTGTTAGAGGAAGGGGGGGAAACGGGGCAAGGACTGATGCATTGGACATAAAGGATGCTGAGGATGCTGTAAACTGTATACAGATGGGATCAATATGTTCTCCCCAGTGACCCACTCTAATATCACACTGACACCACAGTGACAGGTGCAGTATTAGAACCTCAATAGAGTGGAATTATGTAGTACCTTTGGGACCCCTCCGTGCAAAAGCCTATCTAACCTGAATGTTATATATAGATCCCTTCATCCACTATTGAAATGCACCTACCTCGAGGGAGGCATTTGTGATGTCTATGCCTCCAACCCTTCCAATTTGGGCAAAGATAAATACAGTTGGAGAGTCTGAGCTCTTTTGTTTTGAGATTAAAGATCTAAGCACCATTTCCTGCAAAAAAAGCATTTGTGAAAGAGTGAGAGGATTTAAAGGAACACAGACCACTTTTATATCAAGGGATATGACAGGAACTAATAAATCCATGCCAGATTCAAGGTGATCTTTTCTACAGAAGTGTAGCCCAATGAAGCATCTCACAGCAATCATGCTGGAAGTCACACAATCAAAGTGAAGCAGTGGTGAGAGTGGGGATGCTTCACAGTTCGGCTTAGAAATAGCAGAGGGGGAGACCAGCAGAGGAAATAGTAGGTTAAAGCTCAGCATCCTTTGTGAGAGATGGCACTGTGTTCCCTCTGAGCACCTCTCAAGCTCCCTACTTTCCTCAAGTGCTGGTTACACCTAGGAAATTTGGCCTCAGAGTTGTGGTTCCTCATTTAGAAGCATCAGATTTGCCTTCAACCCAACTTCCAGCACAGAGATCCTCCCAAACAGGGGACGTGGCTGCAGCAGAGCTCACTGACACCTGCCTGGGCTGGGCTCACTACCCACCTGGCTGCTGCAGCCTGCAGGGATATCCCAGGCAAGCAATGATCCCGAAAGGCACAACATGAAATTACAGCAGGATAAAAGGATGACAGTCTTATGCACTGATTCCACCCTGGATCCTGCTTATTTTCCCAGGAAGCCTTCTGGAAAGAAATATTTACTCATGATGCAGAAGGGAGGTGCCTGGCACAAGGGGACTGGGCTGCAGAACTGGATCACAGCCCAGACCTCTCCCAGAGGTTTTCCTCCCCACAGGCAGAAGGAGGAGGGAAGGTCTGGCTCTTTGGAGAGCAGAAGGCTGTGAATTCCTCATTTCCTACTCTGCACACTCAGTTAAGCTGACGGATGAGTGTATGTGTGCATGAGCCTCCATCACTGTTGAAAGGATGGTACAGCTGGTTTCTTGGAGAGAAAGAAGAAGGAAGGAAAAAAACAATAGCAGGAGAGAAATTTGAAGTAAATGAGTAAAGAAAGAGGGGAAGACTCCCCCATTATATGGAATGTGCCACTTGCAGAACCAGCGACATGCCTGGGGAAATAATAAAAAAAAGAAAGTTTAAAGGAAAAGCAAAGCACAAAAAAAAAAAACCACAAAAGGATCCTATTAAGATTAATGCTTTTTGGCTTACCATCTCCCTCCAGCATGGCTCTTCCATTTCCATAAACCCATTATCCTCACTGCTGTTTCACTTAATTGGAAAATGTCTATTGCAACCTAGCATGTTCCAAGACAAACCTTGGATGTATATATAGCAGACACTTAAAAGCTTTCAGATATTTCAAATTTGCTCAACACAATTATGTTAACAAAAACCCTGTGGGACTTTCCCCCCCTCCCCGCAAAACAAAAAACACCAAAGAACCAAAACCCACAATAGTCATAAAGCATGTGTTCACAGGGCTAGAAATGCTGTTACATTTATCCTGATTAGCATTCACTAAGCTTTTATGTGCACGCACAGTTATTGCCAGGGTAGGGAAGAGGGGAGAGTGGGAACTGACAGTAAATTATTTGGCTGGTGAAGGTCGGGGAACTGAAACAAGGATATCGCTTGCACTGCAGTTGCACAGCAACTGCAGGCTAAAGAGGGAGCTTGTGCTGTAAGCCCCAGCAAGCAGCAGCTTTGGGGGAAACCCCTGAGTTATGCATGGGGAGGGCAAGGGCTGACAGGGGAGCAGAGCTCCAAGGTGGCCGTCATGAGCTTAGCTGGAGAAATCAGTTCCTTATGGTTGCTCTCAGTTCTACGGCACTGAGCAGTAGAGAGGCTCCTTTGCATCACTACTAAGGGAGAGTGGCAAAAACTTTGGTGAGATTTACAAAGCTCTTTGGGAATTAACCCCCCTGTATTCAAGGTAAGTTCTAGCCCTGGCCCTGAGAAGCTGAGCCAGGACACAAATCTCCCACATTTGCTCTGCTTCCCTTTCCAGCACATCTAGGCTGCTCTCCAGAGACATCACTCTCCTGCTGATCTGCCCACTGTGTAATGATACCGCATCACTTCCAAGTATCAGATTTCCCTTTGCTATCCGTGCATCTGGCTCAGACCAGAAATGCTTCCCATCTGCGAGAAGTGCAGGAAATCCCCTTGATAGTACCTTAAATGCATCAGGAGATCTGCCAGCAGAGTTCCTGGCCCTGCGCCTTCACCCTGCTTGTTCTGTACAGGATAAAGAATGAAGAGAACACACCAAGCCTTGTACCAAGTGTACCAGAGCATCTTCCTCTCCAGCCTTCTCCTTCCTCCTCCTCACCAGCACATCTCCTCAGACCTGTCTTTGCCTTTCTGAGGGAATACCAAGTGTGCAATCTACAGCACAGGCTGAAATTAGAGGCAAACCATCCCCTGGCAGCAGCAGACAGGCAGTAGTAACCAAGCTGTCTCCTGCAGAATGGCGCTGCCTGTGCCAGGCTGGGCTCTGTGTCCTCAGCTGGACAGTTACTGAGATGGATAGCTGATCCTCTTCCAGCACTGTTCAGCAGGCATGAACCCTGCATGCAGAAAGTGCCTGTGCTGCTTACTGGGCTTTGCAACACGCGGGGCAGCTACTAGCTTTTAAAGACCTTCTGCATGAAAAGTCGCGAGGCCCAACGAAGGAAAAAGCAGCAGCAGAGATGGCAAGCATGGTGGATGGTGGCTGCTGGTTGCAAATAAACATGGGCATCCAAAGCCATGCCTGGGCTTTGAGGATGGCTCCCATGTGAAGATGAGTCTAACAACCATATGTCTCAGGATTGCTGCACTGCAAATGAGTGAGAAGACTGAGGTAGGAGCCACACCTGGGGCATCCTGCTGTAAGGCAGCAAACAATAAGATCTGTCAGAGGCAGCTGTTGCTCACACCATTTCCAAGGCTGAACAGCACCTACAGTCTGGTTTCGTACAGTGAATATGGCAGCTTGGTTTGAAAAAAGAAGTCTGTGCTGGAGTCAAAGAGTGAGGGAGAGGCAGTCCTAGAACGCAGAGCATTACAAGATCTGAGCACCAAAGGGGAGAGCCAGGGAGAAGGTGAAATGAGACTCCTGCTGGCCAGGCCGACCAAAAAATCCTGACAGATGGGAAGAAATTTACAGCATGCTTTGCTGATGAGTACAATTTGATTCCAAAGGTCCCACATCAGTTCTATCTCTACTGCCTCCTCCATGAATACATTAAATTAAATCTTGAAGCTGCTTTTTCAACTAATTTGATATCACTGCTAGCATTCCCAGCTGCTCTAGATACAAGCATTACCGAAAGCCGTGATAGCTTACATGTAAAAGGGACAAGGCTGCTAGAAGAGGCTCACATCTATTGTGGAGCAAGAGACCATGGGAATACCAAACCATTCCGCAAAAGGAACCAGGAGCAGCAATCTAAGGAAGAAGAATGAATGCCCCAGAGGATACAGACTTAGTACAGTTGCAATTTCTATTCACCCACAGCTATACAACTTTTTGTCTACTGCCTTATTCTTGGCTAACACTAAAGCCTGACATGAATGGTAGAAAGGTCTCCAGTTCAGAAAAGCTTCCTCTAACCTTCTGCAGAGGTTGCAAGGCCAGGTTCCACGTGGGAAAGCCACGGCTAGCCAGCAGCCTGTTGTTCTGTAGCAATGGAAAGCATGCACAAGGCATGGAAGGTACATACAGAAGACTTCTGAAGTCTTTTAAGTCCAGAACTTTATGTTTCTGGGGCAGAATGTACCCATGTACCCAGAACGACTGGGGAGTTTTACAGCCCTATAAAATGATGAAATTGAAGGCTGCTCTGCCTTGCTGCTGTACTGCTGCATGCCCATGGCATGTGGACATTCCAGCACAGCTGTATACCTCAGCTTTTGTGCACTATCTGATCTAAACCTGCCGGTCCACCATGCTGACAGAACAGCAAGTCCACTATCTGTTGCCCTAGGACTTCTCTTCCCTGCCCTGCTCTGAGTTCAAATACAATTTCCAAACATGATCTTCCCATTTCTCATCAAGAAAAGTAAAAAGCTTCTTTGCTTTCTCTTATAATAGAGGCTGCACTTGAGGAAGCAGCACCATTATTAAGGGAATGGACCTTTAACAGCATTTGGGCATTGCTTAGTAATGAGGGCAGCAAGATGGAAGGCAGGAAGTAATCAAAACGCACGTACCAGATGGACTGTTTCAGATACATTTTCTCCCTTAGCACCTGTGAAGGGCACTGGCTTTCAGCAGGGATTCTTTCTGTAATGAAATTAAACTCACTGAGCATGGTGGGACAATTTGTATCTGCTCACAGACAGGAAAAGAGGGGGAAAAGCTCAGTGTTCAGAGGAGTTTTCTGGCACTCAAGGGATTCTGCCCTGTCTAGGCACAGGGAAGGGGGAAGGGTGCTCACTTCCCTACCTGTCCTCACCACATGCAGAGATTGATTCAGACTCCTTGTCAATCCTTCCGCTATTACAGAGCAACAACAAAGTCGGACAGGGAACAGATGGACAACCTGAAGACAGCTGCAACTGCAGTTAGCACAGCACTGAGTCACGCTGTGTCTCAGGCTGGGATGCCAAAACCTGTACAGAGCCCTAACACTGCGATGTTAACTGCTGCATCTGCTCAAACTCTGTTCCCTCAGACTTCACAGTAGCAAAGTAACCCTAAAACACAGTGGGGAACAACTTCAGGCCAGAGAGAACCTCTCTCCAGGTCTCCAGAAGCCCAACCACCAACCCCACACCTCAGTGCAGTATCTGCCTGCTGTAGATCAGGTAATTTGATGTGCAGATTGAGCACAACCACCAGCACTGAAGCAGAAACTTGAACGAGTTCAACAACGTACAATTTCTCGCAGCCAACCTGCAAGTTTTTATACCATCACTTTCCAGCTCTCCATTACTTGTTGAATTGAGTGCATCTTCAGCCTTGAAAAGAGAACAGCCAGAATTTCAACTCGTTGCTGAGAGCAAAGCATAATAAGATGGTAATCCCACCATTAGCATATGAACTTTATTTACCCAGCTGTTACCTGGAGATATGACAAGTAACTGAGAGCACGGTGGAACAGGCAGAGCTCAGCGATGTCAACATGCAAAGATGTTTTATTATCTCCAAAGCTGACACAGTGAGGATGAAGCTTTACCATTTTTCTTCCGGACTGCTGCAGAGCCTATCTTTACATTGCAATCTGTTTGAAAAGCATCTCATAGACAATGGACATTCTGAAGTAAAATAACAAAATCCAGCTATCAACATACCAATTGTATTACACAGGCAGCAGGAAACTGTGGGTAACACCTACCAGAGGCGTTTGGCTTTGCAGGACAGCAAAAAAAAAAGAAGGAAACTCGTTTGCATTCAGAGAAAAAGACCTATAGCCACAGGGCTGCCAACAACGCGACAGATCACCGGAGGAATGTTCAGTGCTCAGCCTGTTTTGCATTTACACAGTGATAAAGTAGCAGGAGTTCCTCAAGCAGGAAATGGCAGCATAAGCTTGAGCTTTTCTTAAAAGGGAATTTGAGGTGAGATCTCAGAAAAGGTTGATGTTTGCTTTATTTATTTGAATCTCCTTTCTGGTCCTGTTTGCTTTCTAGTCAAGAACTCTATGCTCCTTCAGTGTGCATTCAGTATTAAATTGCCTCTTAATGTACTAACAGCCAGGCTTCTCCTGAAGAATAAGCTCCAGCAAAGAGAATTCGCAGCATTTGTCAAGGAGAAAAGGATTAAGTGAATAGGGACTCCAGCCAAGTTTTCTTGTTGGTTGTTTTTTTTTCCCAGGTATCGGTACATAAAAACAATTACACAACTTCCTGGATTACTTATTTATTTTTCCTTTGCCTACGTAAGGACTGTTTTGTTGATGGAAATGTCTGGAGCTCCCATCTCAACCACCCCCATCACCAGCATCCAAGGTCACAGTCACTGGCAGGGCAAGGAACCAGGCTCAGCTCACATTTTAGCCTTATAACTCAGGCAGCTACCGGATTCTTTTTGTCAGAACTATCCTGAACTCACTACCCCAAAGATCATTCAGGAATAGTCTGAAATGGCACCTTGGTGTTCAGAAAGAGCTCTGACCCTTGAACTTAGGTGCAAGCACACTCCCTGAGGAGGGCTCTGGATGGCATTGTTTCATCCCCAGCATCTCCAGTGCTGAGCATGGCAAAGACAATTTTCATCACAAAGGAAATGAAGAATCTCCCCATGGTTTCTGATAGGGAACTGCTTGCAAAGTCCACAAGGAGTCTCATCTTCAGGCTCTCCTTGTGATGGAGGAGATATTTCCCTTCATGTATTCCAGAGACAGCAGTTGGAAAGTGCTGCCTTTGAATAAAGTTCTTGGACACACTTGAGCTGCGACCAGGGTGAGGGATAATGTGCAGATTCAGTCGTATGGCACATTCTTTGTAATCATTCTTCATAGCCTCGACTCTTTAGAACACGACAGGCTCTAGCAGCTTTTACAGACGGTTGGGCTGCTGTCACATAGCACTGCCACCCACTTCCTGACTTACGGAGGGGCTCAGCAATAATTCTGCTGAGAACCACATTAGCCAGTGGAGCAAATGCTGCTATAATATTCCAAATTAATGCTGCTTTATTGCTTCAGAGGTCAAGATCCTCAGCTGAGGGCAACAGAGCATGAATTCCCCTCTGAAACAAACCACAGACCTGGCTCGTGAGATCCCAAATAACTCAGTAGAAACGGCTGAAAGACCTCCCTGCTCTGGGAGGACATGATGGAGGCCTTCTGCAAAGCTCCTGCTTCCAAACCATCAGTAGAGTAAGAAAGGTTACCTGAAGGGCTACAGCCCTCCTCCAGGTGCAGGAGAGGTTTGGAGAGAGAGGATGATTGGTGTTACGAATACAAACCTCATGGTTAAAGCAAACATCAGGTACCCTGAACATGAGCCCCTCTCACTGTAGGGACTGCTGCCTTCTCTGACAGGGAAGAAAGACTGAGAAGGACTCAAGTGTGGAAACCCTAAAATGGCCTGCAGAGAAAAATGGGATTGGAGAAGTCCAGATATGTTTACCCTCTTGTGAGAGACAAGAGCTAATCCTAGCTAATGGATTCATCCATTCCACTGATCAAACAACACTGTGGCAAAAGCCTTCCCCCATTCCTATCCTCACAGGCAGGAAATCTTTAATCCTGTTGAAGAGCCCTTCAAGGCAGCCTGGCCTCCCACCCAGCTTTTCCAGCAGCAAGGCAAATCCCAAGTGCTTTTAACTCCCTTGCACTGCAAACACGTGAGCACCTGACAGCCCCTAGAAGCGTTTCTAAGTGAGCTGCTGGGACATGGGGCAAGGTAAATAAAGAAACAGAAAGCCCTTCTAGAGGCTTCACGCTCTCTAATTTCCTCACCAAGACTCACAAGTGCAGCAGCTATCACTTAAGACCCTCAGCAATTCACACATCCCAATGCAGCTCTCCCTGTTCAGTGTTTAGAGAAACATTCAAAGCCATCTCCTCAATTTTCCCCAGAGTAAATAACGTTCAAAGCAGTATGACAAGAAAATTAGAGGCTATAAAGTCTCGAGAAACAGCTGTAAGGTAAATTGTGCTGCCCAGTGCAAGGTGCAGTAACTTATAGCCCCTTGTAAGTCAATGCTCCTTTTCTAGAGCTTTTGCTCAGAAAACACACTGCCCTCCAGGATACTCCAGCAAGACATCCAGCTGAGCAAATCAAACTGGACACCGATACCCAGCAGCTGGGCACTCAAAGGATGGAGACTGGAGCTGCCCTCACTGGGAGCCCTCCAGCCCCGGGGGGAAGGAAAGCAGAGAGCAGAAATGATCCACTGATCCATCAGGTTTGATCATAGGAATTAAATATGGTTTGTTCAGGAATGGAAGTAAGGGGTGAAAGTGGGAGCGTGTCAAGATGGAAACCAGGACAAAGGATGAGGACATGAGGTGTTAGTTTGGCACAGTGATACCTATGGAAGAGAATTAACCAAGTTCCCTGCGTGGTAGCAGTTTGCTGGTCAATCTTGAGAGAAGGTAAATGCAGGCAAGGAACCAAAAGAAAAACGCCATGAGGAATACAGTGGTGTAAAGGAGAGGCCAGGCTGCAGCCCTGGGATTCACACAGTGGAAAAATACTAAGATTCTACAGTGCTAAGGGAAAAGATAATTGTGTGACTTTGAACATCAGATACATGGAAATAAGACTGAACGCCCTAGAACAGAAGGGCTTTTGTCATGCATCCACTGCCTGCAAACAACTGAGGACCTGGACAGAGTTTGGTGCCTCAGACCTCCAAAGACCAGCTGCTAAATGATCTGGCTGTGACAGATGCAAGCGGGACCTCTAGAGAGAAGTGAGACATTCAAAAGAGAATGGGCAGAAAAGAATCTGATCTCCCTGAGTTCAGCTGATAGACACACCACACAGGCACAGAGGATGTTCACCGTGAGGATGTTCAACAGAACAGAAGGTTTAATGACCGGAGGTTGAGATTTGCAACATACCCATGTAGACACATGCAGAGCTCCCGGCTTCTCTACTCTCTTCCCAGCAAGGCTGCCCAGAAGCTGGCAAGCTGCCCTGGCACAGCTCAAGGCCTGGCTTAACACATCTCCCCAGAAAATGGCCAAGAGGTTGAACTTGCTGTAACCTTGGCAAGGGAGCTCTGCCTTTAATCACGCTTTGCAGATGAGCTTCTGGGCTTCTTCCCCGATGCAGAAACATGGCAGGAAAGAAAAAAAAAATCCAAACCCTGCAGTCCAAAAGTTGAGCTTTTAAAGAAAAAAGCTTTCTTTGCTATATACATCATTACTCAACAAAACAGAGTAGCTATTTAGTGTATCTTCTACATTCCTTGAATAAGAGACCCGATTTTAAAAGCCAGCAGCTTTATCCGTGGTGTAATGTATCAAGTGCCGGCTGAATTGACACTTATGCAAGTCAAAGCAAATGTTTTTAAGATGTGACAGCAGAGCCATTACCAGCTTCATATATTTCATTCTACTTTTGTGCACACAACCAAGCATATTATTGGCTTTTTATTTCCCTTCGTGTTTGCTTCAGGATTCTGATTAAAGGAAGGAAATATTTCATGAGCTGCCAGGTTGTGCTTAAGCCATTAGGTACATCTATGAGAAATATTTATTGTTTTAGGAAATGGGGGAGAAGGGAAATGGGAGCACTGGTGATACATCTCTTCCACTTAGAAAATCGAGCGAGTGCTTTTCAGATCCTTGCTAGCCAGAGCTCTGATTGGTGAGAGGCTGAAGCTGGCTCTGCATCAAAAGCTGTAATGGCCAGATGATATGGAGCTCTGATCTGGTCTAAAGCTCCTGGATCTGTTCAGCTTTGTACTGAAAATGTTAATGATGGTAACAGAATTTATGCTTGGCTAATGTCTCATTGTACTCAAATCCCACAGGCCTTTGCAACAGTCCTTTTTTTGCACTCTCTCCCTTCCTAACGCTGTTTGCAATCGCTGTGTACTATTGCACGGCCTCCTTAGCCTTCAGACTGGAGCACTCCAACCTCCTTCAGCGTGAGCCAGTGAGATTTTATTGCTAACACTACTGAAAAAAACACTTACTTCACCTGACGTGAGATGGCAGGAAGGCAAGAGAGGTCTGAGAGCTGCTCATAGCACAAGCCAAGCAGATTTGGGTACAAGTGCTTGACTCAGAATCATAGAATACACCAGGTTGGAGGTCCCTGGGACCTATCACTGCCACCGAAGACATGCAGGGGCTCCAGGGAAAAAAAACATTGATAGGAAGTGCCAAGAGACTGTGAAAGCAAAAGGCAGGGATAGCAGACACCACCCTCATGAACTCCCACTAGGCAACTGTATCTCAAGTAAAATATACCACAAGGTGAGATCTCACAGCAGCAGTCGCTACTGTACTGCTTTGCTGACTTGGGTGCACAACTGCTTTATTTGCACCCAGGTCCAGAGTAACTCTGTGAAATTACAACCTGAAAGACCTGTCCTCTAGACCACTTACCTATGTAGACATCGGGGACGTGCACATTCTCTCATTACCAGATATGAAATGAAGCAGAGAAGGCAGGCACATTGTTTCTAGACTCATTTGGAATAACAAGACACTCTGGGGTAATTAGGGCACTTTTCCAGCCATGCTGGAATGAGAACCTGCACAGTTTCACTGCATCTTAAAGCTGGTTGCAATCTACAAGCCTGAATAGCTACAATTAACGCAACCAGCTCAAGGGCAGACAAAAGCTAACCTTCACAATAGGAACATGTTTTCTTCCCTTTTCATTCAGTACTGAAACACAGGCTCAGCAGGAGCTGGGCTGCATTGGAGCTAGTAGACACCAGCACAAGAATTTTCTGTTGTTAAGCTTCCACAGAGGCATGGGGATCACAGCTGCAATATTACAGGATACAGTGTCCCACTGCCATCTTCAGGGCAGGTACACAGCTGAATGAGTAATGCACGGCGGGAAGAAAAAGGTGATTTACAAGGGCTGCTCCAGAAGTAATGCCTCCTGTTTTACAGTGTTGGCACAGGATATCAGAGGTAGATGCTGGTGTAGAGGCAGAAGAGGTTGAACCTTCCCACCAACACTGTTACATTTCATTGCTGTGCAAGGGATGGCAGTAGAGCAGCAGTGTGACAGAATGGCGTCTGACACGGGAGTATGAATGAAGCAAAGGTGTGTAACTGATCCTCCCTGCAGAAAAAATGCATCATCAATGCTTGCTGAACAGATATGGAGACCTAACAGTTGATGCGAGCACAGTGAGGCATCGGGTGGAGAGTTTCAGCAGTGACAGCAGGGCAGCTCTGCTGTGTGGCATGCAGGCTCCTCTTCACCACTAGTGAAAACGTACAGCTGATAGCTGTGACAATGTGGAACAATCCTGCCTTGTAGCTGAGAATTGGCTCTATTCATACAGTGCCATTGTGTTCTTTGCATTCCTTGTAGTTTCCATGGAAATAAATAAGAGGCATTTCTTTAGGATCAACCTTTATTTTTTCAGAGCCTTCTAAATCAGCTCCCCGAGGCAGCTGACCTTCTGACAGTAACTTAATCAGCACAAAACATGTTCTTGATTTGTCACCAGTGAATGGCAAAATATTCTCGGAAGAGCTCCATCTTTTATCTTAACAACTATTTACATCAAGGAGGTTAAGGCACTGCCTTAACCACACGTATAGCATAACCTCTGCTGCACAATCAGATTTGCTGTTCTTAAGAAGGACTGTTTGGGAACACGGTCTTTCTTGTCTTTGCTTATATCTGCTTATCCACAAAAGAAAAAGCTCTGTGTAGCATCACTTCTATTTATGAAGATAAATCCACTGCACGTTATTCTAATGATCTCCTAAGTCTGCAATTTGTGCCATTTTATAGCACTAAAAGTTAGAAGCGTGGTAAGCCAGGTATTTAAGACTAGTGACTTAATGGGGATGGCATTAACTGTTAGTTCAGATTTTTCGTTACATCCCCCTCCTCATCCAGAGTAATTACCCTGTTACTTAACAGCAGCATCAGCAATTTTATTACGTGCTTTTAGCACAGGCCGCTACTAGAGGACAAGTGTGCTGGAGCGTATTATGGACTCCGGAGTAAATTTTATTTCCTATTCTGATTTTTGAAATGTACAAGAGACCGATCACTTTTTCCCACCCTTCAATATCTGCACGCATCAGCAAGGCCTGCTTCACCAGCACTTTTAGCTAGCCAGTTTGTAAAAGATAAAACACAGCCCCCAAATCAGAACACATTATCCCGATAGATCACATTTTCCTCCCTCTAAAAAGCCTAGATTTCATGTTTCTCTTGTATCCTCCTGGGATACAGGTAAAGGGATGGGGGAACCCTGCAGCCCCATTATTATCAAGCATTCTGCTTACTAAGGAAACACCATGGCCTCAAAGAGCAAGATAGGGTCAGCACTTTACAGCAATCCTGCCCTGCTCTTCTAGCTCTCCCTTTACAAGGCTGACTCACACACCAAACCATTCCACACCAGGCAGTATGCAGCCAATATCTTCATTACTGATGCATCCTATGCATCCTCACTGATGCATTCTATGCATCCTCACAGCTGCTGGGGAGAATGAACACTCTTGTATCAGCCATTATGTGATTGGCAATGGATTGGGGGGCTGCATCCACCATTCCATTGTGCACTTTGTCCTGTATGCACACAGCACGAGAAGACGAAAGGTCTAACACAGAGCTTATCAGCACATGACAGGCATGTTGAGCCATATAGCAATGAAATGCCATGTTCTGTATGTAAGAGAAGGAAATCCCTAATTGGAAATGCTATTGTCTTATAAGGAAGGCAACAAAGCCAACAGCCATTCTAATTTATATGGTGTTTTGTCAAGCCAAATAGCTCCCACGAGCTTTGCAAGATGAAGACTCTAATAAGGCTTATAAAACTAACCCTCTGCAATAGAGGCTAGGGCAAGGAGGGAGAAAGCAAAAGGCCTTTACATGTATAAACTGTAAAAGAAAAATAAGCCCGTCCACCTTCAGCTAACAGAGCCTCGAAGAAGCTCAGAGAGGATCTGCAGGAGTTTCAAACATAGAGGTCAGCAGGGAACAGGCAGAGCAGACAGGGCAGGCACTGCTGTAGAGCCAGGCACCTCTCTCAGCTCTCTTGGTCCATGGGACCCAACTCTGGTGGAGCAGCTCAATGACCGCCCTGTCTCATCAACACCAGACTTCCCCATGGTTTCTAAAGGGAAGCTGAGCGCTTCCATCCTAGCCATCAAGACACTGCACAGAGAAATACAATTTTAAGGCTTTTGGATTTCCTCTTTTCACCTCCATCCAGGTAAGAGGAAAAGCAGAGGGGCATTTTGATTCTAGCCTTTATGGTGCATCTGGAAGGCACTTAAATACCGCAGCAATGAGCACATAATGAAGAACCTGAACAGGGAGGAAAGCACTGGTTCTGAAATGCGCATCATCCACACGAGTGTGTCCTTTGGGTACCATCACTCTATCATCACTGTCCTATCCAAGTGATAATACACAAGTCAAGGAAAGCAAAACCAGACTGTATACAAGTCACACTTCACTGCACAGCTCTGCAAACTGTGCTGAAAAACCCTCAGAGGAAAGAACCATTGCAACAATTAGCTTCAAGCCTACTCTGAGTTGAGCACTGAAGCTGTCAATACTTTGTTTCTGGCAGTTCCTCGGTGGTTTTAAAAATGCAGAAATTAACCATGGAAACTCTAAGAGATCAGGAGTAAAACTCCTTCTTTTCACAGAAAATAAGAGGAAGTGTTTGAATTAGGGCAATGTTTTCTGGTTTGTGATATTTTGTGAGCAAGTCCATAATGGCAGATCTGTGTGTTGTGGTGAACCCTGCCTAATAAGGCTGCACAGTCCTGTTTTTTAACCACCACATGCATATGTGTGAGTGAGGAAACATACTACGTGAGGCTGTTATGGGTTTCAGTGTCTTTAAGTTCACCTTGCTGAAATCTGGGTTTTAAAAAAAAATGTTTTCTAACATTCTCTTGGATTTACATCTAAGCATTACACAAAAGTCACTGCAGTTCCAAGGCTACAAAACCCCCTAGGAACAGGTGTGTAGGTTAGGGCAAGCAGCTCGATACCCACAGGGACCATTATGGACCTGTCTAGCAATTTCCAGGCTGTGGCTGACCCTGGCTGTGCTCTGGACCTGCTCCTGTGGGCAAGGCCAACATCACCCACTCACAGAGCTGTCAGCACTGACTCCCTTGCTGCTGGCTGACAACATGAGCCTACAATTACGCCTAGAGTTAGCAACCCCAGTGCTGCACGGGAACAGGAGCTGCCAGGCAGGCAAGTAACAGGCCTAAATAAGAGACAGCTTCCTCTGAAAAACACAACTCAGGTATGACTAATGCGCCAGAAAGCTTACATCTCAAGTAATCCCCTGCTCAAGACTTTATCAATAATGCAAAATTGGATTGTGGAATACAAAACCTCTGAAACTTAATAAAAGAACTAGCTTAAGCACCACGTTAACATCATTGAAATTGATGAGTAAGGAAGGGCAGCTTCAACCAAATTACACCTCGGAGCCAGATAAGGCCTATCTCTAAGAGGCTGGATGAAAGCCAGCAAGCTGCGAGCTGCTATTCTCACACCCAGAGAGAAGAGGCTCTGAGTGGATAACAATGGGTGCAAGAACTAAGCACATATTCCAGCCAGATTCTTCAGAATTGAAGAGTCATAAATCAGGGCTGACCTCTGCCTGGGGAATCTGTCCAGTGTAATTTTAGACATCTTATTACTTGGCAAAAATTCACCCAAGTATGGTGATAGGGATGACGGTACTATGCTTATGTTCTGAAAATCACCCAAAGGGCTACAAATCCAGATATCTTACACCCCAATCGGTTTTCCCTTCCTTCTGTAGATGGCTGTGCTAAAGTCTTCCTGCCCAAACACCCCATGACTCCTGCAGCACAGTTGTCTGGAAGATGACAGCAGTGCCAAACACAACCTGCATGCTGACCTCAAACAGACGTGGAACAAGCACCGCTGCTCCAGGAGGGAAACGGGATGAGATCAGCACAATGCAGCATCCACAGAGGAAACTTCAGAAGCAGCAGATGTGAGATGAGAGGTACATGTGGATATGGAGCCTGGACTGCAGGAGGCAGTTGGTGAAAACGTGAATGGTGCAGAAGGAAGGGAGGAAAAGCTTAGAGGAAAATACCTAAGGGAAGCTGAGACGTTTAGATGAACACACACCAACAAACCATTCCTTTCCACAGACTGTACATATGGAACTGCAGAAATAAAACATTCATACCACACCTGCAAGAACTGATAACCAAAATCCTGCTTGCTCCAACTTGTGGATAGAGCACAGATTATGAGATTTTTCTTTGCTATGAAGGCTGGGCAGGATCTCTATTACCAAGCCTGCAAGAGGCTCCTTCTGTGTTAATAACTGGCTAGATGAAAACCAAGGTTGCTATTGGAGTTTTATGCCCCTCACAGGACCCACCCCACACCACTGCTCCTGCTCACAGAGCCTGTTCTGAGGTTGCACTATCCTGCACTGCCCTCTGAAGACAGAGAAAGCATCAGCACTTTGCATCCCATCAGTTCCTCCCATCCTGTGCTCAGCACCCGCATGCACACACAGCAGGCTCCAGTGGTACGAGCATCAGCAGAGCGGGTTGAAGAATCAGCCCCATCCCTGTTCCCCCAATGCGAGCACAAGCTGATAACAGCATAGCAGGGACAAGCCTGGCAGTTCTCAAGAACATTATAGATGTTGCAATTCAGGGTAAAAGCTTCTAGTCTGCAGCAAGGCTCCAATCCGGAGCACCAACTGCAGGGAGATAACTAAACTGAGAGTAATGCAATTTCAATATCTTCACAAAGGTAAATGTGTTCAGTTGCCTTAAAGCTTCTGTAATCATTAATTATTAACTTAATGTCTGCTTTCCCTGAGGTATCCATTATCCTGTGTATTAATGACCCTTCCAATAAGGCGGGGGGTAAACAGCTTGCAGATTACCTGATAGTATTAATGAAAGTTTGCAAATTGATTCGGTTGGATTCGAAAGCACTTGGCAGTTACCTGATTTCAGAACTTGGAAAAAACAGCACAGTATGATGAAAGATGTTTTCCTTCCTCACAGCTTTATCTGATCAGAAAAGGGAAGCCAAGCACGGTAGTGCTGGCTGTTCTTTTGGATGCTTCTTTCCTGTCTCACATCCAAGGTGCAATTAAAGGAAAGCCTCGGGAGGAAAAACACAGTTGTAGCACGAGGTAACACTAATGCTGCCACGTTCCAAATGCCCCTTCTCAAAAGTTAAGCCCATTCCTTTCCTAAGACCTGGATGCTTTCTCCAGGCTTCCATATTTTCACCATCAAGCCACAGGACGGGCCTGAGGGGTCAGATTCACAGCCTGCCATGAAGATCCTCTGAGCTGCCTTCCTAATCCTTTAAATGCGTGCTGATCCACACACACGGCGCACTAAGAGAGGGAAGGACAGCCTGTGTGTACAGGCATTTACCATCCGCACTTTCTTCTTGCATTAGCTGCTGCTCAGCTTATTTTCTGACTTCCAGAAATCTGCTTTTATAACCTTCTGAAACATCTCATTTAACCGAAGGAGTGTTTGCTCATTAGCGTTCCTTGCAGCAGGATGCACATGTCAGCGTGGGAGTTTGATCCCCGAGGAAATGACAAGGCAGTTCATAGCACAACACACAGACTCTGGAGATGCCTCTACTCTATGCCAGTCTGCAGATCAGCTCTTACCACTGGCTGCCACCTCCACCCAGGCCAAAATAGAACAGTCAATGCATGCAGGACAACCACACCTGCAGGATGCTGAGGATAAAACCAATAGTAAAAACCAACATCTCTCTCTTCAAAAGACAAGGCAAACCAGAGCTGATTGTCATCATTTTTCATCCAGAACGCTAAATGCTGTTAATAGCCACACACACAACACGCTGCAGTCACGTTTTCAATCTGCCATGCACTTTGCTGGGTCTCTTGTGCTTAAATAGAGATCTGTATTCTCTGATTCCATCTGAATGTCAGAGAGTGATTTAAGTGAATCCAAGTAACAGTCTTTTCTTGATAGATTTTTGGATGGGTTGCAGTTTGCTGTTTAGTCAGGTAGCATCTGTTCTTCAAGCACAGCAACACAATATTGCTCTTTTATGTAAATTTATGGAAGAAGTTGTGATTTTATCCTATTTCCTAATAAGGACTCAAAATCAGCTTTTAAAAGGAGAATCTTCCCTCTGCTGGAATTCTGCGCCTGTTATTTTATCATAATTTAAAATCTAACTAGTCAGACACCAAATTATTTCCTGCTGAGAAATGTGTAAATGCTCCCTTTATTCCTATATCCTCTTTACCGCTGGCATCTTGTATTTATAGAGTGCAGACGGAGAACTTAACATCCATGTTTTCTTCTTATAAAGTCTCTCCTTTGATCTAGTGCTCTATCCAGGAGATTGCTTTGATCCTTGCAGTTTTACTAATTCTAAATATGCAATTATGCTTATCTAGTCCTGGAGGATCTCAATGTTTCGAGCTGTCTCTCATCCACTGCTGGTTTACCAACATAGCACAGCTTTAATCAAAAACAGCTTCTTTCTGCCCAGAGCACTACAGGCTGTGGATCCTCACCTGCTCAGGAGGGGACCAAAGTTAGTAGGGATGGCTGCAAAAATGGCACGGGGCAGCCATATTCCCCTTCCCACCAACCACAAGGAGGCTACCTATCCCTGGGTGTGGTGGGTGCAGCTAGCACTGGGTTAGGGACCCTCCATGCCCGAGGGATTGCTCCAGGGGAAAAGGAAGGGACAGGAATAGAGGGAAATCAGGAAGCTTGTCCTGCCATAGCCTCTAATGGCCTCGTGAAGATGTGATGTGACCTACAGGGTCACTGCGTGCATAGTTACCCTCTTACCAAATCAGCAGCTTCCAAGCTTGATTAGACTGCAGAGCTGGATAGCACAGGTTTGGTATCAGAGAGCAGAGATGTCTTACAGCTTTTTTAAAGATGTGATCCAACCACTGTATGAAAGCACTTTATCTGTGTCCCAGGGCTTGAGAAAAAGGTAGAGGAGGGATCTTTTGTGGGTTTTTTCTGCATTTATCTGAAGTTATGCCCCCAAACTACATCCAGTGTTTTAGCATGAAAACACAGATCTGCTAAAAGGAATAAGGAAAATCTGAGGGCTGTATTACCCAACAAAGAAGGAACAGCATTAGTGAAAGACCTGGCATGTTATTGCTGTTTCTGGCACTCTCATAATCCTCTATGTCTTTGTGATAACTACATGAGAGCATAAACCATCAGTTGTCTGATACAGCCTCTTGTATGCAGTTTCATATACATGGAATGTATATATTGGGAGCTTTTACTATGGCACTATTTCCAGGTGATTTCTTGTAAGCACTTAGAGAACTTCGACTCCGTTTTACCTAAACACTGAGTTATATTCCCCATATTGGTTTTGTACTTAAAGGGTAGCCTGAAATTAATCCATAGTCGTGCTGCTTTATTGCTTTTGCACTGTATTTCCTGTTTTAATGTTGGATCTTTTGATGGAAGGTAGCAATCTTTTAAACATTAAGAACAGTCATCTTGGGGACATAGCTGTCAGATTTAAAGATCAGAAATTATACGGGCAGCTATAAAAGGGCAGGAAGTGAATAGATCAATATTATGAGGTCCAGTAACTCTTTGAAGTATTAAAATGAAACGAGAGAACTGTTTGCAAGAATAACTTGATGATTTAAGTTATGCAGCATCTCCGGGGGCAGCTTACAAAGGATCGAGCCATCTCTGTAAGGTGTCCTGAAAGAGTTAAGTACTGTGTGTCAAAGAGGCTGCAGCCAAGGGGGCCTGCACTATGGTCCCATTCTGAAGGCTGGAAAACAGGAAGCCCGACCAATTTCAGTGCACAGAACAGCACTGGCAGCCACTTCACCTGCAAGAGAGTCGCTGCAGGAACAGTTATATAGGAGCAGATTTCTCTACATTGCACAATCCCTTTAGAAAGGACTATCAGCGCCCTCCAGATCATTATTTACATGCAGATAGTGAGCAAACATTCACTGAATTAATCATTCATTTCTGTTACATAGAAGGTTAAGCACATTTATGAGCGAAGCCCTGAGAGCAGAGCAGTAAAACACACACGGTTCCCTGTAAGGATGTGGGTATTTGAAAGCAAGCAGGACGCAGCAACCCTGTCAGTATGAATATCTACTCAGCATTCACATTAATGCACTGAGAGGTACACAGCTTACATGAAAACGCCACAAGTTGGAGCAAGGCTCAGCTATAAATGTTACACAGAGGGTAGAATGCAGCTGGCTATCATATCCCACTCTGAATTTCAACCAGATGCACAAGTGTTACGTCTTGTGTGGGAAAAGTGATCCAAGCCATGTCACTATCCATCCCATCTGACTCCAAGCACGCAATAAAGGAGAGCTTAACTCTTAATCTAAGATGACTGTGCATTTCATTGGGATTTCAAACCTCAGCCAGCAGATCTAAGCGCTTCAGACAGGCCCATAAAGCAGTTACCTGGCTTAGTGAGTGTTCTAGGACACAAATGTTGAACGTTCCAGCATGGATGTTTGGAACCTTTAATATTTCGGTACTTCTTTAATCCGACAAAGCAACTCCCCCCACTGTACATGTCCAAACCAACAGTGCAAGTTTCTATTCCCACTGTAGGATAAGTTGGTCTGTTTCTCAGCAGTGTTAGTAGCCCACGCCATCTTTAAGCCAGCATTAGCGATTCAAAGAGTCTCAACGCAAGGATATAATCCTTACAAAGAACAAAAGCCTTATTTTCCTACATTTCCTAGCAGCGAGAAGCTATAATGCTACATTATAAAAAGCAGTGCAAGGTGCAGAAGGTTCCCATGGGAGAGAGCTAACCCACTTGTTCCATCCATGTTTCAGACAGGCTTTGGAGCAGGGCTACCAGCCCACAGCCTGCACTGTAGCATACACAGCAGCTGCACCTCAGCGACCAGCTTACAGTAATAACCACTCACACATTGCATAATGAAGTCCAATCCATAGCCCAGAAGTTGTTTAACCCTCAAAAGTGACTTATTCCAGGCTACCAGCCAAGCGAATGCTTAAGTAGAATATATGTAGCTATGATCTTCACAGGCTGGTATTCATCTTGTCTCAGAAACTGTTTAGGGCAGAGAGGTTAAGAAGAATAGAGTGCAGGTTTAAAAAAGATTTGTTTCTAAGAGACACTTCACTGGATTCATTCAATTTAGGGAAGAAGCTAAGGTGAGGAGAATGCCTTTTAGAAACTATTGTCTCATAGTAATTTAATACATAGGTTTTCAAAAGAAGGCAGAAAGCTGTTAGGAAATGTTGCACTTCAGTTAGATAAGAAGATATCTCGTTATTATGGATTAGAGCTAAACACCTTAAACACCATAAGAATAGCTGCCAGCCTGCTCACGAGGCAGACCCTCCATCCCTCCCATTTGAGGCTCTAGGATCCAAGCTTCCCACAGCTTTTAAGAGATCCTGGTGTATCAGTGACTGGTTTAAATATACTCCCTGAAAGTCAGGAGGAAGAGGCACTGATCCAGATAGGGTAATTAGACCTGCCTTAAAGAAAGCCATCGGACAGGCATCGTTCTCTTACACTGTGATTTAGCACCGCATCTCCTATTGCATGGGGTGGGAGCCTTCAGAAAGACACAAGAGAGAAAAGCCCTGAGCCTGAACGCAGCCCACACACCGCTCTTCCCAGGCAAAGAGCAAGAAGAGCTGCTGCTTGGGGTTTGTATAACAGCATGAGGCCGGTTAATTGGGTTTCATCTGCAGCAGGTGGGTGTTTCTAACACTGTCAGCATCTGCTCAAACAGTTACCATGACCTTGTGCCTATTGGTAACGTTGGAACTGCAAGCAGACCGGCTTTCTGCAAAATAACACCAGGATAGAAAAGCCTTTTGTTTATGCTGTACTTGTTTCAATAGGCAGGTGCTCTCACTCGTACGGGTTTATTTCAACAAGATCCCAGGTTTGGGATGGTGAAAGGGGGAAAATAGGGGCCAGAAGTCTGAAGAATGCAAGTAGTCTGTACAGCTACAGACACCTCACAGCCCACCTGGGCAGGGCTGAATGGGGCGACTGCCATTGCAACTCAGGTATCACAGCAAGACAGCACTTGAATAGTGACAGCCTGCAGGTCAGGCACACCTCCACCCACAAACCATACCGCGTTCATTGAGCAGGTGCTTTTATTCAGCTCTCTATTCTTCCATTGTACAACACTGTGCAGACCAGATGTGAGAGATGTGGTTTGAAAGAACATGGGAAGCGTGCAGCAGCCTGGGCACTGCTCTGCGTTAAAGCAGAGAATACAAACTACTTGACACACAAAGCAAAAATAACCACACCACAATTGCCTTGGCCCCGTCTGCTCCCTGTCAGCACCCAACTCCTACTTAGTGCAATGCAGAAACAGAGAAGAGGAATTGGGAACTTGGAACCTGTGAGCTTGATGGCTGCTGAGCTAAAAGCTGCAAGCCTTTAATTCGAGCCTTCCTTGTTTTCCGGCAGTAGGTGTCATCTTTCCAGCAGCACCAACACGAGGCACGAGATCTGTGCTCGCTGTACCTGTGTGTGTAATGATGCCAGGATAATTTGCAGCAGATGCACATTTGGGGGAGAAATTATTTTCCTCAGAATCTATTTGTGTGGGAGGATGAAGTATGGATGTAATGAAGGTGCCGTGGGAGCTGAATGACTCCGCATCTCAAGTACAGGTGCATTTGGGTGTAACTTAAACATAGTTTGCAATCTCTCTAAATGGAGCATTTATAGCCAATTACACTTGTCATTCACCTTGCAAATACGTCTATCTAATTTAACAGCACACGCAGTAGGCAGCAAAAATAAAGGATATTATGTTAGCTGACAGCAGAATAGAGGTGTGGATATCAGCATCTGTATCTGCTGCACATTTGGCAGAGATCTGAACCGAAATAGAACGAATTCCAACAGCAGCCCCCAGTGCCCTTCTCTCCCTGCATCAGAAGCCTCCTGTCAAATGTAATTTCCTCCAGGAAGAAATGAATCTAGCTGAGAGTTTCCAAAACCCGTCCAAGTGATTTGGACACTCACTTCTCATTAGCGTTAACGACAAATGGGCATCAGCATCTCCTATAAACGCCTTTGGAAATCTCTGACACGTTTTCTTTTTCACGGCTGTTAAATGATTCTTTGGGCAACCCGTCCCACCAATGACACCTTTCACATTCGTTTGCCTTTACACAATATTCCTCACGTACCAAACGTCAGCATCCTCCCTTCCAAAAGACAGCTGAGATACGGTAAGGAGGAGAGACAGATTTCCGCCGTGCTTGGATGAAAGGACAAAGTTCACGTTCTGATGCTGCCCCCCACAGCAGGGGGCTGCAAGGACCAATTTCAGGCTGACACCACGTTCACTGTCATCTTTCTGTCACAGCCCCAGGCAGGCACGGTGCTGTGATGGAGCGGGATGCACAGCACTAATGTTGGCTGCTTGTGTCACATGCACTGAATTACACACACTGGAGCGGGCTAATACGGAGGGAAGGGAAAGGTGAACCTGTGAGCACAGAGCCGGTAACACCTCGGTTTGAAGGGCATCCCTGTTGTTTTGAGATCTGGACTTTCAACATTTCATCTCGCACCGTGTTTAGCTCACTTGTGGTTCCAGAAAGCAACGCAAAAGAGGAAAACACCGACTGCAAAGGTGCAAACTCTATTGTAAGACCTTACGCTCACCCCTCTCCCCATCAAACAGGGCCAGAAAGAGCCTTCTGACAGGTTCCACCTCTGCTTCACTCAGCTTCAAGCTGCACTGCAGCACTTTGCAAGCCCTGGGGTGTCTGACTGCTACATGGAAAACTGAATCCATGTGAATATGACCATGAAAAGACATCAGAAGTCATTCAGACCAAACCTTTCCACACCTTCCCAAGCCAGAAAGCCCTGCAAGCCCTGCTCTAAGCAGGAGCACTGGGAATCCCTCCAGCCTGAACTGCCACCTCCCCCCGTTTGCCTTTACCATTACGACTGCAGCAACTTCTCCTTCTGAAGCCCGAAACAAACAAGTCTTGGCAACAAATACGTCCAGTAACAAGCGAATAACACTGAGATTTTTAACTTTCTTACATGTTTTTTTGATCTGTGACTTAACTGACATCACTTCTCCTCTTTTAAAACCCATTTCATGTCCATGCCTGCTCTCTGTAATCTTCTCCATTGCTTTTATCTCCTGTATTTCAATAAACACATCCAGATTCCCTATCTTCTTTAGCAGCCATACAGGGAGACGCGTTTGTTCAGAGCAGTTATTAAAATTCTAACCATCTTCCTCCCTTTATTTGATTTCAGTCAGATTCTGGACATTTTCTCAATACTAAGAAGATTGGATTCATTGCAAAGTAACTCGGAAAGTCCTGCATCAAGCCTTTAATTTCAGTTCAAAACCCCATCGATTTAAGGTATCCCCAGGAGATCTGGACAAGGTGAACCCTTTTCTTTATGAAGTACTTTCCACACTGGTTTAAAATGAAATAACTACCATTCTTTTGGGGTGTTTTTTTTTCCTTCAAAGACATAAAGCTGTAGCCATGACTTCACTTTCACATGCATTTTTAACACCTGACAAGGCTTCCCATCACCACTTTGCTTACACAAGAATGGACTTAGACATTTAAATCTTGACTTTATTGCCATTCTCTTCCCTGCGTTAATTGAATACAGTAATAACAGAGTTCTGCTTTCTTAGAGCCCTCCCTGCTGGCCTGTTGTTTATGACTTAACTCATAAAGAGAGCTTTACATGAAGAGGTTCAGCTCAGCAATTCCACTGTTAGCTCCCCACAGGCAGACAGTGACTCCCTGCTGATCCTTTGGGAAACAGCAGCAATTTACCTCCTAGTTTTCTCTGGGCTTTCTGTGCAATATAGCTGAGTGGAAAGATGCTCAGCAGACATGTAGCTCCATTCACAGGTGGGGTTGCAGTGTTCAGAGGGCAGGAACTAAGAGTGTTGTATCAGAAACAGATATGAAAGCCACACGCTTTGTCCCTGCAGCATTCTGCCACCTGCCTGTGCTTCCTGCCCTTCCTTACCAGTCAGGGCATCCATCTCCTCCTTCACTCACCTGTCCAAGAGGCACCAAAACCTCTGCAAGATCAAGAAGAGCCGGCAGGCAATTCATCTCAACCCGCTCGAGCCTCTGCAATGCCCTCTGCAGGCTGCTCTACCGATCGCAGACACAGCCTGTTTTAGATCATTGCTGACTTTTAGACACTAAAAGTTAACAGAAGCGAATCCAACCACCGGCAGGTTGCTCAGCTGCCTCATTCAAACCAGACAAGGCAACGGTTGCCTCTGTAAATCATCTCTTAACGGCGCAACTTTTCATGAAGTAACTGGAACAATGAAAAACTGAAGCACATTAAAGTTCCATACCTTGAGCCCTGCTCTGTCAAACGTGCGGTCCAGGAGCTGCTTCTCACACACGGCGTTCTGTTCAGCATTCCAGCACTGAAGCACAGCGCCGTATAGATGCCTTCCACGTACAGCCAGCAGCAGTTGTGCAGGACTCCCTCATCATCAGGGCCTCAAAGCTGTGCTGGCTTAAACTGGGGAGCTCAGTTCTTCCATTTCAGGGTTCCCACCACTTTGGCACCACAAGGGACAGGCTGATTGCTCTTCTGAATGCAATGCAGTGTCTGAGAGCAAAGTCCCGCACTGTGAAGTACCGCAAATTAATGCCGACTCGCTGCTTTACAGTCATATTTTCCTAGCAAGAAATGCTCACCTAATGGGCATCATCCCAGTTCTCCCAAGTTTTATCCTCATCCACAGCTCCAAATGGTCCCGTCCGTGTAGCTGGAGATTGGTGTGCTGAGAAAACAAGACGGCTGTGGTTTGCCTTGTGCTTGCTGGAGGCCTGCAGTGCAGCACTAACAAGTCTGCTGGTGTTAATTCAGAACCCTCCATCTCAGAGTGCCTCAGACACACCGAGCAACAGCACAGCAGGGCAGGGATGGCCCGGAGTCCTTCTCCTGGGTGATGGCAGGAACCACGTTGGTGTGCACGGTAACCTACAGCAAAACGCACCGCAGCATCCCTGCACCACTCAATAGATCCTTCAGCGGGGAAATAGAAAGCTGTTCCCACAGCAGGCCAGCAACCGGGCTGCAACTGATGGAGAAGCACCGGGAAGAGCTGAGGTAACACTGCAGCACCTCGGGGCTGTGCAGGGCTGTGAGGGCTCCATTTGGCCGGGCACGGAGCAGAGCCTCGGGCCCACAGGAACACCACGCAGTGCTATGAGGGCTGACCTGGAGAGGCACTGTGCTCCCGGAGGGCGCCTTCTGGAGCAGCTCAGAGCTCAGACCGGCACACAGCACTCCTGAAGTGCCCGCTTGGTGCAGCCAGGGGTAGGGCGGCCCGTCAGACCCTCGCGATCACGGCGCGGTGAGGGCGGCTCCGGCGGCCACGCGTGTCACCTCAGCAGCGCCAGGCGCGGGAAGCGGCTCGTGCCGGAGCACGTGGCACTGCCAGAGGCGGGAAACGGCGCGAGGCAGCAGCACGTGCAGCGATTGGGCGGGGCTGACACGAGGGGGCGGGGCTAACGTGGGGGGGGGGCGGGGCCTGCCGCTCCGGGATGGGGCACAACGCCCACTGCGTCGCTCCGCGCACAGCGCATGCTCGAGCGGCACTTCCGGGTTGCCGGAAAGGGGCGGGTCGCGGTGCTGTGCGCATGCGCCGTATTCTACGGTGGCCTGGAGGCGGCGGCGGGTGAGGCCTAAAGCGGGGGGCGGCGGGGTGTGCGGGTGAGGGGTAAAGGCGGAGTGGAATAGCGGGGCTTGTGGGTGGCGTCGTTATGATGGCGGAGTCGTTGTGTGTCCCAGCTGTCGGGTAGGCCCGCTCAGCGTTGCTCTCTCTCTTACAGCGGCCCGTCCCGGGCTGGATGCCCGCGGGCAGCGCGGCGCTCGGTCGGGCCGTTCGGGCGCTGTGTCTCGGCTGCCCCGCGGCGCTGCTCTCCTGGCCGAGGCTCCGCTCGTGCTGCGCCGCCCCGCCCGGCTCGCGGTGCCGGCTGCCGCTGAGCGGGGCTGCCCGCTGTCTGAGCCCGAAGCCGGGCGGAGGTGCTGCGCGTGTCCTCGTCCCTCTGCCCGCACACACGTGGCCGTGCCGGGCCAGCACGGCGGCGGGGGACATGGCCGAGCAGAGGTACTGCGTGGATTACGCCAAGCGAGGCACGGCCGGCTGCAAGAAGTGCAAGGAGAAGATCGTGAAGGGGATGGTGCGCATCGGGAAGATCGTTCCCAACCCTTTCACGGAGTCTGGTGGGGACATGAAGGAGTGGTACCACGTGAAGTGCATGTTTGAGAAGCTGGAGAAGGCTCGGGCCAGCACCAAGAAAATTGAAGACATCACGGATTTGGAAGGGTGGGAAGAGCTGCAGGATGGGGAGAAAGAACTCATCACCAACCTCATCTCAGGTGAGATGGCGGGTGGGAGCTGGGCTGCTGCTGCACCGCTCATTTCTGGTTATGCCACCAATCACCACACAGCCACGGTCACTTTGCAGCTGCAGAATCATAGAATGGTTTGGGAGGGACCCCTTGGCTCCAGCCCCGTGCTGTGGGCTGCCCAGAACTCTTAACTTTCGCTGTATGAGAAATGTCCCTCCATCCCCAGTTTGAGAACTTGTTTGTTGCGGTGTATCTTACATACGTTCAGGGTTGCTGGAGATTATATCTGGCTACTGGTTTGAACCCTTGACTTGCTGCTTTACAGAAGCTACGTCCAAAGCTGCGAGTACACCGAAGAAAAAAGCAACAGTTCAGGCTAAGCTCACTGCCACGGGACAAATAACCAGTCCCCAGAAAGATCCACTGGCTAATGTCAATCCAAAGAAGTTCTCTGGCTTCACAGGTAAGTCTTATAATGATTCTGGGAAATCCTCCTCTTCCAATAGCAGCAAACTGTTGGTTTTTCAAGTTCATTTTTTTTCCTCTGTAGAAGATGGTTTAGTTTTAACTATTTTACTTCATCTGGTTTGGTGAGATTGTGTAGTTATGTTGGAGAGTAACATCCATGATTACCTAATAGAGGTGTTCTCGTCTTCAAAGTCTGCCTGTACTGTACTTATTAAAAGAACAACCTGTTGGCTTTCATTCAGCCAAGCCCAAGAATTCTGAAGAGGTGTCTGCAAACTCCTCCCACAACTCCAGCCTGTCTGCAAAGAACTGTGATCCGAAGCACAAAGACTGTTTGCTGCGAGAGTTCAGGAAGCTCTGTGCTATGGTTGCTGACAAGCCTAGTTACAATGTGAAAACACAGATCATCCAGGACTTCCTGAAGAAGGGAAGTGGAGGAGGTACGATTCCTGCTTTGCCTTTTCTGCATGTGAAAGCCCTCTCAAAATTAAACTTCCGTGTTATTATGTCAAAAGCAAGGGAGAATTAAAGGCAGATTGCTTTTCAGGCTGCGAGGAGTGATGATTTCTGAACTGATGTTGATAATGTCTGCAAAGTGAACTGCTGTCTAAAGAACAAATGCAGATTAGAATGTCTTGGCCCAGAACTGCCTTGGATGTTTGTAGATCCACCTAAATTAGCACCAGAATCAGATGTGGAGAGGAAATTGTGGATCCCCTGAAAAATGTCCCTTGACACAAAGCAGAGCAGTACAGTGGAACGAGGAAGACACAGCTGTGTTGGGTTTTTTTCCTCAGTCATGCTAATGAGTACAAATAACCCGAGTCTGTAATGAAAATAAATTGTGACAGTTTCTAATGGCGTGTGCTTTTTTTTCCAGATGGTTTTCATGGCGACGTCTACCTGACTATTAAGCTACTCTTACCAGGCATCATTAAAATTGTTTACAACTTGAATGATAAGCAGATTGTAAAGCTGTTCAGTAGGATTTTTAACTGCAGCCAAGAAGAAATGGTCCGGGACCTGGAACAGGTGAGTACAGAAAGCATCTATCTTAATTTCTCTGTGCGCAGGAGTTGGTAGCTGACTGTGCATGTGTCCAACTCCGTAGCAAGACAAAGAAAATGGGTGAATTCTTTCACCTTTGTTGTCTTGATATATACATTGATATAAATACAGCCTTCTATCGACACCACTGGACAGAGATTCTTGGATTTACAAGTGGATTAATCCTGGGGAAATATGGGGCCTGGGATGCTGCAGCAGTAATAAATAAATTACAGCAGTCAGGTGATAGCGGTACTTCTGCATGCATTTTTGCAAGTGAAGTGGCTGAGCAGATGTACTCTGTGTCATGGCAGCTTTATTCTGATGTTTGGCTGCAGTTCCTTCATGCAATTGCAGCATTGTTTCTGTGCTGTCCTATGCTTGCTGGAATCATGTTGAATCTCTAGCAGTAGCTTTCCCATTTGCTCTGACCAACACCCTTGTTTTCTTCTTGGAGACAGGGAGATGTTTCTGAGACAATTCGCCTCTTCTTTGAGCAGAGCAAGTCTTGTCCTCCAGCAGCCAAAAGCCTCCTGACCATCCAAGAGGTGGATGAGTTTCTCATCCAGCTATCTAAGCTTACTAAGGAAGATGACCAGCAAAGTGTGCTGCAAGATATCACTCGCAGGTAAGGGATTAAAGAGCCTCTGAAGGCTGACCATAAAATTAGGAGTGGTTATCTACATTTCACAAGCTGGAACAGATGGAAAAGTAATCACAAGCTACAGCGACTGAACTTTATATCTGTAAGCTGCTGTCAGTGGTTTGATTGGCTCCCGTTCAAGTCAGGGGGGATCATCCTTGTCTGCTAATATACTGTTGTATCTGTGCTAAACAAATGGTTTGCAAAACTGTCCTACTGAGCTTTAAATTAGGTTGTTGCTCCAGGTAAGCTGAGAAAAGCCTTCAAACCATGTAGGCATGCTGAAGAGTCTTTGCGTGCCTTAGCTTGTCCTAAAAACTCACTCCAGTTGGCTTCCTTAACTGAAATTTGGAGGACATCTGTACAGAGAGATGAAATTAGTATTGGCATTCAAATATAAAGATGATCAAAAGCCTTTTGAATATCCTTTTTTTTGCTTTTGGGTTATCACTAATAAAACATTCATTTGAGTTGGAACCCTGCAGAATGGAAGAGCTGTTTTTGCAGAGGCCTTGACAAGTTTCCTTTTTTCAGCTGGAAAATAGTACAGATAAGTGTCTACCATCTCTGAATCTTCTTTCACACTTCAGATGTACAGGAAACGACCTGAAGTGCATCATCAGGCTAATTAAGCATGACTTGAAAATGAACGCTGGCGCAAAGCATGTGTAAGTCTCACCTTTCATTACGAGGTAAAAGCAGAAGTGAGCATTAGCCTCATAAGCCTGAAGCAGCAGAGATGAGACTGATAACATTTTCCTGCTGCTCTCGATTTGCTCAAGGTTGGATGCTTTGGATCCGAATGCTTACGAGGCATTCAAAGCGTCACGCAACCTCCAGGATGTGGTGGAGCGAGTCCTGAAGAACCAGCAGGATGCTGAGAAGACTCCAGGTGTGAAGCGAACGCTCAGCGTGCAGGCCTCTCTGATGACCCCAGTTCAGCCTATGCTGGTAATGCTGGCCTCCCCTGCAGGGATAACCTATAGCAGAGGAAGAAAAGGAGTTGTCTTTTGTTTGAATGAATCAGAGCTCGATATTCTACTTTTGAGCTCAGCACACACCTACAAAAGGTGCAATATTGACACCTCTGAGTGCATGGAGGAGATAAAAGCTGAGCAGCTGTAGTGTTCTGAGCACATGCAGGCAAATTAAGAGAAGCAAAACTTGGACTGGGTATCACACTCTGGACAGTGGGATGTAAGAGAGGATTGATGGTTGATGTGTTTGATTAAGTTAAAGTAGCTCTATTTAAAAACTGCATCATCTGAATTTCTTTTGCTCTTTTCTCTCCACCTTTCTAAGGCTGAAGCCTGCAAGTCAATAGAATATGCCATGAAGAAGTGCCCCAATGGCATGTATGCAGAGATTAAATACGATGGTGAGAGGGTGCAGGTCCATAAAAATGGAGATCACTTCAGCTACTTCAGCCGGAGCCTCAAACCCGTCCTTCCTCACAAAGTAAGCACCTGCAGATTGTCTGTTCTTGTATCCTATAAACATGAGTGGATTTCACAGGTTCCTCTGGGCAGGGAGGACACCTCCTGTTGTCTGCTTTTTTTTGCTTAATTCCTATAAGTATTCAAATCTAGAAAAGCAACGCTTAGTAGAACTATAATCAGTTTGTTTTGGTGTCTTTTAAGACCTTGAAGCTACAGTGTTAACCTACCTGCTCTCAAGTCCTCTTTATATGTTGCAGTTGGCTTGGCTTGATGCCGGTTGAGTGACTTTGTTATATTTGTTCAAGTCTCTTTTTCTATTTATAGATGATGTTAAGTTCTGTGCTGCAGTAGAAAATATGCACACGCATCTCTCAGACGCTTCTGGAGAGAGCATCTGCACTGGAGTGAGTCCATCTCTTCAGTCAGACCCCTTTCTGTGTTTTATTCCCTCAAGGTAGCTCACTTTAAGGACTATATTCCCCAGGCTTTCCCTGGCGGGCACAGTATGATCCTGGATTCAGAAGTTCTTCTAATTGATAATAAAACTGGCAAACCGCTTCCTTTTGGATCTCTTGGTGTACATAAGGTAAAATATATATATTTAAAAAAAGAAGTTCTTTGTGGCCAGAGGCTGTTATTCTGCTGACTTAAACACACTGGCATGCGCTCAGTTATCACAGAATAATGTAAGAGAGCTGGTAAGTGTTTAAAAAAGGAAAAGCCTTGGAAGAATTTGCAGTTCTGTCATTGCTTATAGCTGCCTATAGAAATGCATAGTAGATCAGGAGACCAGAATGATGCTGACATGGATGTAATCCACGAGTGTTGTGCTTTGACACATTTGTTCTAAGAATATTTAAGTCTTACAGAAGCAGCATGTTTTCTTTGTGTGTTGTTTTAAAACTCCCTGCTGCTGCTTGCTGCGAGATTTCAACTCCTCTTGATTGCTTTGCAGAAAGCTGCTTTCCAAGATGCCAACGTCTGCTTGTTTGTGTTTGACTGCATCTATTTCAATGACATCAGCCTGATGGACAGGTATGTGTGGCACGGTGTGAGAGCAGCCTGCCAAGCTGCTGAGCTTACTGGATTGCACTACCTCTGCAGAGGGAGCAGCTCACTTTGTCTGCTAGGCTTGGCTATTTACTCCTGTAAGATTAAGAGAGAGTAGGGGAATCTTTGCTGGTGCTCCATCCTGCTCTGCTGTTCCAAAATATCAGAGTAAATGCATTTCAACTGAACTCAGTGGGTTTCAGTGCTCCACTCATGTCTCTGAAGCTAAATATTCTTATCATAGATTTGTTTTATAGCTTCTTCCTGGAAGAGCATTAAAAGAATTTACTATCTGCTCTGAAACTGTAGGATAAGTCATTAACTGTTTAAATACTTTCTGAAAGGTCACGTGTTTGCTGCTCCACATTGAGATTGCTTTGTGTCCTTAGTATTCTGTGCTCTGTCCTAGGCCTCTGCGTGAGCGTCGTAAATTTCTACATGACAACATGGTTGAAATCCCCAACCGGATCCTGTTCTCAGAGATGAAGCACGTCACAGTGAGTTGACCACATCTGCTGTTTGATATAACATTGCACTGTAAGCACTTCCGTGGTCCTTTACTATGTGGCCCTTTGTATAATGAAGGCTGCTGATCTGGCAATTCTTGTCAAAACAGGCTTTGTTTCTGGTCTGCGTGCAGAACTTCTTGGGCTAATGTCTCATCTCGGCTACAGCTGCTTTAGTACGTTTTTAATGTGCATATCCTTTTTCTTAATAATTTCATAGATGTTGCAATTTTGTTAGGAGCTGCTAAAGCCTGTTATAGTTTCCTCTACTGTGCTGCATAGAGAAGACTAAACTATGACTGAAGGGAGCAGAGCTTTCAGTCTCCAGACTGGCCACTCCAATTGCATCTCAGCTCTTTACATTTGTAGCACAGATAAGTTCTGAGTGCTAAAAGCTGCGTTTAGACAGCAATAAGCCCAATTTTCCCTTTGATCATTAGGCACAAGCCTTATGTCCCGTCATCTTCCCCCACTACTACTGATACCTGGAGCTCCTTGGTTTTGGTGGAGAATGCTCAGACATTTGGAGCATGGAAAGCATCCTGGGAAGAAAACAGCGTAGGTCCCAGTGCAGTTGGACAGAGAAGTAAACACGTACTGCTGGCTGAGATGATCTCATCTTGTGCATACGGTACATGCTCAGGACACAAAATCAACGTGATTCCTTCCTTTCTGAGGAGGCTTTTGTTCTTGCTTGGTTTTGTTGTGTTTCTAAATGGCCAGCTGTTCTAAGCTTCTAAGACATATTTCCACTGTAAGTGACAGGATGCTCAGCAAAGAGAACAGGTGTGGAGCTTTCTTTGGAAAACTATGAAATAAATTACCTGTTCATCTCTGCAGTTGCCTCACTTCTAGTGCAACACTGCTCCAAGTGGAAAGTGTGAACACTACAGCCATTTGACAGTCGAGCTTAGCACAATGCCTTTCCTTTTCAGAAAGCTTCAGATCTAGCAGATATGATCACCCGAGTTATCCGGGAGGGACTGGAAGGACTGGTGCTGAAAGATATAAAGGTACGTTTTGCATCTCATCTTTATTGGTGGATGCTGAGATTTAGGGGGAAAAACAGACCTCTCTCTACTTAATACTGAACTACTTAATCTGAATTTAACTTCAGCCCTATTCTGCTTTAAGAGGTTTTTGATGGTGCCTGGAGGGGATGTACCTGACTTTACCTGACTCTCAGCTACTGTTGTTTTTCTCTGGGATTTTAGTATTGTTCTTCTCTTGCCTATTTTCTGCCATCTGGACAGAGCTTCGCTTCCGTGAGCCTCATGATACGTCTTTGCACCATCAGTTCAATTTGTATGCACCTGTAGTGTGACACAGTCCAGCAGGCAGATCACTGAGCTGGTAACCAGAACTGTGTTTTAACCATAGCTCTGCTGCTTCTCCCTGCTGTGGTTCTCTGCTTTGCTTTGTGCTGTCACCTCTTGGAGGTCTGTGTGCAGAGCAGTCTTGAAACACCTTTAGATTCTTGTAGATGCTGACATCCAATCCAGGTTATTTCCTATACATCTGAGCACTGCAGGGCTCTGGTATTCATAAAGCAAGGGCTGTCTGAGGAAATGGCTGCCTACAAAGTCATCTCCTTTCTCACTGGGAGGTTTTTACTTTGTTTTGCACAGGGTAATTATGAACCAGGAAAGCGGCACTGGCTGAAAGTGAAAAAGGATTACCTAAATGAGGGTGCAATGGCTGACACAGCAGACTTGGTGGTGCTGGGAGCTTTCTATGGGAAAGGCAGTAAAGGTAAGTCTCTGGTGTTAACTTAAGTCAGATTGGTTGGTTCAGGAAAATCCTAAGCTTTTTCCTCTTCCAGGTTTTCTGTAGCATTTGTTTTCCTGCTGTAATAAGAGTGGCTCTCATAGTGACTGTCTGCTGCAGCCCATCACATCCGAGGCCACTGCAGGCTGCCTGGCTTCACTGTGGTGTGGCTGGCACAGAAAAAAACATTAAGTCTTGGGTTGGCCTTTCATTGAGCAACAAGGCTTTCTGTTCAGCTTTGTGTATGAACTGATGCTGAGAAACCATCTCAAACTGGTGGCCTTAAATCTCCCACAGATGATGGGTTTGGGTTCATTACTTTGATTTTTGAAATGCTGTAGGTTGTCCTGTAGAAGATATGAACTGCTGTGCTCTCCCCTCCCCAAGGTGGGATGATGTCCATCTTCCTCATGGGCTGCTATGATCCCAAGAGCGAGAAGTGGTGCACTGTGACCAAGTGTGCTGGTGGCCACGACGATGCCACCTTGGCCCGTCTGCAAACAGAGCTGGACATGGTGAAGATCAGCAAGGTGAGATGGGCTATGGCAGGGAGGCAGAGGAATGGTCAGCATAGGACTTGGTAAAAGCATCTTCCTGCTGAGCTGCGTGTTGGTTAAATGCAGAATTCAAGAGCTCTGTCGGGAGCAAAGAGTGGCTCAATTTGAGTTAAATCAGGTGAATTCTCCATAAACCTGTATGTGAGAACTGAGGGGTAGGTGTGGCCATCTCCTAACGATGAGCCACTGCTTGAGATTTGTACTTAAAACACTGAGCAGGAATTATGGCACCATCTGGCTCCTGCTGAGGCAGTTTTAGTGGGAGAACTCTTTCTTGGCATGTTGCAATTGGTGAAGACAGCCACTGGATGGGGCTGTAGTGAGAAATGGTAGTCGGGATGGGGTCTTGCTGCTAGAAGTGCTGAGCTTCGTGAGACTTGCATCCAAGTGCAAAATCTGGTTTTTCAAGACCTAGCATACAAACAGCTGAACGTTAATATTAAACTTGAGATCCTGAAGGCCATTGGCATCCAGGTTATAGAATCTTAATGTGTGATTTCATATGAATTACAATTGGAGGGACATAGTGGTGTTCTGTATGGCATGACAACGGGTAGCAGCTGTGTTGCAGGTGATCCTGAGTGACTCTAGAGGAGAAATTGCTGCAGATCAGTGCACTGCAGGTTTCAGCAAGTTTAATCCATACAAAGGCAATTAAATACATATTTGCCAGTCTACTACGCCATTATCTTTCAGCAGCCTCCTTTGTAGGATTCGATTCCTGTATGATCACAGGTGTTATCTTGGTTTTGTGCTCTTAATAGGATCCCAGTAAAATCCCGAGCTGGCTGAAAATTAACAAAATCTACTACCCAGACTTCATTGTCCCAGATCCAAAGGTAAGTGCTGTCATGAAATGTTTTCCAGCCCCAATACAGCAACCTACTTCTTATATAATTGTACACATTATCCCTGTTACGAAATTAGTATCCGTGCTTGGGAGAGGAATTTAGGCATGAGTTTTTATCTCTGAATCTTGCAGGTGCGTTTCAGGTTAAGAGCTTCATGAGGCGATCATTCCTGCAGCGCCTCTAGGAAATGTTTTTGTACATTAAATCCCTCCCAGAAGTGAACTTACTGAAAAGAAGCAGTTAGAGAACAGTTAAGTCAGTTGAAGCGCAGTTGTAACCCAGAAGTTGCTACTGTTACACTGAATTTACCAGTGTGCTTTGTGCCATTTATGTGTGATGGGACACAAGGAAATTGGCAATATGTATTAATGGGAGATTCGATTCACTGGAATATAAAATAAATAGAAGCTTTCCTAATTAAGGTGACCAGGAGGCATATACATGGAACTCTGTGCTGGGAGCAGGAGCAAGATGTTGTTGTAGAAGTAGAGGAACTCAGATGCATTAAGGTTAGTTCATGAGAGTACACAAGAATGTGACATAGCTTCCTTCCTCACTGCTGTGTTTAGAAAGCCCCGGTGTGGGAGATTACAGGGGCTGAGTTCTCCAAAGCTGAAGCCCACACTGCAGATGGGATCTCCATTCGCTTCCCTCGTTGCACTCGCATTCGAGATGACAAGGACTGGAAGGCAGCCACCAACCTCCCGCAGCTGAAGGTGAGTTATAACATGGCTTGCTTCTCTGCAGCGTGCTTGCAAATAAGTTCTGACAGCAGCCTCTATTTAAAAGACAAATTCTGATAGGGTATGTACTGAGGACATTTGCTGACTAGCACCTCCAGTGGCATGTTTTGTTCTGTTTATTCTAGGCTCAAGTTGTTTTCTGGACTATTTTGATGTGAATCTTATTTTTTTTTCCATGGTTCTCTTTCTCCTTGAGTCTTGAGAGCTGTTGTGTTGTTTGCTTCCGGGAAGGTTTTAGCTGGCAGCTAGTTCTATCAGCTCTTGTAACTGCCTTCATGGTGAGCAATTTCCTTCCTGAAAGAGCTGACCTTAATTCTCTTAAATGTTTATGGTCATTCGGTTTCTCATTAATTGCTGAGATTGCAGGAGGCATCTGGGAAGTGACTAAGGGTAGCCTGGCCTGGTTCCATGGTGCAGGGGCCAAATGGCAGTCTGCCCAGCTCCCAGGGCTGCACTGCCCCATGCAGCTTCTACGCCTCCTTCAGTGATAGAAACCAATTGGCCTGGTGCCACCCCAAGCAGTAAGTCAGCTGCCCATGTGCTCTGCTCTCAGTCTAGTCGTTGTCATTTGGGCTGTCTTCGCACTGCCTACAGGGACACTGACAGCAGATGTAAATGCTTGTCATGCCATCAAAGAAAGGAGTGATTCAGTCCCTTTGCAGCAATCTTTCTGGCTCACTGTGCAGGTAGGGGGGAGAGAGGTAAAATACTCTCAGGCAGAATGTTGGATGTTGGCCATTTTTCAGTGCAGAGAGCCAGACTCTGCAGAGTTAGTCTGACTTGCTTACTGGTAGATGATGTTAAAGTGTGGCTTCCCTTAATGTCGAGCAGCTGGGTAGAAAGCAGAGAGCTTGAACACAGCTGACAGAAAAGTGGTGACTAAGAGGTGCAGGAAGAAAAAAAATGTAAGAGCAAATGTTTCATGGGGTGGGGATAGAAAGTGAGAGAAGAACATGCATTACTGCTTATGTCCTCTTATGAGAGGTTTCACTGTGGTTAAAGGGAATGCTTTGTTTCTGCTGGGACAGGAGCTGTACCAACTCTCCAAAGAAAAGGCTGATTTCAGTGTTGTTGCTGGGGAGGAGGAGGAGTCCACAGCTGGCAGCAGTGGAGAGAATGAGGGAAATTCCAGGTCTTCCACACCACACAAGATGACTAAAACTCCTCCTAAGTCCCCTGCAAAAGCCATGAAACCAGAAGGTAAGGCCCCTCCCCATGAGGGGAACGTCAGGATCTGTTCTTCACCTTCTGTGCGCTGCTTTTATAAACACGTTTTAGTTAATGGGCAGAGCTGCTTTCAACCCTTGGTTTGGTTTGTGTTGGTGTCTCAGTTATAGACACTACCAAAATTAAGTATGATGTAATCTCTCTGGGACTTGCAGTTCCTTTTTATCTTTAATCACAGTCCTTAACAGAATGTGTAAGACTGGTCTGAGCAGCAAACCTGCTGCTCCTGTTCCTGCAGCTACATGCCCCTCAGTTAGATACTTTTGGCCATGAACCAGCATTTAATTTTATTTGGCTTAAGTTCCTGCGTACAGTGCAAGGCACCTGGAGGGGATTTCCAGGTAGTAGACTGCAAAGCCATGCGCTGCAGAGTAACTTGTAGCAAAGTTCTGAGCAATCCCAGAAAGACAGAAAGATGGTGTGGTGACAGCAAGGAGGAAGGCTGAGCTATGGAGTCAGCTGGAGAGAAGGAAGGGCAGGAAGATGCCCTGAGCCATTAGTGGTAGAAAGCAGCATCTTACCAGTTATGTTCTAATGCACAGATCTTCCAGAACAGATTGGGAAAGCCTTTTAGCTTTCCATATCCTTGCTTTTCTTTGCCTGCTTCTAATATACAGGTAGTCTGTAGACAGGAGCACAGTGAGACACATCTTTGTTTTTAGGCACCAAAGCAGTCGCTGAATCCCCTCAAAAGGCAGAGGAGAAACGAGGAGAGAAGCGAAAAGCATCTGAGATAGAAGACAATGGAAAGAAGGTATGGACAGTTGGGCAGCAACCACTCAGGTGGGAGTAAGTGGAGGCATTTCAATACTGCCTTCCATTAGGAAGCATTCAAAACTTTTCCACAGCAGCATCCCAAATTAAAAGGAAATCTAAGGGTGGAGATAGTGATAATGAGACTCTTGTAGAGAAAGCAGATTTCTGCAGTGTTTTTTTTTCCCCCATACCAGCAGAGTTGACATTACTCCGTTTGTCATTCTCAAGGCTCTCTATCCAACAACCAACAACGTCCTGCTCTTCAGTGGCAATGCATTGTGACTGCTGAGTGGCTGCTTATAGAAAAGAGCTGTACAGGAATTGTCCTTTCTAGCTCACTGTGCAGCAAAGCGTAGGAGTGTATTAAGAATTGCTGAGCTATAATTTACTGATAAGCTTGGAGTAGCTGTTTGCTACTTGATGTGAACAGCAAGTCCACTCCCAGGGCAATTATAGTCTCCCACTTCAACTAAGAAACATCAGCTTGTAAAGGCAAAGGCATTAAAACCCCATTCACCTGACCACATCAGCATCATCACTAAAGGCAGCACCTGCAAGGGCTACTGATGGGGTAATAATTCCCTTAGCCAGGGGTCACTGCTCTATTGTAGTGCCTGCCTTTCAACTCTTCAGTGGGATGCAAGTATAATCTTAAGTTATACTATGTGTAAAATACCCTTTTTAACCAACCTTTGCTTCTCTTTCACACTACACAGATACTGCTGGACATATTCACTGGTGTGAAGCTCTACTTGTCACCCTCTGTAAAGGACTTCAACAAAATCCGGCGCTACTTCATAGCATACGATGGTGATCTCGTGTCAGAATACGATGCAGCCTCAGCAACACACATTATTGGGGACGTTGATGAGAATCCTGGTGCTAAGCGGGTGTCTCCCAAATGGATCTGGGAATGCATCCGGAAACGGAGACTGGTGGCCCTGTGTTAGCAGGCAGGGCAGCTGAGTGCTCTTAACACTGCTACACTTCAGGAACTCCCCAAGGGGAACAGTTGAGAAGTAGGTAGGTGGAAGAAAAGGGTGAGATTCCTCTGTGGGGATGTGGATAGAGATATGGTGCCCAAGTCCATCAGAGGTAGTTAGGATGATCCATAGCAGCTATATGGAATGAATTAAAATAGCTCTCTGAAGGGTGTCACTGCTGTCTCTGTTTCTCTGCCCATAGTGTAGACCAACACCCTTATCCAGGTGCTGGTTTCATCTCAGTGGGTTTTTAAAGTTTGGGTATTTTTTATAAATAAATAAATAAACTGAAGCAGTTTCTCCTTTTGCTGTCAGGAGCTTCTTTTCCAAAGGTTATTTTCTGTCTGTCCCTCTTTCCACAAAGTTTAGGTAGTACTGCTAAAAGGTCAGTGTTTTTTTCCCCTTTCACAAGACTGTCCTCGTATCTCACAATATTTAAGCACTTAACTTTTCCTGGTTAAAGTAGCTGTAGACTCCCTGCTTTCTCCTGCTGGCAATAGAGTCAGAAAACAAGGTTAACTAAATCACATTTCAACTTTATTATAAAATTATAAACCAAGCTTCCGTACCAAAACTAGTAAGTTTAACTATCGTAGTACCGAGAGGATTTAATAGAGAATAACATGCCATTTCAAGTAGAATATTAACTTTAAAATATTTAAACTATGTACAGCATACATAAAGCACATAAATATTCCCATTTACTTTATTAGTTCAGATCACTATATTCCTTTGGATTACTAAACGAGTCTTCCAGATTCTGATTTAACACAAGCAAAACAGTGTAGTCAGAAGGTGCTTTGCCCTTCAGAAAGCACATCTCAGACCTTGGATGGGTACCTCTTCTCATTCATAGAATTTCTGCTGTTGATTTGCAGCTTAAAATATATTTACCATACATAGAAAATAAATCTACCCTGTAAAAGCAGATCTGCCCCCAGGGGAATGATCTGGCTCCATACCCCCAGTCCTGAGTTATTGACAAATGACATGAATTCTCACAGTGAATTTACTAATGAGACTGTTCAAAGCTTTGTTTGTGTATTCTCTATCCCTTAAAGATTTCCCTGTGAATCTCCTGAAGTGTCAACAGTTAATGCTTACCTGCACTTCTTTCTTTAACGTGATGCACTGAATTCTATCAGTCCTCATGCTGGAAGCTGATAAACCTCAAGCCAAATATTAGAGAACAACCTGAACATGGGGAGAAAACTCGGCCTCAACAGCTGTCCTGTTTTTATCAGGAAGTTCAGAGGCCACCTCGGCAGCATAGAGGTTGTTAGCTGTGGCACGATGGACACCTTCATCTTACTAAGTCCATAATCCCTACTTGTAAAGCAGAGCCCCTCTGCTCTGTGCCAGCCGAGGGTGTTGCCACTCATGCAACTTTAAAAACTGCGTTTCAAATATTGCAGAAGTTGATTTGCTGTTACCCAGCATTGCTTTAATAGATAGTAGGATGGCTTTAATGATGCTTCTGTAACTGCATTTCCACTACTCCAGCAGCTTTAAAGTCAACACATGTTTTACACCAATCCACTATTGACACCCACACAAAGATTTAGTTTGATCCATGTGACAAAAGGGAAAGTTGGGTAGGAAAAGCTTGCAGCAGAATGTGCTCAAGTTCAGAAGTTACATGGAATGAGAAGGCAACCCCGTGGTGGCAGAAAATGTAAGGCATCAAAATTCTGGAACTTTGAGCCCGATGGACCAGCCACCTGCAGGGCACTGCAAGCCAATCTGTTCTCTCTAGCATGGCTTCCAAGAGAGCAAACTTCCCAAGGATAACTCCAAGGGCTTGTGATTGTCACCTGTCACACCACAGACCTTATCCACCCTCACAAACAGAACGATCACAAAATACATACTTTTGCTAAGCAGTCTTAATGCAGCAGGGCCATAATAAACAGAAGCTTCTGCACTGAAGATCACTCCTCATTTTACTGATTCAAGGGAGATAAAAGTCCACCTCTGCTTTCTTTCAGTCACCTGTATATAACTATGACTGTATAGCAATGGAAATCTTACTCTAGCTCACAAAATCTAAAATACTCCAGCTGTGGATTCAAAGCTCCTTAATCACATGAAGTGATTGCTGACCTGTATTATAAGGAAACCTACAACGTCAAACAGACCAACAGACTGCACGTCCCTGTCCTGTTGGCACAGACAACAAATACCAGGCAAGGTAAAGCTCTATGTTTCACAGTCTTTCACTATCCATTATTTTTTCCTGTAATCCAGAGCCCATCTTCAAACAAAACATTTTCTCCATAATCCTACTAGGCCAGAATTCTGAAGGTGGAAACAGGAAGCAATCTACCTGGCCTGCAAGCAAGAGAAGCTAATAAATTTAGGGGAAAAGAAGTAGAATTTTATTCCTTGAAAACTAAGCTGTCTGTGGGTGTGTTGCCCAACACAATGGAAGTAGAGTCAATATTCAATAGCAGCAAAACATGTCACTTTTTGAGACAACAGCCTACTGAGTTTTCTATTCAGCAAAAAAAATAATAAAAAATAGGAACCTTCATGATCTATGGTGAAAAGCTGGGCATCCGTTTGTCTCCCACCTGTGGATCCAGTTACTCTAGAATGGAAGTTGCTAATTATTTGTCTGCTGCTGGCAATAAGCTCCAGGGAGTCCAGGCACTGTGGTGTAAAACAACATGGTGGAAAGGGCACAGGCAAACATGGCTTGAGCAGGCAATTCCCCAGGCTTCATCCTTCCTTCCCTTCCAGCAGGGCCTGTATCTTAATCTCTGACCTAACTTGTTGTAGCAACTTTGCCTGTTTCTCTAACAGCAGATGAGGCTTTAAGGCATCACCAGTCTCTCTTATGCTTACTTAAGACTTAAAGACATGGACAGCCCTTATCACGTACTGCCTACATATGGGACACTCACTCATTCGCTTTCCACACTTGGTGCAAGTGACCATGTGGCCACACTCAAGCAGGACACAGTCTATGGGCAAGTCCATGCAGATTTTGCAGAGGTTGTCCTCCACAGCAGTGAGCCCAGCACCACCTGCGTAAAGAAGAGAGATAAAGGTACGTCATTGTGCAGTCTGAGTTGTCTTTACCCAACAGCTTCTGGTGTATTCACACATTGAAGCTTGTATCTACATTCATGTGAGTATATGGCTGCTCGCATCAACAGGGAAGTAGGAAGCTTTAGCTTTTACACAGTGTTTTCTGCACAATGGAAATGAATGTGGCAGCACTGAGATTCTTAGCAATGACACAAATGAAGCAACACGTAGAAATATCACTTACCAGTTTGATCATCGGTGTCAGAAACTGCAACATAAAGAGAGAAAAAGATTTAGTGGGAATAGGAGAAACTGGGAAGAAAGTTCCTCAAAGCAGAACTATCACTGCACTTCCAGCAGCCCCTTGTGCCAGTTTCTGTGGTGTTAAACAATCTCACACATGTTGCTGAACACAGCTGAGCACGTGCAGGCTAACAGGTAGCAGTAACCACAGGGAAAGGATATATTCCATCAAAAGCACAAAATACAGCAAAATATAACAGTGCTGTATGCTTCTATTTCATATAATGTATAAGTATATGGGTGTTTGTTTTGTGGTTTTGGTTTTTAATTACCAGAAACTGCACACTGGGACCTGAAAGTCCAGTTAGATACACTCGTAGCACACACCACTGTCTTCTCATTAGTCAGCTATGCAGAGAGTACATGAAGATCCCTTTTCTGATAAAGAGAATGAAACCAAAGCACAAGTAACCACAGCAGTTCAGCAGTGGGAGCCAATTGCTGACCACATGCCTGCTCTCAACAGGCCAGCTGCATCTCAGTGGTTTATGGTGAGGCACTTTCCTGCTCACTCGAGTCAAGTGATGAAAGCAGTTGCAGTCATCTTTAGTGCTCTTTAACATCTTTAATCATCATCAGTGCTCCCAGTACAAAAAAGATATGGAGATTTTGGAAAGGGTCCAGAGGAGGGCCACGAAGATGATCAGGGGGCTGGAGCACCTCCCCTATGAGGACAGGCTGAGGGAGTTGGGTTTGTTCAGCCTGGAGAAGAGAAGGTTGCGGGGTGACCTCATTGCAGCCTTTCAATACCTGAAGGGAACTTACTCCCAGGAGGGGAGTAAACTCTTCGAAAGGGCTGATAATAGCAGGACTAGGGGAAACGGTTTTAAGTTAAAAGAGGGAAGATTTAGGTTGGATGTTAGGGGGAAGTTCTTTACTAGGAGAGTGGTTAGGTCCTGGAACAGGCTGCCCAGGGAGGTTGTGGATGCTCCGTCCTTGGAGGTGTTCAAGACCAGGTTGGACAGGGCTCTGGGCAACCTGATCTAGTAAAGGTGTATGTTTGGTGGCCCTGCTAGGCAGGGGGGTTGGAACTACATGATCCTTGAGGTCCCTTCCAACCCGGGTCGTTCTGTGATTCTGTGATCAGTCTGTAGCTGCAATCAGCTGATCTGTGGGTGATGCAGCAACGTGCACAATCTGCCACAGTTAATGAAATCCTGAGCTGGTTTCTCCCTTACTGCTACTACAGGGAAGTCACTCTCCACAGCTAACATAATGCTCTCCTCATTAACACTTAAAAACTGATGAATAGTTGAGCTACTTTCACTATAATGTGTAACGCCAGAACTTAAACCTCTATTCTCACTTGCAAGAAGAAATGTCAGATAGAATTTACTCCCTTCTGCAATTGTCTGTAGAAAAGGAAAACAGGTACACACTTGTTATGTTTCTTACCCAGATGCTGAAGGTCTTTCTCTTTATAAAGACGAGTCACCCTCTCTAACAGCTCCCACTTTTCACAGCAGCCTTTGTAGTTGACAAAGTTGCGAGCAAGAATTTCCTTCAGCTGTCGCACAGACAACTCACTGATGTCTCCTATGCTTGTCAGGTCAGAAAGAGAAGCCTTCCTCCCCTGCACCAGGTTATCTTCTGAGTCAGTAGACTGAAAGGAAAAGAACTTGGAATGATTCTTGTTCTCAGCACCTACCATTATGATTTAAATGAACTTTCAGCATGCACAGGGAATTTATCAGAAATACAAATCCTAGGATGGAAACAAATCTTTCCTATGGCAATAGCATCCATGTGACACCAGTTCTGTAAGTGGAGGACAGGATTATGGTAAAGAAGGGGGTTTGGCAGGGTCTGGGGGTGTTTAGTTCACATTGCTGTGTTCAGCCACCCATCTCTCTGTAGTAGTGATTCTGTGGTGGCAAATACAACCTGGGAAACCTGATGTTCCTTGTTCTTAGTCTCATTCTAAGACACAAACCTGTGTCTCCTCCTCTGTTGGTGCTTCTGCTGCATTCTCAACTCCTGTCATACCAACTTGGCTTGGAGGCACATACCCAATTTCCTAAAAGAGGAAATAAAGCTTTCACCAACACCATGTTTCTGCTTGTCCAGAGGGAAGTAAGCTTTACAGTTCAGCATAACTGCAACATCCCCCACACACCCACCAGACTGACAAATGGCAGCACAAGTGAAAAACTGGGCATGCTGGCAGAAGTATTTCCTGTGCAACACACTGCACACCAGGCATCAGTGCAGGGCTCTTCCTAAGACCTCCTCTGTAAAACTACCCAAAGACTACAGGTACAGAAATACCTCCTCAGCTTGTTCTGGATCAGTGAATGACCAGTAGAAACAACACCAGAGAAAGGAGGGGCGGTTGCTCTGATCATTGAATAAAGTGAAAGGAACTGCAGTGTAATTGCAGCTGGCTGCCCCTCAGCTGTCATTCCCCTCTGGTTCCCCTGCTGACAAATGAGGCTGTAATGTTACCATCCTACTTAGGGAAGTGGTGACTTGCTAATGTTTACAAAACAAAAGAAGAATATCAACAAAAAGAGGACCTGAACTGTAGCAGGATGTCCTGTGAGTCAAGAAAGGAAGCTGAAACGTATTACAGGGCAGTAAGGGAAGAGTACAGAGTACAAAGGTTAAAAAAAATGGGATTGGAAGCATCCATAAAACTGGAAAATGAAGAGGCCCTTTAAATACCCGTGGGTTGGTTTTTTTTTTTGTTTCAAGTCATTTCAGGAATGTTTTTTGTATTAGAGACATCTTCTGAGGAAGTAGAACGTAGATAATACATTGACTTTCACTGCCCTAGTCTACAGGAAGTAAATATGTCCATTAACTTATGTAACAGGAGCAGATGTCAAACACTGGGTAAACTTCCCAGACCAGATAGCAGAAAGATAAACAAAACAAAAATCAATGTGAAAAAAAGCAAACCTTTACAAGGTTCATCAGAACAACAGCATTCATCATAAACAGGAGGTTAGCAACAGAGCTGGGGCTTTGTCTTCTATCAGTCTGGGTGCAGGTGACACTAAAAACCCTGCCCATCTCACAGCACTCTTTCCCATCACTTCCAGATGTAGGATTGCTTTGAACTGTGCTTGCACTCAAAGAACAATGACAATTGTATATAACATTACATTAAGTGGTTGTCAAAGTTGTCATCATCAGCACACAGACAGATCCGTGCGCCTGCTCTTTAAGCAGACATCTTTAATGTTAAGTTTCCACAGCACATTGCCTACTTGGAAAACCTCCTGTGGCATCTTAAAATAGAGATGGCCCACTCTGCAAAAGATGCTTCTGGTTAGAGACCGTACCTCTTGGTGTTCCTGAGCTAGTGAGCTTGAGATGGGATCTGCAGACACCGGGGATGTGTTGTGTGAGGTAGGAGTGACTGTGCTGGGTGGTGGGAGAATCACAAAGTCTTGCTGTCCAGAGGCACTAGTATGAAATGGGTTTGTTCTCATCTGTTCCTCCTGGCTAAGTGCTGGTTGGTGGCCAAGAACCAGGAACACCAGGTCCTCCTTCTCACGGCACAGCTCAGTGGAGATCTCACGGAGCGCCAAGTAGTCCCGCAGGTCCTTCACCTTCATCTTGATCAGCTCTTCCCGCTGAAAAGCTGTGGCTCGAACACGCTGACAGAGGTGGCAGAGCAGGGGACCACCTTCAGGCTGGCTGGAACAGGATGTGCAGAAGTTCTTCTTACAGTCCAAGCAGATATGCTGGAAAAGAGAAGGGAGCAGATTCAAACAAACCCATCGTGCCCTGAGACAGCAGCACAGCAACCGCAGCAGTGGTACCTGGAAGCCAAAGCAAGCTGTACCCCCCCCCCCCATCAGAGCACCATCAAACCCTTCTCATTTACAAGTGGCACCATGAACATATGGATGCTTCCAGATGAGGAAGACTGTTCTTAAGAGCAGATAGCCAGAATCCTCACAGTTCATAGAAAACTCACAGCAGAGACCAGCCCAGGAAGGAATATATTCTGAAGTAACTGTGCACCACATTCATCCAAGTTCATCCAGACCTGTTCATCCAGTTGAAGCCACAGATGAAATCACAAGATTTCATGTAGGCATTGCCTACAAAACACCACTCTGTGTGTCAGGAAAGCTCTACCATGAGAGAGAACTGCCTAAAACATATCTCCATTTCTTACTGCTTGCTATGGGCAACTGCCACCCACCTTTCCTTCCTCCCCAGTTCACCACAGTCAGCTAATGAATCTTTCCTCCATAAGAGAAAGCAAGGCCTACACTGACAGACAATAGAATTCAACACTCCTGCAATCCCACTTCTACACAGAGGGTATCTCCGGTCATGCAAACCTGAAATTCATCTCAGAACTGCTTTTCCCTGGGGGAATGCCAAGTAAAAGGAGCATTCATCAGTCACAAACAAGGCAGGAAGGACAATCTCCACTTACCATCCAGTTCAGAAGTGTTCCGTAGTTTGGTCATTATGAAAAATACATTTTAAAAGCTTCTAACTGACTTTTTTTTGACCTCAGGATTGCGGGAGCAATGCACTTAGAGAAGTTTCAGGGTAGAAACAGAGCCTCCTGGCTGTGCTGGAGTGGGAGAACATCACTGCAGGAAGGCCAAATCAATGGAAAGGAACCCACATAACTCCCAGCAACCCACCCTGTGCAGGACAGCCATCAGGAGAATTGAGGGGGATGAAAACCAAACAAATGAATACACCCCGTGCTTTCCTCCAGCTGGGAGGAGCCTTCTCTGTGCTCAGACTCCCACACTGACTCACAAGGGAATACACTCTATGGCCAAGGACCTTCAAGCCCCAAACTGTGCCTCTGTGCCCAGATATCACAGCCGTGAGTGCAGTACCAAGGCTGTTATGCAGTGTGTTTTTTCCTAACAGCAGCACCACAGCCAGCCCCAGTTACCTATCAGGCACTCAAGAAGCCAAAACACAGCCAGACCTCCAGCCATCAGCTCCCACTGCTCTCCATCTTCAGGGGAAGCCATCCCAGCCAGTGCTTCCAAAATTGCATTTACCATCTTTTAATGATGCTCCAGTAGTTATAGAAAAGCACCTTACAAGTACATGCTTGGCTCACATGTTCCCTACCCCACTCCTTTCAGTAGGTGCCACACTACATGAAAACTAAAGACAGTGATGATTCAGATTCAAGTACTCGAAATGCCGTCATTCTGCCTTTTTAGCTGAATTTAAATCATTGTTTAAGTTATCCATATGGTCTGCAATGCATAAGGAATTCACATTTCACCCACTCTATTCCAGCACAAGGATTAGTTGGACACTAGAGTTCAGAAGTACGGCCTCTCCTGGGACAAAACACAGAGTCTTCTGTGGTCTTGTTGCATCAGAGTGAGGTTTCATACATAGCTTGGTCCACATCAACAGAATTAAAGAATTAAGACAGCTTACAAACATGTCAGTTTTCCTCTAAGTTGTGTATACAGTTCTTTATGTCAAACCCCCATCTGGAACAGCCTTCCTGCAGCTGCTCTGCATCACCACCTGCAGCCATCCAGCTCCAGTCAGCCCCTGACATCCAACCCGGTAGCCAGGCTGGCAAAAGGGGCCCATAGCTTAGGAACCTCCCCTTCACAATAATGTAAGCCTCACACATTTTCATGTATAGCACAGAATGGGAGCAGCTGAGACAGAAGCACACACCATACAGGGCTGACCCAGTTATATGGCCAGCCAGCACCAGGGGAAGAGCAGAACTCAGTGAGGGCTGAAACATTTCATGTTGCTTCAGCAGATCCCAACAACTCACACACCAGAGCTTTACCTGCCCCAGAAGCTGCTGTGTTCTCACATCTCCAGCGCTTTGCCACTGATGTACACAAGACTCTGCTTTGCAAACAGCTTACGTTGGAACGTGGATTTCAGAAGACTCAGTCTAATCCACATTTAACTGCACGATTTATTTACACTTCAGGAGAAGAATCATCTCCATCCACTATTTGCTACTATACAGAAGAGTTAACACGGGATTCAGAATAACTCTTTGCAAGCATTTGCAAAGACATCACAGGAAGAGGACAGCACACAGACAGCACTGACAGCCACGTGCAGTGCTTGCACTATTCCCAGCTGACTCAGACTGCCTGCTGTCAGGGAAAAGCCTGAGAGCTGTCATGGTTTTGCAATTATAGAAGAGAAACACCCCTTAATTTCAAGTTGTGGTGATTTCTGTAGCACATCCCAGTGTGAAAATCCATCAACATCCCTGTTGTTCTAAGAGTAGAAAGCAACAGCTGCACCAGGACTTACCACTTTCTGCTACTTGCCTACATGAATGAACAGATCACACACTGAGGGAGCAGAGTTTGGACTCTGAACAGCTTTCTTTACTCAAAGCCTTTTTTCAAGCAGCACTATAGGAACCACCACACCCCAATAATATCCGTGGCAGCGTTTGCCATCTAATTTAAAGACCTTGTGGCAACAATTATTTTGGCATCAATATGCTCCCAATTGAAGTCTACAAACAAGATTAAATACGTTAGGTCTTTTTTTTTTTTTTTTTGCACCAAGCTTCAGCAATGCAACACACGACTTCAAGAAACCAATATGACTTTTACTTTGCAATAGCAGCTTGGAAGAGGCACATGGATTTTCCTTTACTGAAAGCAGAGATAAACTACGATGCTTCTTAGTACAATGGGTTTTTAGCTTTTAATTTGCCCCTTAAAAAGAAAGTGTTGTATATATTGCTTCTCTAAGTGAATACAGCTAGGAAAGCCAAGATGGAGGTTATGCCATCTTTAGCAGTGTCTGCTAATGGCAAAAGAATGACAAGATACAGAAGCAAAGACAAGCTGCCCTTTTCCAAATGGTATCCTCAAACCAGATGCCTCCAACGCACACCTGCTCCTCTTCATGTTGGCTCTTTGCAGATAAGGGGAGGCACAGTGCACACTGCAAACTTCCCTTTCCACCATGGAAAACTCTCACAACTCACCTTCCTCGAGGAGCTGTCGAAGTGGAGCCCGCATGCTTTGCAGCTGTGCTCAGAAGCAGTGGGTGATGGGAATGAGCTGTACCCAGGGTTGGAGTAGGCTTGGGCACGAGCTCCCTGCGGCGCCTGCATCTCTTCAGGTGAGCCATCCAGGCAGAACCAGTTACAGCAGCTTGCCCACATAGTAACTGAAAGGGGAAAAGCAAGCAAGCATCAGTAACTTGAGAAAAATCAAGGATTAACTTCCAGTAACTTATTTGGGAAAACAGTTGCACACATAATTACTTGTTTGTTTTCTTGCAAGCCAAATAGTGACATGTACACCCAACCTAAAATCCCAACAGCTCAGTACAAAACACAGCTCTGCCTTCTCAGACCACCCATAGAGAAGTACTCCAGAAACACACTGCTGTAAACTTGCTTTGGGAGTTACAGAGGAATTAGACTCCATCTGGGCATCCCGTTTTCAGAGCACACACACACACCATGTGTCACCACATTCTGGTAAACAGAGCACAAACTGCCTCCTCTGCACTTCTGCCTTCACCCTGCAGCCCCGGTCTAACAGTGCAGTGATGAAAGATGAGCTTATGTGCAGTTGTTTGTAACCATACAGGAGAATGAGTGAAAGCAGTGCAGGCTCTCAGCGCCACACAGCCCTGCAGGCACCAACAGCAATGCTGCAGTGTCAGCCTGGTGCTCATTTCCACATGCCACCGCTGTCATCCTGGGTAAGCAGAGGTAATTATTGCCTGATAAATACACACAGAGACATTCCGTGAACAGCAATAACACATCACCCATCTGTATGAGATCTGCACTGCAATCAAAACACATACTTTAGATATCAAACATATAAAGTCACTTTCCGCACATTGATTTCCAAGCAATCGGCCCTTCACAAGCATTAACACATCCCAATATCACACAAAAGCACTGAATTTGTGTTTTAAATGGTGCTGTTGGAGGTCTGTTCCCAGGAACTGCAAATCTAAGCCACAGGAGAGATCCCTGCACAGTGAAACAAACATCCCCAGGCCCCGCAGCAGCACAGGCAAGCGCTCCTCCTGCTTCAAAGACCCCCACAAACCAGAGGCCACCCACGAGAGCACAACACACAAATGCTACTGCCCACCCCCAACACTTTGTTTTCCTAACAAGCCCACTAATTCACTCCGGAACACTGCAACATGTCAAACGTCAGGAAGAGAAACAAGGGAGTGAACAAAGCAGGATGGGATAAGGCAGTTCCACATTCAGCTGATTTGTGTCATTACTGGGAAACAGAAAAGCTGACAACAGCTACTGACCAGGCTGCCTCTGATCCATGGGCCTCTTCCCAAAGACACCTTCCATCATTACAGGAGCACGTGGAAACACGACAGCCACTCACACAACACAGGCACACAACCACAGCCTGCAGTAATGGATGTCAAGTTTTAATTACTTACAAACCTCTGTGAATAAGTCTGCCTGCATGTGGGGCTTGCACTGACAGATGCTCCACTGAAATCACTTTGTGCTGATGTGCAACAGCCACACAACCAATTCGCCAGCAACTCAAGGAAGAGATGCCAGCTGTGCCAGCAAGTCAACACTGCAGACAGCACTGACAGCAGCAGTCTTCATTCCTCTCGGATACAGCACTCACAGTGGCCAATGGCAGAAAACAGCTGTTCCACCCATGCAGCTGAAGATGACAGCAGATCATGCCTTTGGGAAAGTGCAAGCTGAACTGCAGGCAAGCAGAAGGTAACTGCAGGAAGCCAGGCTGCCCTGCACCACACACCTGCAGGACCTGTGAGAACCAAGGGTGGGGGCACAGGATTAAAACCAGCCCTGCCTGGGCATGCAAACACAGCCACCCACATGGCAACCAGCTCTACATATCTCTGAGCTCCGTATGGACCTGCAAGCACTACTTCATCCCAGAGGAAACACCACTGATGTTCAAGTTCTCATCCCGTACACTATCAGAGATGGCATTCATAATGCATGCCTGGGTTTTGATGCTTTCTATGTTCACCTTAAAAAATAGCATTTTAAGTCAGGCTCTCGCCATATCTCTTACTCTACATGCAGTATTAATGCCAACACCTTCCTGGCTGGAGCAGCAGAGACTGTCTGCATGCAGGATTTATTACACGTGAGCTCTGGCTGTACAGCTTTATGTTTGAATAAGAAAAGAAAGGGAATTTATTTTTTTACAGAAGTGCAAACCATAAGGGACCCAAGCAAGCAAAACCAACATTGCAAAGAATCTTTGAGCTTTCAGCTCTATTTAATAAAGCTCTCCACAAGCGTGCTTGGTTGCTCAGGAATGTGGGGA